>NC_133330.1:315026475-315388691 GCF_042186555.1 Aquarana catesbeiana
CGTAAACTGTTGGCGCTATATAAATCCTGTATAATAATAATAATAAAGTGCATTTGTGAGGTCAGGCGCGAGAAGGCCTGGCTCACAGTCTCCCCTCTAATTCATCCCAAAGGTGTTCTATCAGGTTGAGGTCAGGACTGTGCAAGCCATCAAGTTCCTCCACCCCAAACTCGCTCATCCGTGTCTTTAAAGACCTTGCTTTGTGCACTGGTGTGCAGTCATGTTGGAACAGGAAAGAGCCATCCCCAAACTGTTCCCACAAAGCTGGGAGCATGAAATTGTCCAAAATGTCTTGGTATGTGGACAGCTTAAGGCCCCTCTCACACGGGTGGATAGAATTCAGCTTTTAGCTGCGGATAGATGAAGTTATTTCCCGCACGCACCTAAACTCAGACAATGCTTTCCTATGACCCCATTCACACACTGCATTTAGTGATGGTTTTGTTACATTGGGTTTTGTGTTGATAGAAAAAATAAATTTGACTGCGTCCAGGACTGATTAATTGTAGCTATCTGTACATAACCGCAGGTAATCACAGTGTACGATTTTACCTGTAGACAGCCGCAGCAACAAGGAAAGAAAATAAACAGGAAGCACATTAGAAATGGCAAGAATGTTCCACTGCAGCTAAATGGAGCCGCATGTAAACGCACGCAATCACTGCTAATCGCAATGTACATCTGCAAGTGACCACTGTGCCAGAAGTCTTGGAATTTCAAAATAACAAAACATGCTTTTAACAGCGTCAGGACAGCCACCCGTGTGAAAGAGGCCTAAGAGTTCCCTTTACGGGAACCAAGGGGTCAAGCCCAACCCCTGAAAAACAACCCCACACCATAATCCCCCCTCCACCAAATGATTTGCACCAGTGCACAAAGCAAGAGTTGAAGCTGTTAAAAGTTGCAAAGGGTGGGACAACTCAATATTGAACCCTACGGGCTAAAGAAGTTCATGTGTGTGTAAAGGCAGTTGTCCCAATACTTTTGACAATATAGTGTAGTTCTGGATAGAAGCAGAAATAAACCTAAACTGTATCTGAGCACCACAAAAGGAAAATAATATTTAATTCCTAATAATATTCAAAGCAACACACAAGTGAACAAGTGAAACAGGCCATTGTAAGGCTTCAAAAACTAAACAAATCCATCAGAGAGATAGCAGCAACATTAGGAGTAGCCAAGTTTGGTACATTCTGAGGAAAGAACAATGTACTGGTCAGCTCAGCAACATAAAAAGGCATGGAGGTCCACGGAAGGCAACAGTGGTGGATGATCGCAGGATCCTCTCTATGGTAAAGAAAAACCCATTCACAACATCCAGACAAGTGAAGGGCACTGTCCAGGAGGTGGGCGTATCATTGTCAAAGTCTACAATCAAGAGAAGACTTCACAAGAGCAAATACAGAGGGTTCACCACAAGGTGCAAACCATTCATAAGCATAAGAAGAATAAGAATACAAAAGCCAGATTAGACTTTGCCAAAAAAAGCCAGAACAGTTCTGGAAAAGCATTATTTGGATGGATAAAACTAAGATTAATCTGTACCAGTGTGGAGAAGGCTTGGAACAGCTCATGATCCAAAGCACACGTTATCTGTAAGACATGGTGGAGGCAGTGTGGTCATTGGTGTTTATTGATGATGTGACAGAAGATAGAAGCAGCTGGATTAATTCTGCAGTGTTTACAGATATACTGTCAGCCCAAATTCAGCCAAATGCAGCAAAGTTGATTGGACGGCGCTTCACAATACAGATGGACAATGATCCAAAACATACTGCAATAGCAACCCAGGAGCTTTTGAAGGAAAATAAGTGGAATATTCTGCAATGGCCGTGTCAATCATCTGATCTCAACCCAACTGAGCATGCATTTCACTTGCTGAAGGCAAAACTAAAGGCAGAAAGACCCACAAACAAAGAACAACTGAAGACAGCTGCAGTTAGAGCCTGGCAAAGCATCAGAAAGGAGGAAACCCAGTCTTTGGTAATGTCCATGGGTTCCAGACTTCAGGCAGTCATTGCCCGTAAAGGATTCTCAACAAAATATAAAAAATTAACATTTTCTTTATGATTTTATTAATTTGTCCAATTACATTTGAGCCCCTAAAAATGGGGGGATTGTGTATAAAAATTGTTGCAGTTCCTAAAATTTGTACTTGATATTTATATTCAACCCCTTGAATTAAAGCTGAAAGTCTGCACTTTAAATTCATTTGAATTGTTTCGTCTTAGTTTTATTCTGGTGGCATACAGAGCCAAAAGTATGAAAATTGTGCCTGTGTCCAAGTATATATGGACCTAACTGTATATATATAGTGCCTTGAAAAAGTATTCATTCCCCTGAAAATTTTCCACATTTTCTCAAGTTACAACCAAAAACATAAATATATTTTTGTGATAGACCAACACAAAGTGGCACATAATTGTGAAGCGGAAGGAAAATGATAAATGGTTTTCAAGTTTTTTTATAAATAAATCTGTGAAAAGTGGGGTGTGCATTTGTATTCAGCCCCTCTTTACTCTGATACCCCTAACTAAAATCTAGTGGAACCAATTGCCTTCAGAAGTCACCTAATTAGTAAATAAAGTCCACCTGTGTGTAATTTAATCTCAGTATAAATACAGCTGTTCTGTGAAGCCCTCATAGGTTTGTTAGAGAACCTAAGTGAACAAACAGCATCATGAAAACCAAAGAACACACCAGACAGGTCAGGGATAAAGTGGTGGAGAAGATTAAAGCAGGGTTAGGTTATAAAAAAATATCCCAAGCTTTGAACATCTTATGGAGCACTGTTCAATCCATCATCTGAAAATGGAAAGAGTATGGCACAACTGCAAACCTACCAAGACATGGCTGCCCACCTAAACTGACAGGCCGGGCAAGGAGAGCATTAATCAGAGAAGCAGCCAAGAGGCCCATGATAACTCTGGAGGAGCTGCGGAGATCCACAGCTAAGATGGGATAATCTGTCCACAGGACAACTATTAGTCGTGCTCTCCACATATCTGGCCTTTATGGAAGAGTGACAAGAAGAAAGCCATTGTTGAAAAAAAACGATAAGAAGTCCCGTTTACAGTTTGCGAGAAGCCATGTGGGGGACACAGCAAATATGTGGAAGAAGGTGCTCTGGTCAGATGAGACCAAAAAACGTTTTGGACTAAAAGCAAAACGCTATGTGTGGCGGAAAACCAACACTACATATCACCCTGAACACACCATCCCCATCGTGAAACATGGTGGTGGCAGCATCATGTTGTGGGGATGCTTTTCTGGGACAGGGAAGCTGTTTAGAGTTGATGGGAAGATGGATGGAGCCAAATACAGGGCAATCTTAGAAGAAAACCTGTTAGAGTCTACTAAAGACCTGAGACTGGGGCGGAGGTTCACCTTCCAGAGCTACAATGGAATGGTTTAGATCAAAGCATATTCATGTGTTAGAATGGCCCAGTCAAAGTCCAGACCTAAATCCAATTGAGAATCTGTGGCAAGACTTGAAAATTGCTGTTCACAGATGCTCTCCATCCAATCTGACAGAGCTTGAGCTATTTTGCAAAGAAGAATGGGCAAAAATTTTACTCTAAAATTTTACTTTAGATGTGCAAAGCTGGTAGAGACATCCCCAAAAAGACTTGCAGCTGTAATTGCAGAGAAAGGCGGTTCTACAAAGTATTGACTCAGGGGGGCTGAATAGAAATGCACCCCACAGTTTTCACATATTTGTTTGTAAAAAATTTTGAAAACCATTTATCATTTTCCTTCCACTTTGTGTTGGTCTATCACATAAAATCACAATAAAATACATTTATGTTTTTGGTTGTAACATGACAAAATGTGGAAAATGTCAAGGGGTAGGAATACTTTTTCAAGGCACTGTGTACATACCACCTAACTTTATGAGATAGGAACGAGGGACACCAATTAGCAAAAGTTTAGGATTAGTTAAACCCACAAGTGCTTTCTTTTTTTACCACTACCATTCCTTTATATTGGCTTTTGAAATGTACAAATGCAGCAATTTAGAAATTGGATGAAAGGTTTGGCACTGGGAAACACTTTTTGAAAGATAAATAGTGCATTTTGTATATACAATGGGGACGGAAAGTATTCAGACCCCCTTAAATTTTTCACTCTTTGTTATGTTGCATCCATTTGCTAAAATCATTTAAGTTCACCTTTTTCCTCATTAATGTACACACAGCACCCCATATTAACAGAAAAACACAGAATTGTTGACATTTTTGCAGATTTATTAAAAAAGAAAAACTGAAATATCACATGGTCCTAAGTATTCAGACCCTTTTCTGTGACACTCATATATTTAACTCAGGTGCTGTCCATTTCTTCTGATCATCCTTGAGATGGTTCTACACCTTCATTTGAGTCCAGCTGTGTTTGATTATACTGATTGGACTTGATTAGGAAAGCCACACACCTGTCTATATAAGACCATACAGCTCACAGTGCATGTCAGAGCAAATGAGAATCATGAGGTCAAAGGAACTGCCTGAAGAGCTCAGAGACAGAATTGTGGCAAGGCACAGATCTGGCCAAGGTTACAAAAAAATTTCAGCTGCACGTAAGATTCCTAAGAGCACAGTGGCCTCCATAATCCTTGAACGGAAGATGTTTGGGACGACCATAACCCTTCTTAGAGCTTGCCGTCCGGTCTAACTGAGCCATTGGGGGAGAAGAGCCTTGGTGAGAGAGGTAAAGAAGAACCAAAAGATCACTGTGGCTGAGCTCCAGAGATGCAGTCGGGAGATGGGAGAAAGTTTTAGAAAGTCAACCATCACTGCAGCCCTCCACCAGTCAGGGCTTTATGGCAGAGTGGCCCGACGGAAGCCTCTCCTCAGTGCAAGGCACATGAAAGCCTGCATGGAGTTTGCTAAAAAAACACCTGAAGGACTCCAAGATGGTGAGAAATAAGATTCTCTGGTCTGATGAGACCAAGATAGAACTTTTTAGCCTTAATTATAAGCGGTATGTGGTGAGAAAACCAGGCACTGCTTATCACCTGTCCAATACAGTCCCAACAGTGAAGCATGGTGGTGGCAGCATCATTCTGTGAGGGTGTTTTTCAGCTGCAGGGACAGGACGACTGGTTGCAATCGAGGGAGAGATGAATGTGGCCAAGTACAGGGATATCCTGGACGAAAACCTTCTCCAGAGTGCTCAGGACCTCAGACTGGGCCGAAGGTTTACCTTCCAACAAGACAATGACCCTAAGCACACAGCTAAAATAACGAAGGAGTGGCTTCACAACAACTCCGTGACTGTTCTTGAATGGCCCAGCCAGAGCCCTGACTTAAACCCAATTGAGCATCTCTGGAGAGGCCTAAAAATGACTGTCCACCAACGTTTACCATCCAACCTGACAGAACTGGAGAGGATCTGCAAGGAGGAATGGCAGAGGATCCCCAAATCCAGATGTGAAAAACTTGTTGCATCTTTCCCAAAAAGACTCATGGCTGTATTAGATCAAAAGGGGCTTCTACTAAATACTGAGCAAAGGGTCTGAATACTTAGGACCATGTGATATTTCAGTTTTACTTTTTTAATAAATCTGCAAAAATGTCAACAATTCTGTGTTTTTCTGTCAATATGGGGTGCTGTGTGTACATTAATGAGGGAAAAAATGAACTTAAATGATTTTAGCAAATGGCTGCAATATAACAAAGAGTGAAAAATGTAAGGGGGGTCTGAATACTTTCCGTCCCCACTGTAACTATATAAATCAGATCAAAATGAGGGACAAATGAGGAGGAAAGAGGGACAGAGGGACTTTGTTCCAAATCAGGGACAGTCCCTCGTAATCCCGGACAGTTGGGATCTATGGTAAATCAATCAACCCCTTTATGTCCCATTCCCTACGAAAACATCTTCTGTCGAGCAGTTGCAATGGGCACGAGTGAACTCGCCAACTGGTATGGCCCTCATGATATGGGACAGGTGACAGCTGGAAGCATGCAAACTAACATTATCAGATTGCTACTGCAACGTACACCAGATTATTATATTAGTAAATGCTATGGGGGCCACAGGAGGTAGGTGAGAGCAACAATGAGGGTGGAGGGGGATGCAAAGGAGACTGTTCACCTTGTAAAGATGGAAGGGGGGGAGGATGTGTGCTGTGTGTTAAGCTGGCCATACACTATACAATCCCATCATACAATCTCTGTACATTCTCCTTTATGCACCATACACAATACAATCTGATTGTACAATCTCTTTTAAACTGGCCACACATTACACAATCTTATTGTACAATTTCTGTATAATTGCCTGTAGATTTAACAAAACTATATTTGTATCCAATCTGGCAGGCCCTTGCACTGCACAGTTGAAGGTAGATCTAAAGGAGATTGTACAATCGAATTACATGGTGTATGGCCAGTTTTGGGGAAACAAGAATGACAAGCATGGTGCAGTGTAGGGATTCATAGAACACAGGACAAGTAGGGGTGAGGGCAAGGAGGAGAAGGCACATGATGGACTCTGGTGTATTTTCTCATATGATGCCTCGATGACAGTGGTCTTTAAACTGCGGTCCGGGGGCCGGATTTGGCCCTTTGCTTGCCTTTATCAGGCCCTTAGGATACTATTCCTCCCACTGATTCAAGGCACTATTCCTTCTACACCAACAATGGGGCTATGGGGCATAATTATTGTCACTGAGCCCAACAATGGGGCACTATTCCTATCACTGAGCCCAACAATGGGGCACTATTGCTACCACTGAGCCCAACAATGGGGCACTATTCCTACCACTGAACCCAACAATGGGCCACTATTTCTACCATTGAGCCCCAAGCATGGGGCACTATTCCTACCACTGAGCCCAACAATGGGCCACTATTTCTACCACTGAGCTCAAGGATGGGGCAATATTCCTACCACTGAGCCCAACAATGGGGCACTATTCCCACCACTGAGCCCAACAATGAGCCACTATTTCTACCACTGAGCCCAAGGATGGGGCACTATTCCTACCACTGAGCCTAATGATGTGTCACTATTCCTACCACTGAGCCCAACAATGGGCCACTATTTCTACCACTGAGCCCAAGGATGGGGCACTATTCCCACCACTGAGCCCAACAATGGGCCACTATTTCTACCACTGAGCCCAAGGATGGGGCACTATTCCCACCACTGAGCCCATCAATGGGCCACTATTTCTACCACTAAGCCCAACAATGGGACACTATTCTTCCCGCTGACACCAATGATGGGGCACTATTCCCTCCCCTAATACCAACAATGGGACACTATTCTTCCACTAATAACAATGATGGGGCATTTTTTACTCCCATTGACGCAGGACATTTTATACGCACACTGGCCATAGTCCCCTTCAAAGTCTGAAGGACAGTAAACTGGCCCTGTATTCAGAAATTTTAGAGACCCCTGCTCTATGGTGTACATGGTATGATGTCATACCAAAGCTCCCCACGCACCTTACAATCCAATTGCACAATCCTCTTTAGATTTATCATCAAGTATGTAATGCAATGTCCTGCCTGACTGTATACAGATTGGTTGGATGGTTTAGGTAGGTCCTCGTGTTACATAGCTTTGGTAGATTTGACCACAAAGATCCCCGTTCTGACAGGAGACATCATGGAGAACTTCCGACGGGAAATTTTGGATGTGAGCTTGTTGTCGGAAAGTCCGACCGTGTGTAGGCTCCATCAAACATTTGCTGTCAGACTTTCCGTCAACAAATGTTGGCAAGCAGGTTCTGAAATTTTCCACCAACAAAACTTTGTTGTCAGAAAGTCCGATCGTGTGTACACAAGTCCGCGCACAAAAGTCCACGCATGCTTAGAAACAGAAGCGGTCGGTCTTGTAAACTAGCGTTCGTAATGGAGAATTAACATTCGTGATGTGGCAAATTAGGAAATCTCCAAATGCAGAGCACAATTCTCTTCTTCTTTAATGAGATAATAATGAAGCTGCTTTGCTGGTGATACTAATGCAGTTATTGCAAACGAATTTTCAAAGGCTTTTTTTTTTCAAGTTATATCAAGAATAATAATAATAATAGCCCAAAATCAAAAACACAATAAGAAAAGCGCGAATCAACACTCACCAAACTTCTATTAACGTGAAATTAGCAGAAGGAGCCCAAAGGGTGGCACTAAAGAGCTGAAAAAACACGTAGTACATCTAGTACATCACTACGTTCGTAATTGTTGGCCAACATTTGTGTAACCGTGTGTATGCAAGACAAGTTGGAGCCAACAACCTTCAAACAAAATTCCATGGTTTTGTTGTCGGAAAGTCCAAGTCGTGTGTACAATGAGTTACCAATAAAAGTGTTAAAAAATGTTTTTCAAAAGTTAAAAAAAAAAAACCCAAAAAAATAAAATAAATAAAAATAAAAATAGTTGTCATTTTATTGTTCTCTCTCTCTATTGTTCTGCTCTACAATGCGATGTTTTATTGTTACTTATTATGTTTGCTTTTCAGGTATGTAATTATTTTATACTTTACTGTTTACTGTGTTTTATTGTTAACCATTTTTTTGTTTTCAGGTACGCCATTCATCTGCAGCACTGATTTATCTTGACAGCAACAGCGTTTGCTCCCACGATATGTAAATCAGCGACTCCAGCACTATAGAAGGTGATTTCACCATCACAGTTTAAAAAAAAAAAAAAAAAAGAGCATATATGCTGAAGCATGGGGGCAGGGGTGGAGGGGCAATTTGTCCCTAACTTTAGGGGCGGATTGCTCCCATGCTTCGGCATATATTTTTTTTAGGCACAGATTGCGTTAAAAAATGTTTTGTTTTTACTATGTTTTATTGTATTTGCTTTGCAAGTATGGTAAGTCTTACTGTTATACTGTAATGTTACTTTGTTTTATTGTTAACCATCATTTGCTTAGCAGGTACGCCATTCAGCTGCAGCACTGATTTTGTTATCTTGACAGCAACAGCGTTTGCTCCCACGATACATAAATCAGCGACTCCAGCACTGTAGGAGGTGATTTCACCACCATAGTTAAAAAGAAAATGGTGCATGTATGCCCATCATAAGAAGTGGGTAGATGAAGGGCGATATTCTAATGATGGGCATACCCACCGATCAATTTTTTTTTCGTTCAGCCCACAGGCTGCATGAAAAAAAGAACATTACAATGTATGCCCAAGAAGGACCAGCAATGTACTGGTATGTTGCTGGATTTTGAGTGGTTATACCAGAATGATGAATAAAGTTTAAAAACAGAGCAGCAAGGTGGGACTTTGTATGAGGCGCGAGGTGTGTAGAGCCAAGAGCCTCCATCCCCGATAATTTGAACAAAAAGACAAAACAGGTGGGACTTTATATGAGGCATTCACCCCAGGAGATGACACGATAACAGTGAATATGGCAGCTACCCAAAATAGTATAATAGAACAAAAAACGTTACATAGAAGCATCACATGACATCAATTGGCATTAAATGAATTGTAAATAAAATATGACAGAAGTAAAAATAATATCATAATTCATACTGTAAATACTATAAAAACCCGAATTCATTGGAGACAAGTCTCCAATTGTATAAATAATAATAACAAAAATACAATTAACGTCATGATTAGTTCATACTGTAAATACTATAGAAAACAAATTCATTAAAGGCAAGTCTCTATGATGGATAATTGTATCCTTGGTCAATTGATAGAATCCAATAGATATGTAAGGTAACATAATGATGCAATTTTAGACACAAGGGGGCAACTATTGGCTCACAATCCCATAGTAAAGCAACATAGTTGGTTCATACTGTAAACATTGTAGATAACCAAATTCACGGAAGCGTCTCCATGATAAATAGTTATGGTCGTAATTAGTTGGTACAGTCCAGTTGGTGTATAAGGTAGTAAATGGTGATAATATAGTGTAGAAGAAAGGGCATCTATTGGCTCGACGCGTTTCGTGGCGACTGCCACTCTTCAGGAGCAGGTATGAGGTAGGTGTCTATAAATATTAAAAACATATATGTTGAGAGAAATTATATAGTAGGTCTATGCAGAGGGAGAGGAGGGGGGGGAAGGGGGAGGAATAGAACCCGATTTCCCAGAACTACTTACAAGGATACAATTATCTATCATAGAGACTTGCCTTTAATGAATTTGTTTTCTATAGTATTTACAGTATGAACTAATCATGTCATTAATTGTATTTTTGTTATATTATTTATACAATTGGAGACTTGTCTCCAATGAATTTGGGTTTTTTATAGTATTTACAGTATGAATTATGATATTATTTTTACTTTTGTCATATACCAGAATGATGCCTGCAGGTTTAGGTATCATCTTGGTATCATTCTTTTCAGCCAGCGGTCTACTTTCATGTAAAAGCAATCCTAGCAGCTAATTAGCCTCTACGCTGCTTCTACAAGCAGTGGGAGGGAACGACCCACCACCGTCTTCCATGGTTTTCTCGGGCTCTCCTGTCCCAGCAGGGAACCCAAGAATGCAGCAGGTGGTTCCGCCAGCTGACCATAGAACTTATCAGAGATCAGAATGGCTCCAATCATCTCTATGGCCTAAGAAACTGGAAGCTACGAGCATTTCATGACTTAGGTTTCGCCAGATGTAAAAAGCGCCATTGGGAAATTGGGAAAGCATTTTACCACACCGATCTTGGTGTGGTCAGATGCTATGAGGGCAGAGGAGAGATCTAGGGTCTAATAGACCCTAATATTTTTCAAAAAAGAGTACCTGTCATTAACTATTGCTATCATAGGGGATATTTACATTCCCTGAGATAACAATAAATATGATAAAAAAAAAATAAATTAAGGAACAGTTAAAAAAAAAAAAGTAAAATAAATAGTAAAAAAAAAAAAAGAAAGCACCACTGTCCCCCCGTGCTTATGCGCAAAGGTGAACGCAAGCGTCGGTCTGGTGTCATAGTAGCAAATACTGTGTGAAAAAAAATTGCAACACCCACCATTTTAATCTGTAGGGCCTTTGCTTTAAAAAAAAATATGTAATTTTTGGGGGTTCAAAGTAATTTTCTTGTAAAATTACTTTGAACCCCCAAAGTAATTTTCTTGTAAAAAAAATGTTTTTTCATGTAAACAAAAAGTGTCAGAAAGGGCTTGTCTTCAAGTGGTTAGAAGAGTGGGTGATGTGTGACATAAGCTTCTAAATGTTGTGCATAAAATGCCAGGACAGTTCAACCCCCCCAAATTACCCCTTTTTGGAAAGTATTTGCAGCTCTCATTTGTTCTTGAAAATGAAGAAATAAAAGAAAAAAATTTTTTTTTCAATTTTTGCAAAACTTTGTGACAAAAAGCGAGATCTGCAAAATACTCAACATGCCTCTCAGCAAATAGCTGTCATTGGGGGGGGGGGGGGGGGGGGGGGTTGGGGGGGTTGTACTATCTGGGCATTTCATGGCCTCTGAAACTGTGATAAGCAGTGAGGGAGTGAAATCACCATTTTACGCCCTTAGAAAGCCTAAAGGCGGTGATTGGTTTTCGGGGTCCCGTGTGCGGCTAGGCTCCCAAAAATTCTCACACATGTGGTATCCCCGTACTCAGGAGAAGCAACAGAATGTATTATTTTGGGGTGTAATTTCACATATGCCCATGGCATGTTTGAGCAATATATCATTTAATGACAACTTTCTGTAAAAAAAAAAAAAAAAAATTTTCCCAAAACTTGTGGCAAAATATAATATATTCCATGGACTCAACATGCCTCTCAGCAAATAGCTTGGGGTGTCTACTTTTGAAAATGGGGTCATTTGGGGTGGGTTTGTGTTATCTTGGCATTTTATGGCCTCCGAAACTGTGATAGGTAGTGAGGAGTGAAATCAAAAATTTACACCCTTAGAAATCCTAAAGGCGGTGCTTGATTTTCGGGGTCCTGTACACAGCAGTCATAAACTAAAATCTGCGTAAATTCCAGAAAATGTACCCTAGTTTGTAGACGCTATAACTTTTGGGCAAACCAATAAATATACGCTTATTGACATTTTTTTTTTACCAAAGACATGTGGCTGAATACATTTTGGCCTAAATGTATGACTAAAATTGAGTTTATTGGATTTTTCTTATAACAAAAAGTAGAAAATATAATTTTTTTCAAAATTTTCGGTCTTTTTCCATTTATATCGCAAAAAATAAAAATCTCAGAGGCAATCAAATACCATCAAAAGAAAGCTCTAGTTGTGGGAAAAAAATGACGCAAATTTTGTTTGGGTACAACATTGCATGACCGCGCAATTAGCAGTTAAATCATCGCAGTGCCAAATTGTAAAAAGTGCTCTGGTCATTGAGCAGCCTAATCTTCCGGGGCTGAGGTGGTGAAACTGAGCATCAGAATGGGGAAGAAAGGAAATTTAGGTGACTTTGAACGTGGTATGGTTGTTGGTGCCAGGCGGGCTGGTCTGAGTATTTCAAAAACCGCTGATCTACTGGGATTTTCAGAAACAACCATCTCTAGGGTTTTTCGTAATCTTCCAAAAAAGAGAAAATATCCAGTGAGTGGCAGTTGTGTGGAGGAAAATGCTTTGGTGCTGTCAGAGGTCAGAGGAGAATGGGCAAACTGGTTCCACGTGATAGAAAGGCAACAGTAACTCAAATAACCACTCGTTACAACCAAGGTATGCAGAATACCATCTCTAATTGCACAACACACCAAACCTTGAAGCAGATGGGCTACCGCAGCAGAAGACCACACTGGGTCCCACTCCTATCAGCTAAAAACAGGAAACTGAGGCTACAATTCACATAGGTTTACCAAAATTGGCACCATAAGATTGGAAAACGTTGCCTGGTCTGAAGAGTCTCAAATTCAGCTGCAACATTTAGATGGAAGGGTCAGAATTTAGCATAAACAACATGAAAGCATGGATCCACCCTGCCTTGTATCAACGGTTCAGGCTGGGAATGTAATGATGTGGGGGATATTTTCTTGGCACTGTTTGGACCCCTTAGTACCAAATGAGCATTGTTTAAACACCATGGCCTACCTGAGTATTGTTGCTGACCATGTCCATCCCTTTATGACTACAGTGTCCCCATCTTCTGATGACTCCTTCCAGCAGGATAATGCACCATGTCACAAAGCTCCAATCATCTCACCACTGGTTTCTTGAACATGACAATGAGATCTCTGTACTCCAATGGCCTCCACAGTCACCAGACCTCAGTCCAATAGAGCACTTTTGGGATGTGGTGGAGCGGGGAATTGGCATCAAGGACGTGCAGCCGACAAATCTGCAGCAACTGCGTGATGCTATCATGTCACTATGGACCAAAATCTCTGAGGAATGTTATCAACACCTTGTTGAATCTATGCCACGAAGAATTAAGGTGGTTCAAAAGGCAAAAGTGGGTCTAACCCGGTACTAGCAAGGTGTACCTAATAAAGTGGCCGGTGAGTGTATATTATCTATATTCCATAACAGCTTACCTTATAGCATTTTGTTTGTTCCAAAACTAAAAGGTTCTTGTAAAAATCCAGGTCTGAGAATTATCTAAGAACTTTGCCGAGCTTTGTTGTACATATAAATATATTTCACTTTTGGAAACCGGAGATGCATGCAGATGTAAAATCTGTGCAGGACATAATTGAATCTACAAAGGCATCTGATATCGTCTCGCTTCCCTCTTCTCTCCCCGCTTGCAGGAGCTCAGGATGAGCACCGCTATGTCTCGTGGCTGATCTGTGGCCTTAATCAAGTAAAGAGCTTTTTCATTTTTCTTCTTATAGCTGGATGCATTTACCGTTGTTCTGAAAACTCTCTGTGTCAAACTTCATTTCTGTAATGGCAGCGAATGAAAGTCAGTTCAATACGCTCAATTTATCATTCCTGGTCAGGAGCAATGGATGCAAAGTCCATCAATTCGGAAATTCAAGAGAGAGAGAGATAAAAGTGCTGATGCTGGCGGACAGATGTGCTCTGGTGTTTATAGAGTGTCTGCAAAGCATTTCTGGATCATCAGAAAAATGGTCTGACCCACATGTCATATTTCCATACCTCTCAGCTTCTGAGATGAGAGGGGGGGCACCTTTTAGCGCTAACACTTATGTGCAAAAGACATGCCCTTGCCACCCCACCAGGTTGCCTTTCCATCATTTTAGACAGAAAACACACAACATTAATATTTCATGTGTTGACATAATGTTTTCACGCGTTTACAACCTCCTAATGGCCTAACGTAAGCAAAAAGGCATGCTAAAAAAATGCAAACCACAAACACATTTGCTAGTTATAGCTTTTTGCAATATATTTATTTGTAAAGATCGACTTTTAGGTCAGTGGTGAAATAACGAGTGCCAATAGCATGGAAACCAAAAGATAGATAGTTAGGATCTAAGCAATTTTTTTTAAGTTTATGGCTGTATATAGCATATGACTTATGGACCATCCAGATAAGGTTCATAAGACGGGGCTGTGTGAAATGAGAAAGCGTTTCTTGATTTTTGTTTTGGCATTAATACGATTTGTCCTTCAATTTGCTGCTACAACAGCCTCCACTCTTCTGGGAAGGAATGCTATAAGATTTTGGAGTGTGTCTCTGAGATTTGTGTCCATTAAGCCAAAAGAGCATTTATGAGGTCAGGTGCAGATGTTGGACAAAGAGACCTGGCTCACTCCAGATGTTCTGAAACCAAAGAGGTTGTATAGGGTTGCTGCCAGGAAACTGTGAAGGCTCTTCAAGTTCCTCTACACCAGTGGTTATCAACCTTTGTGAGACCAAGGCCCAGTAAATTCTTTCAAAAACCTTCCGTACCACAACAAAGTGGAAGACCTTCCGTACTACAACAGTTAAAATAGTGTATGTACATTGATGCTGTGAGTATGATGAATAGGGTATGATTATGTAGAGTATACAGTGCAGCAGTGAGTGTAATATATAACATACCACAGTCACAATGCAGGGGTCAGGACTATGTAATTGCAAAGTACAGCTTGCAGGGAGCTATGGTCAGGCCAGGAGCAAGTATCCCCTTATATTGGTGGATATATATATATATATATATATATATATATATATATATATATATATATTAATAAATAAAAATATATAAATATATATTATAGGCTTCCTATGAATAATGGCAGTAGCGTTCCATGTGGTAGATCTGTTATTCTTCGCTAGCAAGTTGGAGCTCGTTAACTGTAATCCGTTTGGTTGCAGATGAAACAATAGATTCCAAGTGGTGAAGGCCTAAGGCATCTGAGTACAGTGTTCCAGCAATGCAATAAAATGTTCTTGGGTAGAGATGTGTGTGCACTGTGTTCTGTAATGGTGGTAGTGAATAGATAAAGATTAAGTAGCTTGCTCTCTTACCAACGACCCAAAACGATCTGCAGTCTTCTATACAGGAACACGGATGGCAACACTCCGGCAACGGATCCTCTGTCTTGGCCTTCTGTAGTGACTTTCTCCACGCACTGATGGGTAGGTGCTGTAAATGATGCTAGTAACAGGATATCTGACATCGGGTAGCAGGACTAGTCCTCTCAGGCCTCGTGGTGGAAGTAGCATTCCACGTGGTAGGCCGTGACCTCACTCTCTCTGTCACAAAGAGAGGTCCATCTTGCGTGAGGCCCAGGAGGAAGAGAGCATGCGCGGGCATCTAAGCTGATTTTATCCTCCCTCCCAGCAACCTTCAAGCCACTGCAAGGGTCCCTGGGATTTGTAGTCTTAGAGTACATGGATGCATAGCCGCAGATTCAAAGAGGACTATACGCCCCATAACTCACTCCGTTGGCACACAGGTATGAGGTCATTGGCTGCACGAATAATCATGGGGCAAACAATGTTTAGAACACTGGTAACTGGTAGAACATCTTTCTGGCAACAGTCCATATCACTACATCCTCCCCAAACGTGAAAATCTTTGGTCCCCAAAGACAGGATATGACCCAAATCACTTTACTGCATAAGTTAGTCAATCATTTATCTACTAAACTAGAGGTGGTAACAGCTAATAACTGGCTTACATTGGTGGTCACTTTTCAGCCTGTCTTTTTATATTGGTGGTCAGTGCCCAATGTTTTCCCTGATATAGGTGGTCAGTGCACCCCCTTATATAGGTGGCAGATATTCCAACCTGCAAAAACTCATTTCAGGGAGGTGGCAAACTCATTTCAGGGAGGTAACGCTGCCGAGCCCCCCCCCCCCCCCATCTTACTAGGAAAAATAACACTACATACGGTACACTCACATACATACAGTCCACACATACATGCAGTCCACACATACATGCAGCCCTCACATACATACAGTCCTTACGTACATACAGTCCACACATACATACAGTCCACACATACATACAGTCCTCACATACAGTCCACACATACATACAGTCCTCACATACATACAGTCCACACATACATACAGTCCACACATACATACAGTCCTCACATACATACAGTCCACACATACATACAGTCCACACATACATACAGTCCACACATACATTGAATGGCACAGCCATAAGATGGGGTATTGCATAGGGGACTGAGTATGAGGGCCACCTGAACAATGTCCTCAGAGAGATGCTGCAGATAAAGGTTTGGCAATGGCACAGCAAACCAGCCTAATGGCTTGGATCTGTAACAGCCAATGAAGGCTTAAATTATGCATTTGCTGCTGTAGCACCCCTACACAGAGACATACTGGATACACAGGGAGGGTCACATAAATCAAAGAAAAGTACCCAGAACACCAGCAGCAAGAAGAGAAATCAATAATGGCACACCTATGTATACTTCACTAGATAGTGACTGTACCTACCTAAATGAATTGTTCAAAAAGTACACGTGACCATTGGTGAATGTCCATATAAGGCTGGTAGTATAAAAAAACTGATGATTAAAAATTGTTCACTTACAGTCACTCCTCACTATGCTTGGGTGTGAGCAGGCTACAAAGTGAATAGATGGTAGTGGCAGCAGAGCAGTTAGGTGGCAGCAAGTGAAGAGTTAAAAGGACTTCTCTGCAGAGCACAGTATATGCAGCCTAGTAATGCAAACATAGATAGGGAGAAGCAATAAGCAGTACAATTCATGTCAAAAGCAACTATCTGGCTTGTAGCGCTTCTCAACCTCCTCCACATGCCTCGGGAACACACTTAGGCTTATGGCAGCAGCAGGCAGTAAATCAACAGGCTTCACCACCGGACACAGTTAGCACATGTACCTGGGGAATGCAGACATGAAGAGGGAGAAGAAGTGAATGAAACTGTGCCACAACAGTGAATAAAACACACCTTGTACACCTCTCAATCTTTTCAAACTATAGAATACCTCTGCTCACGTGTTCTTCTGCATTCAGCGTCAGGGCAGCAGGGTGCAGGAGGAATCATGGCTTACTAAAGTCTCTGAGTCCGGAGCCCGTCAGGCTGATCTGCAGGCAGGAGAGACAAGGCAGGAGGAGAGCAGGGATACCAGACCACTGAAGGAGCCAGGAGGAGTGCCCGCTCTCACTCCTGAGTCCCCCTAGCTCCCCCGGTCGGCCCTGCCCCAGCTGGCTGGCCCTGCTGTATTTTGTAAAAGGCGCCAAGACGTCACTGTGCCTGCTTCCCAGCCAAGCGGGGCCAGCTTTGGAATGGCGCATGCTCTGCTCTAGGGGGGCGTACTCCATTCGGCCACTCGGGCTGCTCTGTCTGTTGCTGAGTGACAGGCGCAGCCAGGAGATCACCTGGCGCTCGCGGGTTTCCGGGAGCCCGCAGTCAAATGCAGGAGACTCCCGTGGCTCACGGGAGACTTGGGATGTCTGTGGTGGTCAGTGCTCATTGGGGTTGATTTACTAAAGGCAAATAGACATGTAGTTGCCCTCTGCAAGTGAAGTTGCTCTGGAGCTTACTAAATGAGGTAAGGCTTCACTTCGCAAAGAATACCCAATCATGTGCAAGGAAAATAAATAAAAAAAAACAGCATTTTTGCTTTCACATGATTGGATGATGGAAGTCAGCAGATGTCATTTACTAAGCTCTGGAGCAACTCCAGACCCCAGAGTGTCTTCTTATATTGAGGCTCAGTGCGTCCTCTAGTATTTGGAATCAGTGGTCAGCATGTCCCCTACAATGGTGATCAGCTTGCCCCCCCTTACATTGGTGGTCAGTGTGTCCAATTTTACTGTCGTTTAGTGTGCTGTCCTACACTGAAGGTCAGTGTGCTCCCCACCATTGGTGGTCATTGTGCCTCCTTACACTAGAAGTCAGTGTGCTCCCCACCATTGGTGGTCATTATGCCTCCTTACACTGGAGGTCGGTCAGTGTGCTCCCCACCATTGATGGTCATTGTGTCTCCCTAAACTGGAGGTCAGTGTGCTCCCCACCATTGATGGTCATTGTGCCTCCTTACACTGGAGGTCCCCCACCCTCCCTGACATCACAGTGCACCCCCCTTACCTTGAGCTGCTTCCAGGAAGAAGCTGGGGGTGGAGCTGGGAAGCAAAAAGTGCAGGGTCTGGAGGAGGACCAGAGGAGGGCTGGCGTCAGCTGCTGGAGTCTGCTGAATGCTGAGACTAGGGAAGGGGGGGGGGGGGCGGAGACTAGGGGGTGCTGCTTAGACAGGCACAGGATTTGTAGGAGGAGTTCTGCCCTCCTCTCTGGTGTCGACTGCTGAGACAAGATAAGGATGGAGACAAAGGGGTTTGCCGCAGCTGCAGGAGAGGTGCGAGGGCCACATGAATTGGCCTGGAGTGCCGGATTCAGCCCCTGGGTCTTGTGTTTGATACATGTGCTTTAGTGTATTGGGTTACCACTGAAAGGTAATGGCGCAACAATGCAGCAACACATTTTATTATAGTGCAGGGGTGTGAATCTGGCCTCAAAAAAGTTTATATTATACAATAAATGTATGGAAATGCAAAGTATATCATTCCCATAATGTTATTGCATGAGTAAAAACGTTGTTTTGCCAGCCTAGTGCCTGCTGCGAATGTCTGTTGATCTACCTTGCAGTCATGTAATCATTTTAGCAATGAAGAGAAAACCAGCACACCGGGAAGCAGACTCTGAAGCAGGATTTACTCAAGTCCCATAACAACATATTTTTTGCTGATAATGGACTTCAATAAATCCTGCTTCAGAATCTCCTTCTCGATGTGCTGGTTTCCTGTTGATTGATGTATTCTGTATGATACCATCATAAAGCTTTGTGCCCACCCTTCACAAGAAATTCTGGATGAATCCTCTGAACACTGCTATATACCCTTTCTAGCAAATTTTTCAATAAAAAAACAGGGATTTTTAGTTTACAGATATTGCAATCAGGGCTGTCTTTAATGCAGGGCAAGTGGGGCAGCTGCCCATTGTTGTAGGGCCCAAAGCAGCTGCCCCTTGAGCCCTTTGTGATGGGGAGTCCCTGACCGGTAGTGGAGGGAGTAAGCAGAAGGCGAGCAGTGAGGGAGGCTAAGACCGAGAGCCCTGGGAGGGAGAAGACCCCCCTGACCACCAGAGTGGAGTAGCAGGTGCAGCATCCCCAACACGGCGGCGCCTCCCAGAGCCTGGATTGCTCAAACCTCCACACCCAGCTCCGACAGCGGCCCGGAGGAGAGGCTGATCGGGGGGCCCCAAGGACAGGTGGCAGGCGCAGGCAGCCAGGGACCGCTACATGGAATGGACAGTCCATGGTCTATCGTATCAAAATGAGTCCACTGGAGGGAGCAGATCACCCGCAACCTCACCCAGAAAGAGAACGGGCCCTGCCCGCACCTGGCCATCATAAAGTCCTATGGAAGGTATCATGCACACCTATCCAGAAGCTGGGACGGGAGGGCACAGGAGGGACTGCAGACAGGTCTCTCTCACCCCCCTCTCACTCTCCCCCTCTCTCTCACCCCCTCTCTATCTCTCTCTCTAAACCCCCTTTCTCTCTCGCATCCTCCCCCACTCCTCTCTCTTAGCCCCTCTCTCATCCCCCCTCTCTCTGTCTCATACCCCCTATCTCTCTCACCCCCCTTTCTCTCTCCCACCCCACCTCTCTCTCTCTCTTTCACCTCTTTCTCTCACACCCCCTCTCTCATCCCCCTCACCCCTTCTCTTACCCCCTCCCTCTCTCTCTCAGCCCCCCTCTCTCTATAATCTCTCCCTCTCTCTCTTATCCCCCCTCTCTCTCTCACCCCCCTCACTCTCCTCCTCACTCACCCCCTCTCTCCCCCCCTCCCTCTCTTTCAACTATCCTCCCTCTCTCTTTCACCCACCCACCCTCTCTCACCCCTCACTCTAACACTCTCTCTCTGTCACCCCTCTTTTTCTCTCACCTCCCCCTAGCTCTCTCACCCCCCCTCTCTCTCTCTCTCCCACCCCTCTCTTTCACCCACCCCCTATTTCTCTCACCCCCTCTCGCCCTCTCCCCCCCTCTCTCTTGCAGGCAGTTGGGACTGAGTGGACAGTGCCCAACAGGTAGCAGCAAGTCAGCGTCACTGATCCCATCTCCATCCAGCACTGCCACTGATTACATCCACTTCAAGGACTGCCACTGACACCCCCCAAAGCACTGCCCCTGATCCCATCCCCCCCCAGCACTGCTACTGATCCCATCCCCCCATTTACTGCCACTGATTCCATCTCCCCACCAGCACTGCCACTCATTCCATTCCCACCAACCCCCCCCCCCCCCCCACCACTGCCACTGATCCCATCAACCCCTCAGCAACCAATGAGTGAGTGGTAATGGTGTGCAGTAATGTTCTAGCAACCAATCAGCAAGCAGAAATTATGTGTTGTAACCTCTAGCAACTAATCAGTGAGCAGTAATGATATGCTGTAACCTTTGGCAACCAATCACAATCTCTGCCTTATCTGCTGCACTAAACTGATTTTGAGTTTAGCTGCTATGTATGTCTCAAAGCAGGTGAAGAGCAAAATTGCAAATGTTTGCCCAGGGTCCAATCAATATTAAAGACGGCCCTAATTGCAATACACGTTTAAGTCAGCTAATTGTGTCAAAATAATCCCTCTATAGCCAGTCCCTCACCTGCTCTGCAAAATACAAATGGTACAGTGAGTATAGTACCAGTATGGGGCAAATAGACACAAGTTGGAGGAGAGCTGCGGGTTTAGGTCTGGCCACTAACCTGCTGTCCAATAGAAATAAGATATACTGTATCTGTGCTCAAATCCCAAAAGCTTGTACATTTATATAATTCATCAGGTGCTAAAGGGGTGAGACCACATGTTAACCTGATGGATTATATACATGTCCAAGCTATTGGGAATTGTCACAGGTATATTTTATTTCTATTGCATTGCAGGTCAGTGGCCTGAAATGAACTTGTAGCTCTCCTCCAACTCGTTTCTATTTGCCCCATGTGGGCACTAAATTCACTGCAGCATTTGCATTTTGCAGAGCAGGTTAGGAACTGGCCATAGGGGGAGTAATTTGACACAGTTGGCCAGCTTAAAAAATGTATTGCAATATATGTGAACTAAAACTCCCCGGTTTTTAATTGCAAAGTTAACTGGAAAGGGTATTTAGCATGTACTCATTTTTGTTGCCAGCGGTTTAGACATTAATGGCTGTGTGTTGAGTTATTTTGAGGGGACAGCAAATTTACACTGTTATACAAGCTGTACACTCACTACTTTACATTGTAGCAAAGTGTCATTTCTTCAGTGTTGTCACATGAAAAGATAGAATAAAATATTTACAAAAATGTGAGGGGTGTACTCACTTTTGTGAGATACTGTACATGCACATGCTATTGGGATTTGAACACAGGTATATCTTATTTCCACCCTTCACAAGGGTTACCTATGATATCTGGCTCTGTGCAGTATGGTTCAATGAATATGTCAGCGTTACAGGCAGGTGAAATGTCTGTTCAGCTTCAGATCACTTAACAGTGGTATGTACTGTATATGTCACTCAGTGTAATCTCCTCCACTCGCCAACTATGCCACTGTCTTCCCCGGCCTCTGTGCTGTTCATGTTATCTGTGCAATTGTTCCCCTGCCACAGGTGGAGAGAAGACATGACTCCTCCTGACAGTCCAAAACCCAGCTTCCGAGCCACTGCAGGAATGAACCCCCATCACTGAGGTTCACTCCTGCACCTCTTTTCCAATTCTTCCTACCCCTGAACCTCCTGTAACCCTCTTCCAATACTATTTACGCATTCAACCCTTTTCCAACACTGCTTACTTCTGCACCCTTTGCTAGGCCGGCAGGAGCACAGTAGATTTGATGGCCCAGAAGGAGGAAAGTTGTATCCCAAAGGTAGGCCACAGCCCAGTGGTTAATGACCACTGCTCTACACCAAACCAATCAAACTATGTCTTTATGAAGCTGGCTTTGTGCCCCTGTAGGACAGGGGCAGGTTGTAGTGTGATGGGGGGTTGTCACATCCTCTGTTTCCCTTCTCATTGAGCACCAAGCAAGAGTCAAAAGAGAGGCCTACCCCAGGGTGGGTTCATCAGGCCTATGCTAGACACTTTGGATAGGGTCACTGCTCTACACATGGGGTACCCTTACTGGAAAGAATGTCTGACTTGAATAAACTCTCTCGATGTACTGACATTACTATGGTTACTTGTGCATTTAGGAGGGACACATAGAGCCAACTCCCTCTCCACCTGTCCAGTGTATCACTTTCAATAATGGTATGGGGTCCCACCATGCACCTAGTGCGGACTCCATGTGCACACTTCACTTAACTCTTCCTCATCCATACCTGTATACAGGCTGAGGGCCCTGGTGGTGCACATCTGCTCCCATGACACGGATCGCTGCAGAAGGAGTCCCGACAATATCTCACCTGCCACATGTACACGCTTACAACAGGCTGCTAGAGAAACCTTTGTTACCTTTGGTGATCAACTGCTTAATCTTCACGTTGTATTAACTCTGCTATATCATCATACCCCAAAGTGCTTAGTGACCCAAGCTATAGATTGTATGTACCAGTTACTTGCTTTACACCCCTTAAGTAACTTCAGACCAGGCAAGGATGAAGTTTCAAAGCTTTAGCATGATGGCAATCACAGGTAACAATTCTAAAGACAGTGCAGTCTTTTCCTAACATCCCTAGTCCCTCCCTAACAGGCTTGTGGCTGTCCCAGCATACCTGTGTAGCACAGCCCCCTTGGGGACTGCTTGGATTTACCTGCTCATCTGCACCGCCATGACCCTGTAAACATTCCAACCCACCTGACACTCTGGGTTCAGACATCCTTGCAGCACCTTTAAGTAATAAGACAACACTCAATATGTTTATACTCTATTAACGTTTACTGGAATACTTCCGATAAGATATTGTTGTACAAAGGAGGTAATGGTTCAACTGAGCTTTGGATAACAGCACAAACTCAGCAGGATGATTCCTCAGTAATGCCAAGGTTAAGCTGTCTGTACACAGTGTCCTAGTAAACAACCAAGGAAAGGTGGGCAATTGCCCTCTTACCAAAGACCAGGCCGATTCAGAGCCTTCCAGACAGCGACTCCCCGATAGACGTCCTGGCTATGGACCCGCTCGTCACGGTCACAGAATGCGGAGCACGGAGCGTGGGTTGCTGTACTGTCAAGTTGATGCTGGTCAGATGTCCGATTAACAGCAGGCATCGTTGGACCCCTTCTCGGTCAGGTGGGAATGCTGTACACCGTGTGGTAGGCTGTGACTTCACTCTCCCTGCACAGAGAAGTCCATCATACACGATGCCCAGAAAGAGCGTAGGGCGGGTCTCCAGTTTCTTTTATAGCTCTTCCCAGTAATCTCCCTGATGGTAGCAAAGATCCCTGGGATATGTAGTCCAGTTGTATAGTCACGCAGGGGAACAGCCATCTGGATAAACTACCAATCCCAAAGTCCCTTTGGTTGGGCTCACAAATATGATGTCAGTTTAGTAATGCTGGGCACTAGAGGGATAATATGATATACAGAGATGGCAGGGAATCGCTGTTCGTTGCAGTTGTGGTCCATATTGCTACATCTGCACAGGATGAAAGTCCATACTTGGTAGAGTCCATAATAGGTTTCTTCAAGGAGCACTGTAAGTCCCAGCAGTCTCCTCTAACATCAGGGATTCCAATCTCGCCGTAGTACTGGTGATCCAAGTCCCAGCAATGGCTAACAATATCTTGTTAGCTCTGAACAACCAGGCCCCCTGGTCTTGGACCCCTTGTTCCTTTTATTTCAGTGGAACCTGTGGGTTGACCCAGCAAAGCCCACCGAAAGAAAACCTGAAAACACATTTAACCATACCCTTCCAAACCAGGGAAACATTAACCTCTACCTGCCTACACGCCTTAACTCAATTTTCTGGCCAAATAGTGCATGTAACCATTGCTGACTAGTGGTGTTGACTGCTGAGAAATGTTATGTCCTTACAAAGAATTGAAGCTAAAGAGCTGCTTGACCTTTTCACTCTTTCAGGACACTGCTATCATTCTTACCAACTAGTAGGGTTTTAGCTGCATTATTGGGGTTTCTGGGAATAATCAGTCTTCATTAATGCACTACAAGAACATATTCTTTTGTTTTTTTGAGCTTTTGAAACTATTTTATCATTCTTATCTTCACAACTCATTAAAATGCTATGTTCATCCCTACGAAGTTTACGAAATTTTAGACTGTTCTACAAATTCCTTATTATTTGACTCAGAACCATGAAGCCCTAATTTAAGTGGCGTGCTTGCCATGAGAACAGCATCTGCTAGGTGCAGTACGCTTTCTTAGTTATTCCTGTGAAGAGGTTTATATTGATTGCTGTAATCAGCAGAGAGTCAAACCTCCCCTCCATTGTACTTCGTTATGTTTACTTTTGTATAGTTACTTAAACTTTTCTGTTACTTTCAAACTTCTTAGAAGGATTTTATTGCAAGCTCGCCGCCTAAACGTTTTAGGTGACTGCCGTTTCATTGTACTTAATTCTTCTTTGGAATGGGGAATTCGGCAGCTCAGATTAGTTAAATAAAGTCCTTGCAAGTTTAGAGAAACCTTTTATAGGATCAATAAACACAAATTGGCTACGGTGAATTGCAGTCAGCAGATATAACTGTTAAAGTTTCAAGTAAATGTATCACAATCCATGGCAAGTCAAACTGGACACAGTAAAAGGGTATAAAGGGAGGTCCCCGTCAGTTAAAGCCACTGGTCAAATCAACAGCAGATCCAGAGATATAGGCAACCCTATTGGTCAGTGATGCTCCTCATTATATTAAAGGGAACGCAATGTAGTTTTGTACATACATTCTATGGGCAAATGTTTATGAGCATCTGACCATTCAAACCTACACTATATTGTCAAAAGAGTTTGGGATGCCTGCCTTTACACGCACATGAACTTTAATGATATCCCAGTCTTAGTCCGTAGGGTTCTATATTGAGTTGGTCCACCCTTTGCAGCTATAACAGCTTCAACTCTTCTGGGAAGGCTGTCCACAATGTTTAGGAGTGTGTTTATGGGAATGTTTGACCATTCTTCCAGAAGCACATTTGTGAGGTCAGGCACCAATGTGGATGAGAAGGCCTGGCTCACAGTCTCTGCTCAAATTCATCCCAAAGGTGTTCTATCGGGTTGAGACAAGTCAAGTTCCTCCACCCCAAACTTGCTCCTCCATGTCTTTATGGACCTTGCTTTGTGCACTGGTCCAAATCATTTGGTGGAGGGGGGATTATGGTGTGGGGTTGCTTTTCAGGGGTTGGGCTTGGCCCCTTAGTTCCAGTGAAGGGAACTCTTAAGGTGTCAGCATATCAAGACAAGTTAGACAATTTTATGCTACCAACTTTGTGGGAACAGTTTGGGGATGGTTCCTTCCTGTTCCAATATGACTGCGCACCAGTGCACAAAGCAATGTCCAGAAGACAAGGATGAGCGAGTTTAGGGTGGAAGAACTTGACTGACCTGCACAGAGTCCCGACCTCAATCCAGCAGAACACCTTTGTGATGAATGAGAGTGGAGACTGCGAGCCAGGCCTTCTCGTCCAACATCAGTGCCTGACCTCACAAAGGCGATTCTGGAAGAATGGTCAAACATTCCCATAGACACACTCCTAAACCTTGTGGACAGCCTTCTCAAAAGAGTTGAAGCTGTTATAGCTGCAAAGGGTGGGCCAACTCAATATTGAACCCTACAGACTAAGACTGGAATGCCACTAAAGTACATGTGCGTGTAAAGGCAGGTGTTCCAATACTTTTGACAATATAGTGTATATGAGCTTGTTAAGTATCCCATTTCAAAACTATGGTCTCTAATATGGAGTTCCTGCCTTGCAGCCTTTAACAGCCCCCACTCTTCTTCAACAATTTGGAGTGTGCCCTGTAAGTTTGTGCCCATTTAGCCAATACAGATTTAGCACACCCTAGGCTTGGTTGCTAGTGAGGTTGAGGTAAACTTAGTTTTTTTTTTGCTCCTCTGTAGCCAGTCTCACAAGCTACAGGCTCCACTACTTCTCTCTGTAGTTTAGTAGGTTCTAGAATGTAGTGAGCTGTAAGAGGAGACCCTGAGCTTGAATATTTATGGACAATCCTTGGGGAGGTGTGCCCAGAAGGTGGAGAGAGAGCCATTAAATAGCCATTAAATAGCCTGAGGCCTGGAGCAGCAGAGTTCTTCCTGAACCTGAATCCTGAAGGAAGAGATCCCAGCCTGGAATGGCAGCTGAAAGCCTGCAGAGAGTTCACCAAGGTGCCAGCCATGTTAGGGCTGGGGGGGCTAATTTTCTGAAAGCAGTTCAGAACCAAGTAAAAGGGTGCACTGAGGATCCGGCCTGGAGGTTAACTGTGCAACGTCTAGCCAATATTGGACAGGATGTCTCCAAGTATCTGAAGGCACGGTGAGTAAAGGCCTGGGATTGGGATCCTAGTGACTACTTTCTGTTAACCCCTTGTGTGACTGTGCTGCCAAAGTGGGATTCATCCAAATGGGAATACCAGAAGTGTTGTGCCAGTAGTCTCTGCAGAGAGGTTGGAGATGCCCCTGAAGAGAGTAGGCAGAAGAGAGAGAGAGTCCTCTGAGTACTTTGTGCACTAGATTCTGGACTATCCTAATGCCTAGTACACACAATGAGAAAATTGGATAAAAAATACCATTTTCAGAGCGATCGTCCGATAATCTGATGGTCAGTACACAGCTTTCAAGAGCTAATCACGACTAAATGCTAAAATATCCAAAGGCACAAGCACGAACATTTTTCTTGTACAAGAACAGAACAAACGATTTCTGTGCAATTAGTATAGTATTTGTACAAAAAAATTGTGTGGCCAAGACCATGCATGCTCGGAAATGAAAGAATACATTACAATTCATAACAATACATTATATCACTTCCCGAAGTTGTATTCTGTTGTATGAGAATTTTCATAACTTTAGTAACCTATGGGTTAGGCCAGGGCTCCAAACCAAAGGAAAACCATGTCTTTATTAAGCTGACTTTATGCACAGTCAAAAAGGGGTCTCCTCCGAACTTTTGCCACAAGGTTGGAAGCGCACATTTGCCTAACATGTCTTTGTATGTAAATGTAACAGTACTCTTTACAAACACCAGAACTTAACCATCTGTCCACATAATTTAGGCCATATGCAGAGGCGGCTCTCCAATTAGGCAAATTAGGCGATCGCCTCAGGCCTCGCCATCATAGGGGCCTCGCCATCGCCGAATTTGCCTGATATGTGCCGCCGGCAAATGACAGGAGCGGGTCCGAGGAGACCTCCTTCACCCCCCTGCTCGAGCCGCTAAAAGACTGGAGGGCATTCTCTCTCTCTCTCTCTCTCTGCTTCCTGCCCATCCCCCCCTCCTTCCTCCTGTCAGAGTTGAGCAGAGCAGCAGAAAAACGGAGCAGCTGTCTGTGTCTGTGTGGAGAGAGAAGCTGCTGTGGGCTCTTCTCCCCCCCTCTCCTCCTCTCAGCACTGTACTGTGTTTCTTCCCCCTCCTTCTTATTGGACAAGGGGGAAAAAACACGAAAATGAAACAGAGGAGGATTGTGGGAAATGTAGTCTCGAGTGGTGGACATTGCAAAACTAAGGGAAGAAACTGCAGCCCCCAGCATGCCCAGCTGAAGAGGAGGGAGAGAGATCCAGAATCCCGGGGGAATTTTGGGGAAGTGCACCCAGAACTCCATCAGAGAGAGAATCCCACTGCACTGCACCACCACAGAGAAATCCACAATGCACTGCACCACCACAGAGAAATCCACAATGCACTGCACCACCACAGAGAAATCCACACTGCACTGCACCACCACAGAGAAATCCACAATGCACTGCACCACCACAGAGAAATCCACAATGCACTGCACCACCACAGAGAAATCCACACTGCACTGCACCACCACAGAGAAATCCACAATGCACTGCACCACCACAGAGAAATCCACAATGCACTGCACCACCACAGAGAAATCCACACTGCACTGCACCACCACAGAGAAATCCACACTGCACTGCACCACCACAGAGAAATCCACAATGCACTGCACCACCACAGAGAAATGCACAATGCACTGCACCACCACAGAGAAATCCACACTGCACTGCACCACCACAGAGAAATCCACACTGCACTGCACCACCACAGAGAAATCCACACTGCACTGCACCACCACAGAGAAATCCACACTGCCTATCACCATCACTTCTGAAGAAAGGCATGAAGTTATTTCCAGAATACAGATCTGGGCACCACCCAGTGGAGTCGCCACAGGCAACCCAGAATGAGCTAACTCCCGATCAGAAGAACCATTGTTGCTGTATCCCCAGGTCAGGTAAAAAGGCCAGTCGGCCATTATCTTCTGCCATCTATAGGAACTTCCCACCCTGGTATTCTTTGGCCCTAATACTGCCCGCAGGCCCTATTCACAGCTGCAAGAGATGAAGATTTAGGACTTAGTGCTAGTTCACACTGCAGCGATGTTCAACATCGGATGTGATTTGTACCACACTGCAGTGCAAATCACATGTGACTTCTATGCGATTTCAGCCATACACATTGTATGGCTGGATTTGTATCGCATTCGGACCAAACTCGCACAGGACCTCTTTTCTGATCTGCAGCAGAATCGGAACACATGGGTGTTCACATCCATGTGATCTGATTCCTGTCCGAATTTGCAGTTTACACTGCGATATGCAAACTGATTTGGGGGTGTCATTAACTTTGTATTGACCCTCCAAGCAGTTCGCATAGGGCAGTGTGAACTGCCACCGGGAGACATACGATGCGGGAACCCGCAGCGGATTCGCAGGGTTCCCACATCGCTGTAGTGTGAACCAACACTTAGGCTCGGTTCACACTGGTGCAATGCGAGAACCCTGTGAATCCACTGCCAGTTCCTGCATCGCACCTGACTCGGTTCACACTGCCTTATGCGAACCGCTGAAAGTGTCAATACAAAGTTAATGACACCCCCAGATCGGTTCACATATTGCTGTGTAAACTGTCAATTTAGACATGAATCGGATCACATCCGATTCTGGTGTGGACCAAAAAAGGGTCCTGCATGACCTTGGTCCAAATGCGATGCAAATTCAGCAATACTATCTGTATGGCAGAAATCGCATAGCACAGACTTCACATGTGATTTGCACTGCAGTGTGGTGCGAATCACATGTGAACCGAGCCTAAAGACTGCCTTATAACTGTAGTGGCCCTAGGGCTATGGCCAGCACTACCATATGGTGGCTTAAGCAGCCACCTCAGGGCACCAGGATAGGGGGGCAGTAAAATCCTAATCCCCAGCCCCTATAGCAGCTCGAAGTGTGTGTACTATAGTAAAGCTGCCTGTCGCCTTTCATCTGGAAGTGTTACAAGTGGCTGGGAAGCCGCCTATCACTTCCACCACTGACACAATGTGCAACCCCCTTCACCATGTTTACCGGGCACCACTGTCCCACCTGCGGGCCCGGTGCTGTCATGATGGGTGGCACTGGGAAGGGCGGCCGTAGCTCAGCAGACCTTCATCCACTCAGCCACCCTCCTGTACACAGCTCGTGAAGTGTCATGTATGACGTCAGGGGCAGGCTGGGCCGGGGGGGGGCAGAGTGCCCCCTAGGCCACTCTAATCTATGTTAAAAACAGCTGGCAGCTGCTGCCCGCTGCCTTTTTTTTTTCTTCTGTAGGAAATTGGGCCGGCGGCCCATCCGGCTGCTGTTGCATTCCGGGAGTTGTAGTCCGCGCTCAAGCTCCCGAGCAGGGCAGAGGAAACTACAACTCTGGTGAGTCTGCATTGATGGGCACTGATGAGGCGGCACTGGTGAGGCTGCATTGAAAAACCAGGTGGGCATGGATGAGCTGATTTGGTGGTTCAATGGGCCACTTGACTGGACAGGCTGCCAGCCCTCCCCTGTATGACATCCCTTCTTGGACCAGGGATAAGTAAACAAAAATCCTTGCACTGGCCCTGCACAGTTTGTTGTTGCCATTTAAAGGGGGACCCCACCTTCTCTCATTTTTTCGAGTGCACTCGAAAACAATTAGGAAACTGCTATTTCTTTAAACATGTTTAGATTACAGTTGTGTTGCTAAATATTGATTTACCTTTTCTCGTATTGATTTTTTTGCTATTGATATAGAGCTGCTTTTATAGATATATTTGTTTACCTTTATTACCTGAGGGTAGTTCTACTCTGCTTTGTGAACTGGATTTTTTATCATTTATGCAAGTTCCTAATTCTAGACAAATAGTGTCTAGTACTAAACACGTGTGTAATTGTTTATTGCCTATATCCTACGGTAAGGTGAAAGGTACTATACGCTATGTGTGTCTGTAGTGATTCAATCAACCAGGTGTGTCAGAGGGGCTGAAGGTGTTCTTGGAGTTGAGGCGCAGAACAGGGAACCCAAAATTACCAAGCGGTTCCTTCAGGGGTAGTGCAACACACATTACCCCAGTTTTGATTGACAGGGGACCTTAACACTGCTGTGCTCAGGCAGCATTAAGAGCCCTGTCTCACTTAAGTGTGCCGAACATCTGATCTGCAGCCCTTTATTTTAGAGATGACAGGACATCTTAATGCCTCTGTATGCAGGCAACGTTAAAAGCTCTGTTACACTCACTTCTCGCGTAACCTAAGACTCCTGATGTTCTGCCTACCAGCCAATGAGGAGTGATGTTGCGTCTGCGCACGTCACTTTTCCCATCCACCACACGAGCATCTCAATCTGGGAAGGATTGCTGCATAGTTCAAGGGAATCAATGGGGCCTCATGTCAAAGTTTTGCCTAAGGCCTCACAAAGCCTAGAGCCGCCTCTGGCCATATGGTAGGTATGATGGTCAGTTGTCCAGAAACTTTTTTACTATGCAGTGGATTTTATCATTGTGGTCAGGACCAGGGCCGCTGTCTTTAACGCAGGGCAAATGGGGCAGCTTCCCTGGGCTCTATCATTGTTGTGGGGCCCATTGCAGCTGCCCCCTGAGCCTGCGCTGCCCGCAAATATTTTTCCACGTGTAGCAGGTGCAGCTGATCCCTGCTTGCTCTCCGAGCCTGTTAATTCAAGTGGCTACGCTTTGACAGGCACAGCTGTGGGCTGTACGTGCCGCAAGTCATGCTTCTCCCTCTGTTAGAACTGGAGCTACTGTGACAGGAAGTGAGACAGAGCGGCTTTGTGTTCCCCTGCTCGCCCCCCCTTCTTCGGTCAGCAGCGCGGAAAGAGATTAATAGCGGGGGCAGGATCGGACCAGAGAAACTTGCAGAAGAGGACACAGGGTAAGTTGCTGGCAATTAGTGAATGGTGTTAATGTGCAGTAACCTCTCTAGCAACCAATCAGTATATGGTATTAATGTCCATAACCACTAGCCACCAATCAGGTAATGGTATTAATGTACAGTAACCTCTCTAGCAACCAATCAGGGAATGGTAATAATGCACAGTAACCTCTCTAGCAACCAATCAGGGGATGGTATTAATGTGCAGTAACCTCTTTAGCAACCAAATAGTGAATGGTAATCATGCACAGTAACCTCTCTAGCAACCAAATAGTGAATGGTAATAATGTGCAGTAACCTCTAGCAACCAATCAGTAAATGGTATTAATGTGCAGTAACCTCTAGAAACCAATGAGGGAATGGTAATAATGCACAGTAACCACTAGCAACCAATCAGTAAATGGTATTAATGTGCAGTAACCTCTAGCAACCAAATAGTGAATGGTAATAATGCACAGTAACCTCATTTAGCAACCAATCAGTATATGGTATTAATGTGCAGTAACCTCTAGCAACCAATCAGGGAATGGTATTAATGTGCAGCAACCTCTAGCAACCAATCAGGGAATGGTATTAATGTGCAGTAACCTCTAGCAACCAATCAGGGAATGGTATTAATGTGCAGTAACCTCTAGCAACCAATCAGGGAATGGTAATAACATGCAGTAACCTCTCTAGCAACCAATCAGTAAATGGTATTCATGTGCAGTAACCTCTAGCAACCAATGGGTGAGCAGTAATGATGTGCAGTAACCTCTAGAAACCAATCGGTGAGTGGCAATGATGTGAAGTAAGCTCTAGCAACCGATCTTGAGTGGTAGAGATGTGCAGTAACCTCTAGCAACCAATCAGTGAGTGTGGACCAGTTCTTTATGTGTACATTAGTAACGTTTTTTTTAGATAAAGCCTGCCATAGACAGTTCGCATCTCAGCAAGTTCAGCAGGAACTCCCCAAGATTAGAACAATGTATGGGCAGGCTGAATGTACCATCTATGAACTTGGGTACAACCAGCCTGTCAGACTTTACATGTGAATATTGCTAGCCGCTAGCAATAATCATGTGTTCTGCCGGTGGGGACGGCTTCCCCTGCCAGGAGAACAGAATGGCTTTGCAGTAGGGAATACCCTGTCAACACTGTGTTGAGGGGGGGAATCTAGATATTTTCTTTCCTGCAACCTATGGCTGCAGGAAATAAAAAATTGCTCCTTCTATAGCTGGCCTAAGTCTGTGTGTGGCGGGGGGGCCCAGGAAAATATTTGCCCAGGGTCCAATCAATATTAAAGATGGCCCTGGTCGGGACTACAAAAAAATAATACTTTGAGGATTTTTTTTTTTTTGCATATGAATATTGGTATAGCGCTGCCCCTGCCGTAGCCGATGGATAAGGTGGGTTTTCTGTTTTTTTGCCTCGACCTTCCAAAGGGCCTTAGCCCCTCTGACACAGCAGGTTGAATGGAAAAACTAGTAAACACTATGAAGAATGGCAAATAATTCCTATTATCCAATAAAAGTGCTATATCAAAAGCAGGCACTGGCGTTCAGAGAGCTTTAACAAAGCGTGTTTTGAAGCATGGGTAAACTAGCCCTAAGAAAGTGAAAGTAAAACAGACTGTAAAGAGGACAATGTCTCCTTCTTCATGTTTTTGTATGAATGCACCTGGCGCCATTCATATTCTCCCTTTGCATCATGTGAAGCTTTAACGACATTAAATATTTTTCTGTATCCCTTTTACCAAGCTTTAAGAGCTCATTCAGAGCTGTGACTCATCCCTGTTTGAGATTTCAATCAGAGAGAGTTTATATAAAAGGGGACAACTTTGTCTGTGCTTTCTTTTGATAGACCCTAATACTTTGGGAATAGTATGTCATATGTTATATGTTTATTTGTCAAAGATATATGTTTATGAGAGTGTTAAGACCTGCAAGTGCCCAGTGGGACTTCAAGTTACTTCATTTAACTTTGTGCAACCACATTAGTTTGGCTGCACATTTTTAATTGTGAGCAGTGAGCACTATCTATCTATCTATCTATCTATCTATCTATCTATCTATCTATCTATCTATCTATCTATCTATCTATCTATCTATCTATCTATCTATCTCTATATCTCTATATCTCTATATCATCTATATCATCTCTATATCATCTCTACCTCCAGTGTCTTGAAAAAGAATTCATACCCCTTGAAATGTTCCACATTTTGTCATATAACAACCAAAAATGTAAATGTATTTTATGTGATAGACCAACACAAAGGGGAAAGAAAATGATAAATGGATTTCAACATTTTTTAGAAATAAATATCTGAAAAGTGTGGCGTGCATTTGTATTTAGCCCCCTTTACTCTGATACCCCTAACTAAAATCTAGTGGTGCCTTCAGAAGTCACCTAATTAGTAAATAGAGTCCACCTGTGTGTAATTTAATCTCAGTATAAATACAGGTGTTCTGTGAAGCCCTCAGAAGTTTGTTAGAGAACCTTAGTGGACAAACGGCATCATGAAGGCCAAGGAACACACCAGACAGGTCAGGGATAAAGTTGTAGAGGAATTTAAAGCAGGGTTAAGCCTCGTACACACGATCTGATTGTTGGCAGGGGATTGTGTGATGACAGACTTTTGGCCTAAAATCCGACCATTAGTATGCTCCTTCAGACAATTGTTGTCCAACTTTCGGCCAACAAATGTTGGATGGCAGGCTAGTAAATTTTCGGCGGACAATGGTCTGTTGTCAGATTTTCATATCTTCTGTAGAAAAGTCCGTCACACAAAAGTCCAAAGTAAAAACACGCATAATCGGAAGCAAGCAGTTGGTCTTGTAAACTAGCGTTCGTAATGGAGAATTAACATTCATGACGCGGCAAATTATGAAATCTCGAAATGCAGCGCACAATTCTCTTCTCCTTTAATGGGATAATAATGAAGCTGCTTTGCTGGTGATACTGATGGAGTTATGGCAAACATATTTTCAAAGGAATTTTTTTTTCTAGTGATATCAAGAATAATATTATTATGCTTGTTGTTTTATTTTTTGGGCAAGTTACCACAACACAATTATCCCGTAGTTTTAAGATCAAAGATATAACTATGTTGGTGTCCCTTGTTAATTTTACATTGTATTTTTTAAAATGTAACTGCCTACTCCCAAACTGTCATTTGAAGTAAAACACATAGCCAAGTATTATTCTACACATTTTTTTTTATTGTGCATCAAAAAAATAAATCAAATTAAATTAGAGATGCTATCTGTCATCCAAATACAAAGAACTTAACCAAAAAGTGCATTCTATGCATACAAAAATATAGAAAATATAACAAAAAAAATCATTATTCCAAAACAACCAAAAAAAGGAAATTAGTAATTGGTGAAGGGGTGAAAATCCACTGCCACTGCCCGCCATGCTGCTGTGGTGGGTGGGGTGGCTGTGGAGGTGGTAGATGTGTGGCCACAAAATCACACAGGTGGGTTTTGTGACATTTAGCCCCTCATCCCCTTGTTGAGGACCTGCAGAATGGCCCTTTTAGCAGGAGGGCGTGGGGGGGAGGGGGGATCTGGGACTCCGTCTAGCTGCTGGCCACGGGCTTCTCCTGACTGACACTTTCCTGTGTATGAAAATGGGACATAATTAGAATCTTTTTTAGGGTTTGGTCATCAATCATACACAATTTTGATCTCCTCAATGTTGCAAATTGAATGTGGACAAATAGAAAATACTATCATTCTGACCCCAGCATTTTTTATTCTTGTTCCAATCATTTTTGGTCACTACTGTCTATTGATATGGAAACCACTTTGTTAAGGCATAAATTATTTATCAATAATGTCTAGTTATCATCATTGTATTTTTGGATACAAATATGTTCAACAATGCTATACCTGGCAATATAGTAATGCGACCTGACACAACCTGGTTATAGCAGTGGCAAGCCTCCATCCCTGATATGTGTTAAACAACAGAAAAGAAAAAGGAATGGGACTTTGTGTGAGGCATGTCACTGAATGAATACTTATTCATATCATTCATTGAATTGTTTAATTACAAATCACATTATAAAAAGTGTCAATCTGTGATAAAGTGAATTATAAACACACATATGCCGCGCTGTCAGAAAAAAACAAAAAAAAGCAGCCAGCATAGCAATAGATAAAGTTGCAATAGATAAATATACCATGCATTCACACAATACCTTAATGGATACATGGAATGCAGGGATAAATGAGAAAAAAGGATAAGTATAAAAAATAAATATGTAAAGAGTGACAATTTAATGTAGAAAATGATGATAGTATATAAAAATATAAAAAAGCAATTAATTATTGGATCTCAAAGAGCTGATATTCGTGATGAAGAACAAACAAATTGTTAATCAATGTAAAAATTCATAAAAAATATGTTAAAGTTGTTCATAAAAAATAAAATAAAAAATAAAAATTGAAAAATAGTAAATAATGAATACTGGAATAATCTAATATGTACCAACTGCACCTGATAATATCTAAAGTGGGAAGACATCATGCTTGGTTAATAAAAGCATTAATATCCAATTCGGTGTTTAATCCGAGAGGCGAATAAGTCTGTAATTGGTGGATCAAACCGGTCTCGAAACGTGAAACCCCACATGTCATGGCTCCTCCTCTCCAAGGGGGGGTATATTTGTCAATGACAAGAAATTGGGAGCCTGTGGGGTCCCGTCTGTGATGTTCTCTATAATGTCGGGATACATTATGTTTAATATCACCATTTTTTATTTTAGCGATGTGCACACTTTCTCTAACAGAAAAAGCTTGAATTGTGCGACCCACATATTGCTTCCCGCAAGGGCAAGTGATCATGTAAACAACATGTGTGGTGGCACAAGTACAAAATATTTTGATGGGGTATACACAGTTTGTGACGTTAGATTTGAATTTGAGACTTTTGCGTCTACCACAAGAATTGCATTGACATACAGTGCATCTCTTGCAGGGAAAATAGCCAACTAGGTTGTGAAAAAAAGAAGGCCACGTGGGGGGATTAATAATATTGGGTGCAAATTTTCCCTGCAGAGAGGGCACTCCTCTGAAGATGACTTTAGGTTGTTCTGGGAGTACATTTTTCAAGGCGCGGTCGTTTCTGAGTATATCCCAATGCTGACGAATAATATTTTTAATTTCTTTATGTTGAACTGAAAATGTAGTGAGCATAGAGCATTTGAATGAGTTATCTTGGTCCCGAGGAGGTTTCTGTACCAACAAAGAATTTCTATCAGTCTCAGCCACTCTATTTAGTTTTAAGGTTACCAATGTTGAATCATACCCCTTCTCTATAAATCTGTCTTTCAGTATTGACGCCTGAGTTAGATAATTATTTTCATCAGTACAATTCCTCTCAGGAATTGGCTGTGAGGGACAGAATGTAACCATGATGGATGGTGGCAGCTGTCAATTGGTATAAAGCTGTTACGGTCAGTGTTTTTGAAATATGTTTGGAACATAAATTGGCGTGAGACATCGATCTCGAGATCTAGGAAATGGATTCTAGAAGAGCTAGCTTCATATGTCAATGAAATACCCCGATCATTGTCATTTAGAAGCACAAAGAAATCCCTGAGGAATTCAGGGGTGCCATCCCATAGGAGAAGTATGTCATCTATATATCTGGCCCACAGTACCAATGAAGGCCTGTGTTCAGAATAGACCACATCCTCCTGAGGTCCACCCAGGTCCTGCTGCACAGGAAGAAGATGTGGAGAAGCCCAGCTTGACCCAGGTATAGAATTAAACAACGGAAAAGAAAAAGGAATGGGGCTTTGTGTGAGGCATGTCACTGAATGGATACCTTATTCATACTATTCATTTAATTGTTTATTTATTACAAATCACATTATAAAAAGTGTCAATCTGTGATAAAGGACACAATTTACTATGATACACTTTTGTATGAATATACAGTTGTTATACAAAATAAAACACAACATGATTGGCAGTACAGTTACATAAAAACACTCATTCATTCATAATAATTCAATAAACATAAGCAATTGCTCATAGTGAGCCAAACTTGTCTGGGCATCAGTTCCATGTATACTCGATGCATCGGCGTCATGATTGGATGCCCTGCTCAGTGTGTTAACACGCCTGTGCATGGAGCAGATTCCCTCTTTCCATCTAGTTGGGGCTAGGACTTGCTGGGTTCCTCAGCAGATTTGCATGCCGCTGACAGAGCCAAAGCTTGTCGCCATTTCCCACCTTATTGGTGGGATCTCATGACGTTGGTGGGTACCTGCCCCTTGTTGGGGATATAAGCTGCCAGCTGACCATTTCACATGGGCCATTCACACAAGCAGGATTCCAGGCATGCATACGGCCATAGAATCATACACAAGGTAATTGAGTTTTACTCATACCTATACACAACACTTTTTGGGTCCATTTCAGCTTCACATTTCACAATTCGCCACCATATGGTGGGTTTGGTTTTGGATTTATTTGTTGTGGGCACATGTATACACATTTTCCCTGGTTGTAGTCCCCTTGGCTAGTACATTCCATATCACTGCAGTAATCACACCATTCATCACTTCCACTCATTCACAGGTATAGGTTCATCCCATCAATAGTATATTCATTTTACATGGTTTCATCTCCATATCCTTGCAGAGCAGTGTGGACTGTTAAACATACACCAGATTCACATGGTCGTGATATGGTCGCCTGGTCTTCACCTGGCTGCTGTCTCTGGTCTGGATGGGATTCCTCACCTCAGCCTCGGGGGAGATCGTCATCCTTGTCCCCTGTCTTCCCTCTGTCCCTGGCTTTGCATCGCTACTGGGTCACATTGTATGTTATAGACTTTTTTTGAGAGATGGCTCTCCGTTTAAAGGGTATATTAGTGATATCTATATTTATAGATATCACTGATTTAATTTCAGAGCATTTTGCTCCTGATTATTGGCATGAGCCATGAAACGTGCGTTGAGTATACATCAAATTGATGCCCAGACAAGTTTGGCTCACCATGAGCAATTGCTTATGTTTATTGAATCATTATGAATGAATGAGTGTTTTTATGTAACTGTACTGCCAATCATGTTATATTTTATTTTATATAACAACTTTATTTTCATACAAGTGTATCATAGTAAATTGTGTCCTTTATCACAGATTGACACTTTTTATAATGTGATTTGTAATTAATAAACAATACAATGAATAGCATGAATAAGGTATCCATTCAGTGACATGCCTCACACAAAGCCCCATTCCTTTTTCTTTTCTGTTGTTTAGTGCTATACCTGGGTCAAGCTGGGCTCCTCCACATCTTCTTCCTGTGCAGCAGGACCTGGGTGGACCTCAGGAGCTGTGGCATCAGCAGATGTTAAAGGGAGTGTAGACAGCGATGGCCTGGGTTCTGTTTGGTCAGTCAAAAAATGCAGGCTGTGGTAATACCACAGCCTGGAAACATATATGTCATCTGCTGATGCTCCAGATCTCTGTGAGTCCATGACCTTGTTGAGCTCCTTTTAAAAGTACTCCTCAGGTTTGATATTTTTGTCTTGACATAGTTGATGTCTGCCCTGGGGTACACTGATTTCACCAACTCGAGCAGTTTCTCCAAAGCTGCCTTCCTCAATATTTTATTGGAGTAGTCTCTACTCTTGACCTTCCACAGACAGGGCAGCTCCCGGTACAGGTCAATGAATTGGGGTAAAAAATCAGGCCCAGTAAATGTATCCGTCATGATAAATGATGCCTGCAAGACAAAACACAACACAAACTATAATGTCTGGCTTAGCTCATAAGCTGGTCCCAATATAGGCCTCAATCTTAGCAGTATAGGCCACTAACCACTTATGCCCCAATTTCCAATTGTACCTTCGTTTTATAGCTCCTTTCTTGCGTTGGCGATCGTTCGTCCTCCACTCCAAGATCGTTCCTACGGCCGTTCCATCGACCGTGCGTTCTGGCTTTATATACACTGCGCATGCGTGAAACACCGCTCTCAGTGCATCATGACGCTGGGGCGTGACCATCTCTCTTCTGCATGCGACACACACGGCGGAACATTCGGGAGGGACAACATGGCGGATTCGGCCGATTACAGGCAGCCCTGCGGTGGTGGAGCTCATAGGAGGCACAAAGCAACCCCCACAAGCAAGGGTGAGATGGTGGAGATGGTGCGCAACCGAGAGAAGCACGATTATGACTGCAAGCTGCGCAATTACGAAAGGCCCAACAGCCAAAAGGACATCATTTTGGAGAAGGTCATCGCCATTTTGCAGAGTGATTTTTCGGTGAAATGATCAAAGGACCAAATCAGAAAACGATGTTCTGATCTCAAACACCGTGAACAAGACCAGATGGAGTACATACATCAGATCATAAAAAAAAGTAAGCAATATTTGGATCTAACCAATATGTATATGTGTAAATTAGTTGTCTGTATATGTTCTTTCTCCAAGTAGCTCTAGAGAATTAAATATATGTTTTTCTAAAATCTTTGTATGACTTGGTATTCTAAAGATTAAGGTAAATATAAAGCAGATATGAGCATTCTTATTTGGTCATGTTTTTGGACATTTCTTTATTTTTGGAACTAATTTTTAATCTTTTTTGAACAGGGAGGCACCAAACAAGGAGGCTCCAGCCAAGCCACCACAAAGGACGAAGGGAGATTACCCTTGCTTGGGCCCCAACAGGGGAGGCAACAAGGCCATCTTTCCCCCAAAAAATGTAAGTGACAACTTCAAACACACTCATTTAGCCACCGACAGGGGTGTTTTTAGGTGGGCCAAAGGCCATGGGCTTAGGCAGGGCTTTTTTTCTCAGAGAAAAGGTGCAGAAACTCTCCCTCCCCGGCCAACTTCCCGCCCCCAACCATGCCCAAACTCCACCCCCAACCACGCCCAAACTCCACCCCCAACCACGCCTTCCTTAGGGTAGAGAAGTACAGCGGCACCAAATAATGGTAATAAGTAGAAATCCCCCTTTCTACACAAATCTCCCCCTTTCCCAGCTCTCCCCTCTGCACAAATCTCCCCCTTTCCCAGCTCTCCTCTCTGCACAAATCCCCCCCCCTTTCCCAGCTCTCCTCTCTGCAGAAATCTCCCCCTTTCCCAGCTCTCCTCTCTGCACAAATCTCCCCCTTTCCCAGCTCTCCCCTCTGCACAAATCTCCCCCTTTCCCAGTTCTCTCTGCACAAATCTCCTCCTTTCCCAGCTCTCCTCTCTGCACAAATCTCCCCCTTTCCCAGCTCTCCTCTCTGCACAAATCTCCGCCTTTCCCACCTCTCCTCTCTGCACAAATCTCCCCCTTTCCCAGCTCTCCTCTCTGCACAAATCTCCCCCTTTCCCAGCTCTCCTCTTTGCAAAAATCTCCCCCTTTCCCAGCTCTGCTCTCTGCACAAATCTCCCCCTTTCCCAGTTTTTCTCTCTGCACAAATCTCCCCTTTCCCAGCTCTCCTCTCTGTACAAATCTCCCCCTTTCCCAGTTCTCTCTGCACAAATCTCCCCCTTTCCCAGCTCTTCTCTCTGCACAAATCTCCCCCATTCTGCTCTCCTCTCTGCACAAATGTCCCCCTTTCCCAGCTCTCCTCTCTGCACAAATCTCCCCATTTCCCAGTTCTTCTTCTCTCTGCACAAATCTCCCCCTTTCCCACCTCTCCTCTCTGCACAAATTTCCCTCTTTCCCAGCTCTCCTCTCTGCACAAATCTCCCCCTTTCCCAGCTCTCCTCTTTGCAAAAATCTTCCCCTTTCCCAGCTCTCCTCTCTGCACAAATCTCCCCCTTTCCCAGCTCTCCTCTCTGCACAAATCTCCCTCTTTCCCAGTTCTTCTCTCTGCACAAATCCCCCCTTTCCCAGTTCTTCTCTCTGCACAAATCCCCCCTTTCCCAGCTCTCCTCTCTGCACAAATCTCCCCCTTTCCCAGCTCTCCTCTCTGCACAAATCTCCCTCTTTCCCAGTTCTTCTCTCTGCACAAATCTCCCCCTTTCCCAGCTCTCCTCTCTGTACAAATCTCCCCCTTTCCCAGTTCTCTCTGCACAAATCTCCCCTTTTCCCAGCTCTTCTCTCTGTACAAATCTCCCCCATTCTGCTCTTCTCTCTGTACAAATATCCCCCTTTCCCAGGTCTCCTCTCTCCACAAATCTCCCCATTTCCCAGTTCTTCTATCTGCACAAATCTCCCCCTTTCCCAGCTCTCCTCTCTGCACAAATCTCCCCCTTTCCCAGCTCTCCTCTCTGCACAAATCTCCCCCTTTCCCAGCTCTACTCTCTGCACACATCTCCCCCATCCTGCTCTCCTCTCTGCTAAATTTGCCCCCAGCTCCCCTATCTGCATAAACCCCCCCCTCACCACACACTTTCCCAGTTCTCCCCTCTGCAAAATCCCCCGCAGCTTCCCTCTCTGCTTGATTCCCCACCCCCCAGTTCTCCTCCCTACTAACCCCCCAGCTCTCCTGTCTGCTAAAATTTCCCTCCAGCTTTCTTCATCTTCATTGCACAGATCAACCCCCCCCCCCCCCCAGTTCTCCTCAGTAAAAATTCCCCCAAACCTCACTTTCACGTTCTCTCTGTCCATGTTCACTCTCCCAAAAGCTCTTCCCCTCCCCCTTTCACAGCCCCCTTACCTCCTTCTCTTGAAAGCAGACACTGTGCTGTTGGCTAGCACAGAGAAGCCGGTAGAGGAAGTAAGTTGTGCACAAAACTTCCTCTACCGGCTATTGTGTTATATGACATGTCGGAGTAGAGAGGGCTGCCATAGGTGCCCGGAACTGCGTTCCGCCATGTTCTGGCAGAAAAAAAGCCCTGGGCTTAGGTCAGAACTTAAGAGGTAAAGAACACTTTCTGGTTGCAGCCTGCCTCATCAGTGCCCATTAATGCAGCCTTGCCAGTGTAGACATGGGTAGAGAAGAGGCCCCGGGGATCACAGTCACACAGAGTCACGCCTGCTAGGATGATCATCATATAGCCCCTTTCCCATAGGAGACAAGAGTGGTGGGGGTAACTGCTGGACTTTTTAAATGTTGGCACTTGTCCAGTGTTTGCCCTCTGTAAAATGACATCACCATCCCTTTTCTATGCATTTTTTCACAGAAAAACAACCAGAGTGCAGCATGGTGGAGTCAACAAGTCAGGCGCAAACATTGACATCAGACCAGGTGCAAGGTTGGTTAACTAATGTATCAAAATTGATGCTAGAAACAATACACCATTAATGAATGGTGTATTGTTTCTTTTTAGAGGAAAGAGAGTGTGGTGAGCTCACCCAGGATGTTTGTTTGGAGGCATTGGATCTGACTCCTGGACCCAGCACAGACCTTGCCGTTGTGGACGTCAAATCCCCTGACGCAAGTCACACTGAGGGCCAAAGCCACCCAGAAGAGGAAGAAAGTATTCGGAGCCTCATGTTTGTGCAAGTAAGTATTGTTGGAATCTGGCTTCAAATGTGTATACAGTACATGTCGATTGTTTAGATGTCTAAACAAAACACCCTCTCCACACATTAGCAAAGTATGTAGTGCATTAACATTAGCATGGAGAAGCAAAACAAGGGATTTCACCATGTCAGAAAAATGTGTTGTCGCCACATCCCTATTGTATCGGAAAAAAGAGGAGGCTCCTTCATTGGGACTTTGTAGGCAACAACCACACATGGATAAATTAGCGAATATATTTATTACTGGTACATAAAATCGTTCGATCATTCCAGCATGAAATGATCATTAAAAGAACATATCAAAAAACACATATATCAAAAAAAGAAAAAAAGGAAAAGACAAAGAACATGACAGATTACATAATTAGCATGACGTATTATAAAAATACTCTCCGTAAATACAATACGTCATGCTAACTATGCAATCTGTCATGTTCTTTGTCTTTTCCTTTTTTCTTTTTTTGATATATGTGTTTTTTAAAATGTTCTTTTAATGATCATTTCATGCTTGAATGATCAAACGATTTTATGTACCAATAATAAATATATTTGCTAATGTATTCATGTGTGGTTGTTGCCTACAAAGTCAGAACGAAGGGGATCCTCTTTTTTCCTTAGCATGGAGAAGGAAGAGGTGGAAGGAGCTGTCAGTTTTGCTCGGTACCCAAGTTTTGGAGACCCAGGCATCAGGGCCAAGATTACTGAGTAGTTGCACTGTGTACATTCCTAGTAGTGTAGGTGTCTGAAGGGCAAGCAGGTCATGATCTTCCACGAAGTACTATTGGCAGAATGAGTGCAGATATGTTGCATTGTTTGAAGGATCTGGAGCAAATCAAGGAGGCTGCCACTGCTTTACAGTGAAGAATCAGAGATTTTGTGGAAATATTTGCCAAATTTTAATTTCCTCTTGCCTGTTCTGAAGTTTTTTGTTCCACTTGTTGGCTCCTGTTTGCCCTTTTAATATTTACCATGTTTTTCGGACTTTGAAAAGTGAAAGTTTAGGGACAGAACTCAGTGTTTCTCCACTCTTCTAGGTGCACCACCAGGTCATGTTTTCTGTATTTTCCTCTAAAAACGACTGTGCAAATTACTAACAGTGAACATGACAACATCACCTGTGCCAAATTCTACTAAGTATAGAAAACATGACCAGGGTTTGCATCTTGAGGAGGAGAGTTGGGAAACACTGCCCTAACTTATGTGAATTGTAATTTTTCTGTGTTTTTAAGAATATCAAACCCCAAATCTGAAGGTGCCCCCAAATTGTGCCTTAATATTCTTATTTCCCTCATAATCCCATGCCTAAAATGTGTGTATTTCCAAACATCTAGTTTGCAAAAAGCCCCAAAACACACAGTGTGTCAACTGGTTATCAATGGATGCGTTTTGGGGGTGCAACCTCTTCCTCATAACTAAAAAAGCTCAGAGGAAGGGGTTGCACCCCCGAAACACATCCATTGATACCCCGTGATGGGAGATAGCACATGTTGACACACTGTGTGTTTTGTGGGTTTAGAAAAGTAACTGCACACATTTGTGGCTTGGGATCATTAGAGAAACTTAACTGCTATGCCTCTACGTGTACATGGCTTCAAATTTTGGCTTTTAGAGAGGTGAGATCACCCCATATGAGGAAGGCAACATACACACAGTCTTATGCCGCGTACACACGATCGGGATTTTGGTTGGAAAAAGATATGATGGCTTTTCCGACTGGATTCCGCTCAAGCTTGCCTTGCATACACACGGACACACAAAAGTTCGCTGAACTTTTGACCGTCAAGAACGCGGTGACGTACAACACTACAACAAGCCGAGAAGCCATGTGGGGGACACAGCAAACATGTGGGCCTGCCACTGCAGGGTCCACATCACTTGGCAGTGAGGCAAGGTAGCTGGTAGCATTCCTCCTTAAAAAAATATGTAAAATACAACAGCACAGGACCACATGGTTGATCTTGTAGAGTGCCAGGTTGATTGGAGTCAAAAACAGCCTGAAACGACTCGTTAGAATGTCAAAGGTGTTTTCAACCACCCTTCTGGCACCAGAGAGCCTGTAATTGAATATTCTCTGCTCTGGGTGAGGTTTCTCATAGGAAACGGCTTCTTCAGATGTCCCCCCCAGAGCAAAGGCTTCATCTGCAACAAAAACAAAATTGAGACCCTCAACATTCTCCTCAGCAGGTGGCAAGTTTAAGGTGCCATTCTGGAGCCGCTTGTAGAACTCTGTCTGCATAATCACTCCTCCACCAGAGTTGCAGCCGTTCTTCCCAACATCCAGATTCAAAAACTCATAGTTGGCAGACACTACAGCTAGCATGACTATGCTGCAAAAGCCCTTATAATTAAAATAATGTTAGCCGGAGTTGGGTGGTGGGAAAATCCGGACATGCTTGCCATCAATAGCACCACCACAGTTGGGAAAATCCCACTGATGGTGAAAATGGGCTGCAACGTCCTGCCATTGCTCTGGGTTGGAAGGAAACTGTGGATTAAAAAAAGAAAAAAGAAATTACTACTTCTGCACATAACATTGCAAGCAGATTTGACACAAACATGCTTAACCAACATAAGGATAAAACCTAAATGACTATTTAAAGACAAAAGTGTAAGGTCAACTTATCTGATTCATCTCCCCCTCTGGTGGCCCATTAGCAAAATTTTAGGGTGGGGGGGAGTAATGGGTAGATGTTTTGGACAGGTAACCCTCTCCACTTCCATGTGAGCTGTTTGCATAAACAATCCATGATATTTTAGCTACATCCTATATGGAATTATACTTATTTATACCATCTGTTTTTTTCAATTATATCAATTCTTCCTTATCTAGTAAATGCACATTAACCATGTGGATGCACCTATCAGTATCAGGCAGGTGTCTGCTATTAATACTATGCCTTTTTACTTCCAATATCAAACCATGTGCTGTTATATGTGCATATATTTTTTACCATGTTCACGCTATGTGTACACTTCTTATACATATATGAAATGAATATATTTTTTACTGTATATGAAATGAATACTCTTTTTATTGTCTGTTATTTATTATAACCAATAAACATTTCATAATGCAATTCAAATATGGTACTATTTTATCTCCACTACCCAAGCACTTCATTCAAAGTCCCAACTTCCCTTTTGTATTTTGACAAAAGTCTGACGCTCGGTTGGCCAACAATCGGATCATGTGTACGAGGCTTTAGGTTATAAAAAAAAATATCCCAAGCTTTGAACATCTCACGGAGCATTGTTCAATCCATCATCCGAAAATGGAAAGAGTATGGCACGACTGCAAACCTACCAAGACATGGCCGTCCACCTAAACTGACAGGTCTGGCAAGGAGATCATTAATCAGAGAAACAGCCAAGAGGCCCATGGTAACTCTGGAGGAGCTGCAGAGATCCACAGCTCGTTGTCATTGTTGAAAGAATGCCATATGAAGTCCCGTTTGGGGGACACAGCAAACATGTGGAAGAAGGTTCTCTGTTCAGATGAGAACAGCGAACTTTTTGGCCTTAAAGCAAAATGCTATGCGGCGGAAAACTAACACTACACATCACCCTGAACACACTATTCCCACTGTGAAACATGGTGGTGGCAGCATCATGTTGTGGTGATGCTTTTCTTCAGCAGGGACAGGGTAGCTGGTCAGAGTAGATGGGAAGATGGATGGAGCCAGATACAAGGCAATCTTAGAAGAAAACCTGTTAGAGTTGCAAAAGACTTGAGACTGGAGTGGAGGTTCACCTTATAGCAGGACAACGGCCCTAAACATACAGCCAGAGCTACAATGGAATGGTTTAGATCAAAGCATATTCATGTGTTAGAATGGCCCAGTCAAAGTCCAGACCTAAATCCAATTGAGAATCTGTGGCATGACTTGAAAATTACTGCTCACAGACGATGTTCATCAAATCTGACAGAGGTTGAGCTATTTTGCAAAGAAGAATAAAAAAAAATGCCACTTTCTAGATGTGCAAAGCTGGTAGAGACATCCAAAAAAGACTTGCAGCTGTAATCACAGTGAAAGGTGGTTCTACAAAGTATTGACTCAGGGGGGCGCTATACAAATGCACACCACACTTTTCACATATTTATTTGTAAAAGATGTTGAAAACCATTTATCATTTTCCTTCCACTTCACAATTATGTGCCACTTTGTGTTGGTCTATCACACAAAATCCCAATAAAATACATTTATGTTTTTGGTTGTAGCATGACAAAATGTGGAAAATTTTAAGGGATAGGAATACTTTTTCAAGACACTGTATATACAGCTGCTTTGCCCAGCATGGTGCAGGTTCATTGATTGCCGTGATTGTTTTTTTGCAACATTTAACTGCACATACAGATTGTGACTGGACTGGACTGGACAGTGAAAGGAGAAGCAGCAGACTGTTGAACTCATTTCTCTGTCATTCTACTATCTCCTATCAGCATATTCTTTGTTAGCACAAATTATTGGCTCCTTGTGCTTCATCTCACTCTCCCAGTCTGTGCTCAGCTGGCAAGGACTGCACAAGACTGATACAAAATCAAATTTGGTTTGTGTTTAATCACGTATTAATTATTATAGGGCTGCATTAATTAGTGCCTTTTATATATGCCTGAGGTTCAGGTTTAACAAAGGAACAACATGAAAAATTTAATTACAGATATGAAATAACAATATTATTTTTTAACAGCAGCTCAACAGGCTGCTGTCCTTGGACTTTACTGGTTGGGGACCTCTCTTCCTAACTGTAGCAGCAACACAATTATTTTTGCTTCACGGGTTGAAAGGATGAGTCGTGACTTGAACACTTTGTAAGCGCTGTCCTTGGCCTTTAATTTGTTCCTTTGTACATGGGTTCTTTTGAATGGCACAGCCTTCTTATTGTAAATAATTTAGTAGTCACACAGCATGAAAAAAGATGCCTTTTAACTGCTTAACAAATGGCTCTATAACACATCTATAAAATCTTTCAATCACTTACATTGTAACTCCAGTTATGTTGAGATAAAGCAATCCCCTCTAGGGAAACTATACTGTATACATTGCACAGATTTCAGCAGTTATTGCAGATTCCTATTGTAGGGATGTAGTATTTTTCTAAATTTACTTTTTGTGATTCTGCAGAAGGCTGTAGTCCAGTCAGTCTGTTGGAAGGCAGGTGTTTGGCTACAGTGTATCCATTGACCTAAAGGTGGCATTGTGTCACTTATTCAGTCTGGCAGGAATCCATTGGGGACTAATTTGTTCCCTATTATGGGCTCCAGATGTCCATCCTGGAGAGGCCAACATTTTCTGTTGGATCCCAAAATCTTGCAAGATTTGGGCAGCTATCGTAACACAGAAGCACTTAAAGAGCAGTTTCTGAATTTTTTGGCATGCCCACAGTGTAGGAAATGGTCAGTAGAGCCTTACTTGTTATGGAAAGAGTAGAAGCAGTGATAGGGAGAGGCGCCTGACGAGGACTGAAACAGTAGATTTCCCTTAACAGGGCGGTTCTTCTGCCAGCTTCCTGGAACTGTCTTCCACCATCAGCCAGATAAACTGCAAGGACTTTGGGTGACCCAGTAACCTTTACCTCCCCCCAAAGGAAGTGCTCTTCAGGCATTGTGTGGTCTGTAAGATCATATTTTATTGCTATTATAAAAAGGTGTCTTGTTAACAGTTATTAACCTTCTGCTTGAAGAAGTCTTTAACCCCTGTCTTTAACAGATGAGGTGCTTGGCTAATCAGCAGGCTTGGGGAGCCTGCTGATGCTTGCTGGGAGAACTATTAAAGATTAGACACTAACTGGCACATGGTCTTCCCTTTTGGGCTTCTGTCTGCTGAGGATGTCACTGTGAGATCTATTTTTCTCCCAGACCATTGGACCTAGGCATGGAGTACTGCAAGGATGTACCCTGCCTGGAGGAACCCTTGAAGATTCTGGCTGCCAGGGATGTTCTATGATGGCCTAAAGGAAGCATTCTGTAAGTATCCTCTACAATGGGGGTGATGAGTAACTGGCTGCATGGATAGTATAAACATCAATTTTGTGTGGCTTTTATTCCTTGGAACATAATGATTGAGATATCACTAAAGCCTCAGCTGCCAAGGGGTCACATTGTAAGATTAGGGGCATAGTAAATCTGACATTCGGCAAACATTCTCTGCTGGTCAAACTTCCAGGTCCATGTGTTTTAAATGGTGGAGACTGATTCACCATCAGAGAATGTTTTGTTAAAGTCACATTCACTGCTTTATAAATAGACCCCCAGCACTGGAAGACTAGCGGTGTGAGGTATGGGGGGGTGCAGAGGATTTCAACGATGGCAGCTCGCACTAGCACAAGGAATACTACACATTAAATGTATGTAGCGTTACCTCCAAAGGAGGCACTGGTTAGGATGGGCCTTCTGTACTTAGCCTTGACCTCCTCTGACACACCAGGTTAAGGGAATACAAGCAAGCACAATGGAACACAGTAAATAATTCCTGTTACCCAATGTCAGAGTTAAAAAAACAGATTAACAGTGTATAATTCTCTCAGAGAGTTGATAACTCTGAAAGTAAAAGCAAAATAGTTATAGGGGTAGCCAGGGCTTTTTTTCTCAAACAATAGGTGCTGGAACTTAACCCCTCCTCCTACACACACCCTCCAAATCACATCAAATAGTGGGTGTGTGCAGTCAAATTTCACAAACACAGTAGGAGGGTCTTAAAGGGGCAATAAATACCAGGATTGTATTACATACAGAGTGCAGAGCTGTCACTTGTAAACACAGAAACCAGACTTCTGCGATTACAAGTGATTGTGGTGAGCAGGCACCAAAGGGTCTGAGCCAGAGGTAGTGGAACTGAGTTCCACCAAGTTGCCCCTGAAAAAAAGCCCTGGGGTTAGTACAGTCTAGCACATTGAATGGCTAACAAAAAAAAAACTAGGCTTAAGAGACATAGGACAGCTGAGTCGACAGGAACAATAGCAATGGCACCCCAGGATGCAATAACAGGCAGTAGTAAAACACAGTTTAATAACAGTGCTATACTGCCTGTATGCACTAATGGTGGATGTGCTAGGCCTTGACCAACTGGTTAAACATAATCAGAATTTAAACAATATAAACAGTGTAATGCTCCGTACACGCGGTCGGATTTTCCGATGGAAAATGTCCGATCGGAGCGTGTTGTCGGAAATTCCGACCGTGTGTGGGCTCCATCGGACATTTTCCATCGGATTTTCCGACACACAAAGTTGGAGAGCAGGAGATAAAATTTTCCGACAACAAAATCCGTCGTCGGAAATTCCAATCGTGTGTACACAAATCCGACGGACAAAGTGCCAGGCATGCTCAGAATAAATAAAGAGATGAAAGCTATTGGCCACTGCCCCGTTTATAGTCCCGACGTACGTGTTTTACGTCACCGCATTCAGAACGATCGGATTTTCCGACAACTTTGTGTGACCGTGTGTATGCAAGACAAGTTTGAGCCAACATCCGTCGGAAAAAATCCTAGGATTTTGTTGTCGGAATGTCTGAACAAAGTCAGACCGTGTGTACGGGGCATAAGAGTGTAGGGTATTTGCAAGATGGATAGTCTGGGGGGGAGGCAGTCTCTAAGGTTGATCTTCTGCCGGCTAACATTGGGGCCCTTCTTGAAGAGCTTTGGTGCACTTATGATAGTCCTTTAACTTTCATGGCGTTAAGTGGCGGGGTTGCAATGTAGACTGGTATGAGAAACAAACTGGGCCAGAGGTGGTGATGATACGCTAATGCACAGTTCATAGGCAGCAATAGTACAGCAGAGGTATTGAAGGCAATATTATGAAGAATGGAGGGCAAGAGTATTACAGACACCCAACTAACTTGGATACTGCTGACAGTACAAACTAGCCTGAGACCCTCTAACTCACTCCCAGAGGTGGCTATAAACTGTGGAAGAGGCCCTTTTGGTCTGGTCCTGGTACGGCTGCAGTTTACTAGAAAAGAGGAAGGAGGCTGGTGAATTCCCCGGTCTCTCAGCAACAACTCCGTATGATAAGCGAGATGCAACTGGCTCCTTAGTGATGACACTCTCCTCCTTGGGCTCTTTAGTGCTGGCTCAATCTTCTCCTCACGCTGTTAGGTCTGAATCTGTGACCCCCCCCCCCCCCCCCCAGTGCCAAGAGATCAGGCTTTTCCCCAGCAAAAGAATAAAAAGGCCTCTGGGCTTCTCCTGTGTCCCACGGCCTATTGGAACCTGTAGTTTAGAAGGCCAGTTGTGTCATTACATGGCCCCCAACTTGAACTACACCTCCCTCGATTCCAGATATCTTACATAGAAGTCTGTGGGTTCTCGTAGCTTAGTACCTGGCTGTTAGTACCGTTCCTTGTGCTGCATTTTTTAAATTTATTTTTAAATTGTCCTAAACTTTGGCTTGAAAGTGGAACTAAACTCTCTCAATCACCATTAATTATCTGTAATTTTTATGCTGCTAGCATTAGTAAATACTGTAGACAGGAAGGTATGTTATATCTACTTGTTTTAAACTTTTTTTTTTTTTTTTTTACATTTCTTCAGTTTCTTCCTGGTTTCTGGTCTAGGCCAAAATGATGTCATCAGAAGCGTATCTAGTGAAAATGGCGCCTATGGCAAGCACTGAAACTACACCCCTGTTAAAATTTGAAACCCATCTTTCAGATAACCTTAACCAAAAAACAAAACAAAGCATTCAGAGCCACCATTGCCATCAGAGCCCTTCTTTACATTCAGAGTCCCCATTACCAGCAGAGCCCTTCTCTACATTCAGAGGCCTCCTTTACATTCAGAGCCCCCATTACCATCAGAGCCCTTCTTTACATTCAGAGCCCCCATTACCATCAGAGCCCTTCTTTACATTCAGAGCCCCCATTATCATCAGAGCCCTTCTTTACATTCAGAGGCCTCCTTTAAATTCAGAGCCCCCATTACCATCAGAGCCCCCCTTTACATCCAGAGCCCCTATTACCATCAGAGCCCCATCATCATCAGAACCCCCCTTTACATTCAGAGCCCCCATTACCATCAGAGCCCTTTTTTACCATCAGAGCCCCCATTACAATCAGAGCCCCCATTATCATCAGAGCCCCCCTTTACAATCAGAGCCCCCATTATCATCAGAGCCCCCCTTTACATTCAGAGCAGCTTTTACCATCAGAGCCCTTATTTACATTCAGAGTTCTCCTTTACATTCAGAGCCCCCATTACCATCAGAGCCCCCCTTTACATTCAGAGCCCCCATTACCATCAGAGCCCTTCTTTACCATCAGAGTCCCCATTACCATCAGAGCCCCCCTTTACATTCAGAGCCCCCTTTACCATCAGAGCCCCCCTTTACATTCAGAGCCCCCAATACCATCAGAGTCCCCATTACCATTCAGAGCCCCCATTACGATCAGAGCCCTCATTACCATCAGTGCCCCCCTTTACATTCAGAGCCCCGTTACCATCAGAGCCCCCCTTTACATTCAGAGCCCCCAATACCATCAGAGTCCCCATTACCATCAGAGCCCCCCTTTACATTCAGAGCCCCCATTACGATCAGAGCCCTCATTACCATCAGTGCCCCCCATTACCATCAGAGCCCCCATTACCATCAGAGCCCTTCTTTACCATCAGAGCCCCCATTACCATCAGAGCCCCCCATTATATTCAAGGCCCTCATTACCATCAAAACCCTTCTTTACCATCAGAGCCCCCATTACCATCAGAGCCCTTCTTTACCATCAGAGCCCCCATTACCATCAGAGGCCCCCATTATATTCAAGGCCCTCATTACCATCAAAACCCTTCTTTACCATCAGAGCCCCCCTTTACATTCAGAGCACCCTATACCATCAGAGCCCTTCTTTACATTCAGATCCCTTCCAGTGCTGGAACTGTGCATAGTGGGTAAGGAGGTTCTAGTTACAAGCAGAGAGACGAGGAGAGCACTGCAGTGGAGAGCAGAACAGTCTGTGCTGGGACTCCGGCCACCATACTGCTGTCATGTGCCAAGCATGGAAGGAGGTTGAAAATACCACGGGCATGGAACACGGACTCTGACTGGACCGACCTCCCACTGATGTCACCGTTGGAGCCTGCATATTACAGGACGGGTGCAACCCCATCCCCGCCCACTCACATAGCCATAGGCAGTAAGGAGAAGCCAGGTAGGCTCCTTCTACCTAGGGGATGTTCTATCAGATCTCCACTGCAGGATAAAGGCTAATGAAAGTTACTGGTAGGGGAGGGGGAGGAAATTTGTCCCGATCTCTATCTGCAGCCCTCAGAGCCCTAATGCGGCAAGCTGGTGGCGGCGCCATGGGGCCGCCCCCTCATCCCAGTGCCGGTTAGTCACTGGGACTTGGGAGGGAAGAAGAGACCTTGGTAAATGCCTTGCTGCCCAGCCACTCATGAGCGTCACCTTCATATGGCGCTCATGGCACTTGCCATATGTGCCATACCCTGGATATGCCACTGGATGTCATACATCCCAGGAGTCTTCATGGGCATTTTTTTTCTTTCATTAGGAGGAGGGTAGGAGGAGCATACTCAGCTAAGCATGCCCGCCTGCCTGTGTGCCTGACCCAGATAGCAAGGATAACTTGCCACAAGTTTGTAGCAGTGTTAAATTGTAAGTCTAGTTACCTTGCTGCACATTTTCACAGGCAAGTTTTTACACTTGCAGAGCACTTGAAGCACAAGTTATTTTCCAATTTGTAGCAAATTTGCATGGCAAGTCTCTAGCAAGAGCAAAGTTGCAGTGGTGAGTCTACAGCAAGAGCTGTGCAAGTCACAGTGACCCCTGTGGTGGGACGACTATTGCATAACATAACCGAACCAGAACTTACAGCAGACTTGCAGAATGTTTGCAAAGAAAGTTGATCTGGAATCATGCAATGTGGACTTGCAGCAATTGTGCAAAAAACTTGTGAAGCCTGGCAAGTCTAGCAATAGCTTAGCAAGTCATTTTCAAACTTGCAGCTCATTTGCTTACTATCTGGGGAGCTAACGAAACAAAACTAAAGTGCATATGTTGCACAGAATCCCTCATGGACTGTAAGGCAGACTCATTATCTAGAGTAAAAAATTTTATTTTTACATCATTATCAATAAAATTCAAGGATAAAATGTAGAAAAAAAAAACATTGACCAAAGATTGGTATATTACATATGAATACCCTTAACACAGAAACATAGCATCCAAAGGGCTACCCATATCCCATAGATTCCAGGTCAGCTCCCATGAACAGTTGTGATGAAAGGACTTGAGGAAGGACTCTAAATAGTCCGAAACATGTTGGGTTTCATGACAACTGTTCATGGGAGCTGACCTAGAATCAGATACATGGTAGCCCTTTGGATGCTATGTTTCTGTGTTAAGGGTATTCATATGTACTATACCAATGTTTGGTCAATGTTGTATGGATATCTTTATTTTTATACATTTTATCCTTGAATTTTGTTGATATTGATGTCAAAATAAAAATCTATTTTTTTACTCTTTTTAAACAAAGGACCAATTTATTGCCCTTTAAGTGGGCAAGTGGAATTTTTCCTGGCATCAGTGGGAATAAACATCACCACATTTAGTATAAGGTGGAGGAATAGTGCCCCATTGTTGGTATCATTGGGAGAAAACGTGCCTCATTGTTGGTGTCAATAGGAGAAATAGTGCCCCATTGATGTCAGTTGGCAGAATAGTGTCTGGTGGGAGAATAGTGCCCCAAGGGTCAGATAAAGGCAAGCCAAGGGCCACAGTTTGGACACCACTGCTCTACATAATGAGTTTGCTTTATAGTCCATGAGGGGTTCTGTGCAACATATGCATTTTGGTTTTGTTTCATTTCATCTATTGTTGATCTTGGCAGACTATTTCCATTACACCCCATTTCCCCCAATTTCTATTTCTATTTTGGGGAGCTAAGGGCAGATGGATTCCAGGTAAGTAAATGTTACATGATCTATATGCCATGGTTAGAAATTCTTTTTTTTTTTCAAAGCGATTTCTCAACAAAATAAAGAATTAAATAGCGTTTTCAGTTTCGGGGCTCAGATACAATTTAGCTCTGCTTTCGTTTTGGGTGAAGCCAGGGTTTAAAAGTCAAGTACAGTATTCTCCCTTTAAATGTGAAATGGGTCTGTGTTTGGGGAAAACATTACACAATTCCTCTTCGCTGTAAACAACAAACAATTTGCAAAGTGGCTGCATTAGCCGATGAAAAGATGCTTTTAAAGGGAAGATTGGATGCCAATTTATGAATGCAGATTGTTTAGTACAGTCTGTTATACAAATAACTGCCGCCTGTGGGAAGCACTAAGTCATCCGCCAGACACTTGTGGCAAACAACGCGTGGCGTTAGTGAACTTGGCAGCAGCATGCAGCCGACATTTTTCAGAGGATGAATTGTTATTGAACCATCTCTTTGATTGATTGGGCACAAATGGGCCCTGGGCCGCTCGTAGCATCGCACAAGCACGTCCTTTTACATCGCCAGAAGGGATCCGGAGGAAGACTGCTCCGTCTGCTCTCCCCATGTATCAGAAGACAGAGATTCATTCATTTCATTTCTTTTATGCATTAATATGTCATGTAATCTCCGAGCTCATTACGGATGACAGCAAAATAGGTTAATATTGGGGGAATTATTTATGTGTAGGACGCAATGATGCTCTTCAAATGTCTTTTTTTTTCTAAGAGCACCTGTCACCAACACAGGCTAGTGCACTAAGTGAAAATAATGATGTGTATTCAATGAGCATGTATTTATTAACAGATAGATTATACACTGGGGGGGGAGAACCTCTGGGGGAATCTAGGATGGAAAAGGACCTGGAGGTCCTAGTAGATGATAGGCTCAGCAATGGCATGCAATGCCAAGCTGCTGCTAACAAAGCAAACAGAATATTGGCATGCATTAAAAGGGGGATCAACTCCAGAGATAAAACGATAATTCTCCCACTCTACAAGGCTCTGGTCCGGCCGCACCTAGAGTATGCTGTCCAGTTCTGGGCACCAGTCCTCAGGAAGGATGTACTGGAAATGGAGCGAGTACAAAGAAGGGCAACAAAGCTAATAAAGGGTCTGGAGGATATTAGTTATGAGGAAAGGTTGCGAGCACTGAACTTATTCTCTCTGGAGAAGAGACGCTTGAGAAGGGATATGATTTCAACTTACAAATACCGTACTGGTGACCCCACTATAGGGATAAAACTTTTTCGCAGAAGAGAGTTTAACAAGACTCACGGCCACTCATTAAAATTAGAAGAAAAGAGGTTTAACCTTAAACTACGTAGAGGGTTCTTTACTGTAAGAGCAGCAAGGATTCCCTTCCACAGGCGGTGGTCTCAGTGGGGAGCATCGATAGCTTTAAGAAACTATTAGATAAGCACCTGAATGACCGCAACATACAGGGATATACAATGTAATACTGACATATAATCACACACATAGGTTGGACTTGATGGACTTGTGTCTTTTTTCAACCTCACCTACTATGTAACTATGATAGATAGATAGAGAGAGAGAGAGAGAGAGAGAGAGAGAGAGAGAGATTATTAGGGATGAGCTTGGGTTCACTTCAAACCAGGTTCAGTCCAAACCCAGATGGACAAATGAGCTGTTGATGTGGGATTCCCCACCCTGCAGCTACACGTACACAAAGGGGTGGGGATGGTTGTGACATCATTGGCCTAATATGGCCATATAAGGTTAATGTCATTGACCCATGGGGGGGGGGGGGCATAGGGGGTCCACATGCCACTAAAATGGTTGTAAAGTACACATTTTTTTTACTTTAATGCAATCTCTGCATTAAGGTAAAAAACTCCCCACTACCTATCCTACCCACCCCTGTTTCTAAACACTTACCTGACTCTTGTCACCGTTCCTGCGCTGTCCCGGCTACAGCACCACTCCTCTCACTTCCTGGTTCCACAGGAGACACCGAGATAGACACTGCTGCTGTCAGTAAAATGCCTGTGAGGAGGGAACAGAGGTGTGGCTTACTGGCTGTGTGTGTGTCTATAGATGCACACAGCCCAGCTCAGGAGCGCATAGGTGCCTCGACCTCCATAGGTGCCTCCATTAGGAAAAAATTGTGTAAAACACTGATTTGCCTTCATCAGTTACACTTCACACTTGGTCTTTAAACCAAAAGCATGGAAGGAAGCTGCTATATACTTTGAGAGGCCTCAAGGCCTTCAGTCCATAGCAGGGTTCTGCTGTGCATCCTGTCCCAAATTGGGGTCTCTGCTGCTTAGGCAGGTAGACCATACACCCACCAAATCACCCCTCCGACTGAGCTTCACCGGCCACTATCGCCTCCTATCTCGAACTGGCTATATCTCCTTCCTTTAACTTCCTATTTCCACATCACCCAGAAGGTTGACAAGATTTACATGTTGTTCCTGTTCCCAAATACTGTAGGATTTCTCACTCCATGCTCCCATTAGATTAGACCAGGCGAATCACTTAAGCCCCTTCCACATGGGGTGGGCTCTGTTGGAGTCCTCCTGCACAGCGAGGAATCTGTCCTCTGATCCCGGCTGAATAGCAGGTCTGTGTCCACTCCACTTATGCAGAGCGGACACAGACACAGCCTGCTCTCCTCTATGGGGAGTCGGATGTAAACTGACCGCCTGTCCGTTTACACCTGACTGCCATCCAATCTGACTTGCCAGAAGAAAGGAAATGATCCCCATTCGTCTGTTTTTAGCAGACAAGATCGGATCGCATGTCAGCGGCTGTCAATGGACACATGTCCATAGACACCCGCCGCTCCATAGAGGAGACTGGAGGGTCTGATTGGGTACGCCTGAAAAACTGAGAGGTGGACCTGATTGTATCTCATATCTTTTAAGCTTGAAATACTTCCCAACCAATGGTGATCCACTCACCATATAGTCCCATTTTTACAGTCCCCATAAACATCCAACACTACATCAGGGTATGATGCTCATCGTTCCCATGACCAACGTTCAACTCCAACTCTGCTCCCACCCCCCTTGTGTCCCAACCCCTTCCCACTTAAATACCCCAGCTATGGGATCCTCAACAGACTAAATGGCAGATACACCACAGCAAGTTAACCTTTACATCACTACACAGTAACTTTGCATGCAATACACAAATGACAGTACTTGCACCAGCCTACAACCAGATATGGCCATGTGGCCATATTAGGTCAATTATGTCACTAGCATCCCCTCCCCTTTGTGCATATGCAGCGGCATGCGGGAAACCCCTGTAGCTCCTTGACCCAACACTGAGAGCTGCCCATCCATTTAGGACTGAACCCAAAGCTTATTCCTACTAATAGTGAGTAGTTCTGGAAGTTTATTAGAAAGAGAAGGGTTACAAAGTAAAGCTTAAGAAAGTAAAGAGATTAGCAAGGCCATGTAGGTCTGGCTTAGTGGACTGTGCCAAAACCTAATATCTTCAAGAAACACAAGCTATTTGAGACAGTTGGCACATAAGACCTCCATAAGACATTAACTTGTTAAGAATTTGCACAAACTGCATGCAAACATTTACAAGAATTACAAGAGACATTTTCTGTTATTTTGGAACATCTTATCAGCTTAACTAGGACATGTAGTTTGAAATGGCTCACTGCACAATATTAAGAGACTGATTGACTGCACAACGAGACCTTCCAAGGACATTCAAACAACACATCCCAAGGGCTGCAAAGTAAAAAACATTTTAGCAAGAGAACCTGTTATATATTGTAGCCCCAACATTACCATGTACAGGCACCTAATATTGTCATTTAGCCACTAGTAAAATGTATATAGATACAAAAGATAAATAGTGTGAGACAGGCTGTGGAGTTGTGTACAATTAAACATGGCAAGGACCTCTAGGGTCTGTATCTGCTACAACTGTGTTATTTTCTCAGAATCTTAATAAGATCTGTTCCTGGAGCCTGGAGAGCTTGTAGAGCTTTGGATGGGATAAAGTTTCTATTCCTAAGTCCACATCTGACCTGGTAGCCAGACCTCATTATTAGTCTCAGCTGTGCACAGGCCTATATATATATATATATATATATATATATATATATATATATATATATACACAGTATCTCACAAAAGTGAGTACACCCCTCACATTCTTGTAAATATTTTAATATAACTTTTCTTGTGACAACTTGTAACAACACTGAGGAAATGGCCTATTTTTACAATGTAAAGTAGTGAGTGTACAGCTTGTATAACAGTGTAAATTTGCTGTCCCCTCAAAATAACTCAACACACAGCCATTAATGCCTAAACCGCTGGCAACATAAGTGAGTACACCCCTAAGTGAAAATGTCCAAATTGGGCCTAATTAGCCATTTTTCCCTCCCCGGTGTCATGTGACTCGTTAGTGTTACAAGATCTCAGGTGTAAATGGGGAGCAGGTGTGTTAAATGTGGTGTTACCGCTCTCACTCTCTCATACTGGTCACTGGAAGTTCAACATGGCACCTCATGGCAAAGAACTCTCTGGGGATCTGAAAAAAAGAATTGTCGCTCTACATAAAGATGGCCTAGGCTATAAGAAGATTGCCAAGACCCTGAAACTGATCTGCAGCATGGTGGCCAAGACCATACAGCGGGTTTAACAGGACAGGTTCCACTCAGAACAGGCCTCGCCATGGTCAACCAAAGGAGTTGAGTGCACATGCTCAGCATCATATCCAGAGGTTGCCTTTAGGAAATAGATGTATGAGTGCTGTCAGCATTGCTGCAGAGGTCGAAGGGGTGGGGGGTCAGCCTGTCAGTGCTCAGACCATACATTGCATCAAATTGGTCTGCATGGCTGTCATCCCAGAAGGAAGCCTCTTCTAAAGATGATGCCCAAGAAAGCCCACAAACAGTTTGCTGAAGACAAGCAGACTAAGCACATGGATTACTGGAACCATGTCCTGTGGTCTGATGGACCAAGATAAACTTATTTGGTTCAGATAGTGTCAAGCGTGTGTGGCAGCAACCAGGTGAGGAGTACAAAGACAAGTGTGTCTTGCCTACAGTCAAGCATGGTGGTGGGAGTGTCATGGTCTGGGGCTGCATGAGTGCTGCCGGCACTGGGGAGCTACAGTTCATTGAGGGAACCATGAATGCCAACATGTACTGTGACATACTGAAGCAGAGCACGATCCCCTCCCGTCAGAGACTGGGCCACAGGGCAGTATTCCAACATGATAATGACCCCAAACACACCTCAAAGACGACCACTGCCTTGCTAAAGAAGCTGAGGGTAAAGGTGATGGACTGGTCAAGCATGTCTCCAGACCTAAAGCCTATTGAGCATCTGTGGGGCATCCTCAAACGGAAGGTGGAGGAGCGCAAGGTCTCTAACATCCACCAGCTCTGTGATGTCATCATGGAGGAGTGGAAGAGGACTCCAGTAGCAACCTGTGAAGCTCTGGTGAACTCCATGCCCAAGAGGGTTAAGGCAGTGCTGGAAAATAATGGTGGCCACACAAAATATTGACACTTTGGACCCAATTTGGACATTTTCACTTAGGGGTGTACTCACTTTTGTTGCCAGCGGTTTAGACATTAATGGCTGTGTGTTGAGTTATTTTGAGGGGACAGCAAATTTACACTGTTATACAAGCTGTACACTCACTACTTTACATCGTAGCAACGTGTCATTTCTTCAGCGTTGTCACATGAAAAGATATAATAAAATATTTACAAAAATGTGTGGGGTGTACTCACTTTTGTGCGATACTGTATATATACTGTGTATATTTTATATACATATATATATATATATATATATATATATATATATATATATATATATATATATATACACTGTACATCTTAACCGCTTCAGCCCCGGAAGATTTTACCCCCTACCTGACCAGAGCACTTTTTGCGATTTGGCACTGCGTCGCTTTAACTGACAATTGACTCTTTAAAAAGAGTAAACACAGTTGATTGATAATAAATGGCTTCAGCCAAACACTAACCATGAGCAAAAGAAAAGTTTTTGTTTTATCATTCATATTCTCTGAAAAAAAGCCAAGAAATCATAAATTCTGCCAGGGTATGTAAACTTATGAGTACATCTTAACCGCTTCAGCCCGGAAGATTTTACCCCCTTCCTGACCAGAGCACTTTTTGCGATTCGGCACTGCGTCGCTTTCACTGACAATTGCACGGTCGTGCGACGTTGCACCCAAACAAAATTGATGTCCTTTTTTCCCCCACAAATAGAGCTTTCTTTTGGTGATATTTGATCACCTCCGCGGTTTGTATTTTTACAGGTCCTCTTTATACTCCTTTACATGTATAGGTCCATGACAGGTCCACTTTAGTTACCATGATATAAAATAATGGATGTGGGGGCATTTTGGTGGGCATGATTTTTTTTTTTTTTTTTGGTACCATTCTTGGTACCAGGCAGCAAAATGTCTTGGGCCGGCACTGGTGGCATTGGAACAGTAAAGGCTTCCTTCTGGCAGCTCAACCATACAGCTCTGCGGTTTATATTTTTTGCGCTATAAACAAAAAAAGAGCGACAATTTTGAAAAAGAAGCAATATTTTTTACTTTTTGCTATAATAAATATCCCCCAAAAATATATAAAAAAAAATATTTTTTTCCTCAGTTTAGACTGATATGTATTCTTCTACATATTTTTGGTAAAAAAAATCGCAGTATGCGTATATTGATTGGTTTGCACAAAAGTTATAGCGTCTACAAAATAGGCGATAGTTTTATGGCATTTTTATTATTATTATTTTTATTTTTTTTTAGTAATGGCGGCGATCTGTGATTTTTATCATGACTGTGACATTATGGCGGACACATCGGACACTTTTGACACTATTTTGGGACCATTGTCATTTATACAGCGATCAGTGCTATAAAAATGCACTGATTACTGTGTAAATGACACTGGCAGGGAAGGGGTTAAACACTAGGGGGCAATCAAGGAGTTAAGTGTGTCCTAGGGAGTGATTCTAACTGTGGGGAGGATGGGCTACCACTGACATGACAGCAATCACTGCTCCCGATGACAGGGAGCAGTGATCTCTGTCATGTCACAAGGCAGAACGGGGAAATGCCTTGTTTACAAAGGCACTTCTCCATTCTGCAGCTACGTGACACGATCGCCGGGAGACCGGCGGACATTGAGTCCGCCTGTCCCGCGGGCACGGTCACGCTGTAAGCGGCACCCGCTAGCCCCGCCAATGGGGACATACAGGTATGCCCATTTGCTCACCGCTGCCATTATGCCGACGTATATCGGCGTGCGGCGGTCGGCAAGTGTTTAAAGGGCACAACATACAGGGATATGGGAAATCATTATAGACACTGATACACGCACCTACACAGGTTAAACTGGATGGACTGTGGTCTTTTTTCAGCCTTACCGACTATTGTAAGGTTCAGCTAAGGACTCACATAGCTCTTATATTTGGACAATATTTGTTTTGCTTGAAGTTCATCAGAAGGTTATTAGGAGAGTAAAATGAGAAACTGAGCTATAGGTAGGAAATGTGAACATGTGCTTTACGAAATACATTTTCTCACTGCTCATCCTTCCCATTTGTACTGTAAATGTAACATTTTGTTTATCTGCTGATGTAAATTTGAGTTACAGCGACGTCCCCGCAGGCGTTGGGTTCTTCCGTGACTTTAACTTTCCGTGTCTTATTTGCAGCTTCAGAGAAAGAAAGAAACAGACAATTCCCATTATTTTGACTTAAATACTGCAGTCCGTCTCCCACCTGCTGCCTTCCATGACAGTCCTCCGGCTAAAGTGATAAAGACTTTTAGGGCACAACTGTATCTTACGCACAAATATTCTGCTGCGGTTGCTGCCGCGGCAAGAAAACAGCTAATGAAAAAAAGCGGAATTTCATTTGTAAGTTGACAGCTAGGTGACATTAGCCGCACTCTCAGCATTTTTTGGCATGGGTCTGTAAAGCTGCCAGATTCTGACACTCTCCATAAAGGTGTGGTAAAGGGTTCAGAGCCACGGCGTCCAACCGTTTTCCATAATGGGATGATGGTCTTTTGAGGTCAGGAGGGCAATTGGGAAGATTGCAATATAAATATCAAAGACAAATTTAAAGGGATATGGATAAAATTTTTAAAAAAAGGCACTACCTGTGTTCGTATGTGTAACAATAAATATAAAAACATATATACAATGTCATAAATTCCAACACTGCATTGCAAATGATATAACAAACTTTATATAGTAAAAAAAAAAAAAAAAAAAAAAACAGTGGTTAATAACTGCCACCAAAGGAAAGCTCTATCTGTGTCAAAAACATGATATACAATTTGAATACAGTGTTGCATAACTGAGTAATTGTCAGCCAGACTATTACAGAACTGAAAACTGAAAAAATGGCCTGGTAATGTAGAGTTATTCCAGGCTGATATAAGTGGTTAAAGGGACCCTGTCGCCACCTAGTACTCAGCAAAGGGCAGCTAGGGCAGGCAGAGAATCTGTGTTAGGAGTACAGTGAAACCTCGGATTACGAGCATAATCCGTGCCAGGAGTATGCTCGTAATCCAATGTACTCGCATATCAAAGCAAGTTTTCCCATTGAAGTCGATGGAAACGAAAATAATTTGTTCCGCATTGACTTCAGTGGGATGCAATGCCGCATGCGGCCAGAGGCTGGGGGGCACCGGAGAGCCTTGGAAACGGCCGAAAAGGCCCTAGGGACACTTCGGCGGACCTTGGCAAACCTCGGAAAGACTCCGTTCACAAGCCTTTCCGAGGTTTGCTGAGGTCAGCCAAACTGTCCTCGGGCCTTTCCGTCGCAGATCGGCGACTTTCGGCTCTGCTCGGCTCTGGCCCCCCCACCTCAGGCCAAAAGCGGTACTGCACACCGCTTTTGGCCTGAATCCTGCTCGTTTTGCGAGACAACACTCGCAAACCGAGTTAGGAATTTTAGAAATACAGTGCTCCGTTTGCAAAACGCTCAATAACCGCGTTACTCGCAAACTGAGGTTCCACTGTACTTACACTGAGCCTTATATCTTTGTGGCAATCTTAGTAAAAAATGTATACTTTTGGAGGTGCTTGACAGAAATCCTTCTGGAGTTCTGAAGCCAATCCCCCCCCCCCCCCCCCCACCACCAAACCCTTACATAATCACAGTGGCACAATGTGTGGATGGGGGAACACTCGTTGTTGTGTTCCTTAAACCATTCTTGAACCATTTTTGCAACGTGGCAGGGTGCATTACCCTGCTGTATGAGGCCACTGCCACCAGGGAATACCATTTCCATGAATAGGTGTACCTAGCCAGCAACAATGTTTAGGTAAGTGGTACGTGTCACAGTAATATCCACATGAATGACAGGACCCCAGGTTTCCCAACATAATATTGCCCAAAGCATCACACTGCCTCCGCCATCTTGTCTTCTTCCCATACTGCGTCTTGGTGCCATCTATTCCCCACGTAAGTGATGCACACATACCTGGCCATCCACATGATGTAATAGAAAATATGATTCATCAGACCAGGTTTAATTCTTCCATTGCTCTATGGTTCAGTTCTGTTGCCCATTATAGGTACTTTTGGCTGTGGACTTGGGTCAACATGGGCACCCTGACCCTGGCCATCCATACACAACAAACCACGATTCCCATTCTCCCTGCTTTCAGTATATCAACTTCAGTGACAACATGTTCACTTGCTGCTTAATATATTGCACCAACTTTCAGATGTCGTTGTAAAGAGATTATCTGTTATCCACTTAAACTGTCAGTGGTCATAAAGTTATGGCTGATTGGTATATATATATATATATATATATATATATATATATATATACACAAACACAGCTAGTAAAATAAGTATTGAAGTATTGAACACGTCACCATTTTTCTCTGTAAATGTATTTCTAAAGGTTAGATTAGAGCAATTGGGGAACTGGCGCTACCCAATATGGCCCTAACTAGATTAAAAGAAATTCTAAGATGTTGCGGCTCAGCTCCCAAGCCTAATTTATAATACGTATAATATCAGAGTGTGGGTCTCAAAAATAATCATGTAAAAAAGGTGACACCTTATAAATACTCACTAAATGTGTGTGTTAGGAACTTTTAAAGTGATAGGAGGGTAGTAATGAGAGGGGTTAGGGTGCAACTCCACCAGAAAAGCACTGGGATGCACACCAACCCTCATCCATCCACCCAGATGCAAATAATATAAATCAATCCAATAACGAAAAACTATAAATGAAAAATGTGGATAATCTAAAGTACATGACTCTCTAACCTTGATATAAGCATTAATTAATATGTGCACACCCTAATTTAACGTGCAAAAAATGTCCGCATGATTGCATAATATAAGTGATTGTCCAATGTGTAGTCCAAATCCTTGAACAAACGTGAACCATAAAAAACTAATAGGTGAAGGGACAGGGGATTATAGCGGTGCTAATGTAGCATAATGTGAAAAGGAAAAGAGGATATAAAATTACAAAATTACAAAATTTTATTTGACAATATTACATACATAAAGAGAGCAATAAAATGGTTAACACCCAAACAGACATATATATTGCGTGCGACCCAAATACAGTAGGGTGGGCCGGATGGAGACGGCCATCAAAGTAAAGGCTCGGTTTCCTACATGTTTCGCCAAGGCATTGGCTTCCTCAGGGAACAAGAGCTCAAATTCAATATAAAGAAATCTGTACATAGGGATACAAAGGACATGATATGAACAAGCGAAAATGTCTAACAATGAAATGTTTAGCACATAACTGAATATTGGAATGTTGTGGCTGGACACTCCCACAGAGAGGCGGTCCCAATGACCCCGGTATCGCAAACGTACCTGAAAAACCGACACCCAGGGGAGGCACGAGAAATGTCACCCAAGGGGGAAGGGCAGGCTGCACCGTGTATTGTGCTTGCAGGGGGCACGCAGTAGACCTGGCAAGGGAATATATTAAAAATGATGAGTGAGTGGATATTGGGTATGTTTTGAACATTACGTTAAGAGGGCACGAAAAGTGATGCGTTATACATCAATTGAATAGGGCAAAAAAGCCAATATAAAACTCACACTATTTGTTAAAAGAAAGTTGATTGGTGGAGGGGAGAAGCGCCTGTAGATAGATTCGAAGACACACAGGGGCAATTGGCAAAATTGGAAATTGATTAATAAATGACCTATATGGGAGGATATAAATAAGTTAGCTTTATAGATAGACTTGGCAATCATCTTAAGGGAATGAAAGGAAAACCGCAAAGAAAAGACTTACCAAATAAGCTATATTATGGGGCAGGTGACTGACTTCAGGCCCCAATATTCACATGATTTGTGTAAACATAAAAAAAAAAAATTAGAGGTGGTAACAAATCACTGAATCCTAGAAAGGAATAAGTGAAAAAGGACTATATTTAGAAATGAGAAGATAGTATGTTTGGGGATGAAGGATTGAATACATAGCAGGAGTAGTTTACCTGGTAAGCCATTTAGCTGAATATATGACTGTTAGGGGATCAGTATTAGAGGCTGCCAAGGAGGTCAGGTAGTAACCCCAAGTTGGTAAATCCTAAAAGGAATAAGTGAAAGCTGAGTAAAGAATAAAGTATAAAGAAGCGGTTGGTTAAAAGTAATAAATGCAATGGCCATCCAAGATTACCCAGTTGTTGTGTGTAGGAGCACAAACAGGCACGTCCCTCGTCCAGCATGTTTAGCGAGGGACTGGCCGGTTACTAAAGTATCCCCCACACCTGATCAGATAATGATCAGGTGTGCGGACGCGAATAGGAGGCGTCCGCGCATGCGCACTGGGCAGCGCCCCGGAGACTACACGTTCCGGCGTGCACCACGCGCGCACGCTCAAACACTACGGCCATCACATGGCCGATGAGAGGACGAGGCGCCGTGGAGTGGGCGGTCCCAAGGCGCCGTCAACACCCATCCGCCGATGGAATGTGGGAGGCCGAGAAGTGTGAGCGAAGCGCGGACACCTGAGGCAGACAAATATGTACTGCCCCGGGCGTCCATACAAGCACCAACAGCGCTAGCTCCGCCCATCCCAGAAGGGGGGCAGAGCCGCGCCCCCCCACGGGATGCAGGAGAACCAGTGGGCGAGAGCGATCCAGGGAAGGAACCCCCCAATGTGAGATGAAAAGCGGGCGGGGGCGCAGGATGAGGGGATTGGTCCCCAGCTATCCCGACGGTCCACAGGGGTCTCTGGGGGCAGAGGGAGCATCCCTGCGCTAATTTTGAATCATTTTTTCTGTTCACTTATTGCTTTTATGGTTCAAGTTTGTTCAAGGATTTGGACTACACATTGGACAATCACTTATATTATGCAATCATGCGGACATTTTTTGCACGTTAAATTAGGGTGTGCACATATTAATTAATTCTTATATCAAGGTTAGAGAGTCATGTACTTTAGACTATCCACATTTTTCATTTATAGTTTTTCGTTATTGGATTGATTTATATTATTTGCATCTGGGTGGATGGATGAGGGTTGGTGTGCATCCCAGTGCTTTTCTGGTGGAGTTGCACCCTAACCCCTCTCATTACTACCCTCCTATCACTTTAAAAGTTCCTAACACACACATTTAGTGAGTATTTATAAGGTGTCACCTTTTTTACATGATTATTTTTGAGACCCACACTCTGATATTATACGTATTATAAATTAGGCTTGGGAGCTGAGCCGCAACATCTTAGAATTTCTTTTAATCTAGTTAGGGCCATATTGGGTAGCGCCAGTTCCCCAATTGCTCTAATCTAATCTTGTAAGTTCTCTTGGGAACCTATTAGGGGAGGCTGCAACATATTTTTCCTAAGCGCGGATTTTTTTACATAGTATTTCTAAAGGTGCTATTGACATGAAAATTTCACCGCATGTCGGTAACAACCCATGCAATCCATACATACATACATACAGACTCCACTGATGGCCTATAAAAAGGTGTCTCACTACCAAGGTGTCACACAAGAAATATCTCATAATGGGTAAAAGCAAAGAGCTCTCTCAAGACCTTCGTGTCAGGTCACCTTGAGGCTAGGTGACAGATGCACACCGTAGGGATCAGGAGTGCACCGCAAGGTAGTGGACACTACGGCTGACTGCTGCGGATGGGAGACAGGGTGGTAAGGAAGGCAGGGCTGCTGGAACACCAGCACGGATCCCACCGGGGTTAGAGCGTAAGATTCCCTGGGGCGCGGAGTCTAAGAGCCAGCAGGTGTTCACCAGAGCCTCTAGTGGTGAGGATGGACTGGGCTGCAACTGGCTCCAGGTCGCGACCCCCAGGGTCCCCCAGCTCACACCCACAGTAGGAAACAGGAGGATAGAGATAGTAAGGGAGTAAGCCAAGGTCGGGGCCACAAGCAGACAAGGACAACAGAGTTCACGCCAAGGTTCAGGGTCACAGGCAAACAGGGACAGTCGGGGACACGCCAAAGGTCAGGGTCACGAGCAGACAGGAATAGTGGAGAACAGGCCAAAGTCCGTAACTGGAATCAGACGTAGGAAATATAGCAAGTACACACGAAAGCTAACACACAATAGTTGATCAGCACTGCTGGCTTGCAGTGCACAGGTTAATATAGGGTTCCCTGATAGGGCCTGAAGTGGGGCCATGCTTAGAGGAGAGGTTATAAAACCAGTCAGGTGAGAGTCAGCTGGTCTTTAGAGATGAACACATGGAGACAGGTAAGCTGACAGACAAAACTCTATTGCATAACCATGACACTTTGCAACTTTATTGTTGTTATTGGTTACTGAAGGATTTCTAAATATTTTGAATGTTCCAGTGTGCACTGTTGGGGACATAATCCGGAAGTAAAAAGAACATAATTTCACCATAAACCCGCCACGACCAGGTGCTCCTCGCAAGATTTCTGACAAAGGAGTGAAAAGAATTATCAGAAGAGTTGTCCAAGAGCCAAGGACCACTTGTGGAGAGCTTCTGAAAGACCTGGAATTAGCAGGTACCATTGTTTCAAAAACAATAAGTAATGCACTCAACTGCCATAGCCTGAATGCACACTCACTGCGCATTGCTGAAGACAAAGCATGTTGGAGCTCGTTTAAAGTTTGCTGCACAATATTTAGACAAGCCTGTGAAATACTGGGAGAATATAGTCTGGTCAAATGAGACCAAAATTGAACTCTGCCATAATACACACCATGTTTGGAGGTCAAATGGCACTGCACATTACCCCCAAAAACACCCCCCATACCAGCAGTGAGGTTTGGAGGTGGGAACATCATGGTGTGGGGGCTGTTTTTCAGCATACGGTACTGGCAAACTTCATGTCGTGGAAGGAAGGATGAATGGAAAAATGTACCAAGACATTCTTGATAAAAATCTGCTGCCATCTACCAGGATGATGAAGATGAAACAAGGATGAACATTTCAGCAAGACAATGACCCCAAACACAAAGCCAAGGAAACTCTCAATTAGTTTAAAAGAAAATAAAGCTGCTAGAATGGCCCAGCCAATCACCTGACTTGAATCCAATAGAAAATCTATGAAAAGAACTAAAGATCAGGAGTTCATAGAAGAGGCCCACGGAACCTTTAAGTTTTGAAGACTGTTTGTGTGGAAGAATGGGCCAGATCACACCTGAGCAATGAATGCGACTAGTTTCTCCATACAGGAGGCGTCTTGAAGCTGTCATTACCAACAAATAATTTTGTATCATGTTTTGAAGAAATTTCAGTTAGCGTAGTCAATACTTTTTCCCTGTGTCATTCCATTTTATTACACATAACTACATTTCTGAACTTATTTGTTTTGGTGTCTTTGTCTGTATGGATTGCATGGGTTGTTACCGACATGTGGTGAAAATGTCATGTCAATAGCACCTTTATAAAAGTAATTGTGTTTTTTCCAATGATGTGGACTATTTGTGTATCCTAAAATAAAAGTCCCATTTATTCTCAATAGTTTTTGGTTTTAGTACAAATACAATTAACATTTCTTTCTACCAAACGTAAAGAAGAAACACAAAAAATTACCACCTGTATTAAAAAAAGAAATTTTTATTATTATTATTATTTTTTTTTTTTTTTTACGTAATCAAATTACAAACATGATTTATGAATGGTTCCAAAGAATTTGTAAAAGTAAATGTCAATTCCTATAAAATTCTAAATAAAAATACAAAAAAAAAAGAGTCAACAGTAAGATATTCAGCCCAACACGGCAACAACAAATGCAAAACTGGAATGGTACATCATCGGTACACAAACACTGAACAACCAATGAGCAGTACAAACCCACAATGTACAGTAATAACAATTGTTTGAAGGGTCAGTCCACACAGTCCTGGGTGGGTATTCTCTGGGTTCTTATATGTGTCCATGGGTCTGACAATGAGCCTTCTACAGCTGCTCTGCCCCCTATCATGGCTTCTTTGCAGGGTCCAATTTTCTTTGTTAACTTATTTTACATTACAGCTAATTCTACAGGAAGAATGAGATTCAATGGTAAAGGGGGCAGAAGGAGGAAAATCCAGGAAAGAGCTCACTAATTGAGTCAGGACATATAACAAGCCAGTTAGTAATTTATCCCTTTAGCATTCACCCATAGCTAAAACACTGGGGTACGTGGACAGCCCCCATGGATATTTAAACCCAAGAACCAAAATTGTATATACTACAGCTTACCAGTTCTTAGATGTGGTGGCTGCATTAGACTTCTTTTTTTTAGGCTAAGAATCATTTCAGCAAGTACAGAAAATAACTGTTGATCCTGCGAAAAATGCAATCCTTGTACTGAAATTAATACAATATCTTCCATGTAAGCTATCTTCTGTAAAGTATGAATCTCCCAATTCCTGGGAATTGGAGAAGAAAAGAGGAAGGTGTGTCTATAGTCCAAGTCTGTAGAGCAGCCTAGGGTGACAACCATGGTTTCCTCCATAGATCAGTGTAGGACAGGAAGTGCGTTATTCACAAGATTACCAGGTGAAAATAAAGGCCCATACACACGATAGGACTTTTTGACAACAAACATGCAAATTAGCTGTTTCAAGGCAACATCCTACCGTGTGTACGCTCCATCGGACAAACTTTTTCGGTTTTCATCAGACAAATGTTGGCTGTGCAAACAGACAAACTTTCCGGCAACAAAAGTCCTATGGTGCAAAATCCTATTGTGTGTACACAAGTCCATAGGACTTTAGTCCAAAGTACAAACACGCATGCTCAGAACCAATGCAAAAGATCAGACAACAATACAGAAGTTGACCAAAGGGTGGCGGTAAAGAGCTGAAAAACCACGTGATTTGGTGAAAGTTGGCTGAAAAAGTCCTGCCGTGTGTAGGCTTAATTAGTTTACGGTCAACGCCCTTTACAAAAATCCTTGCAAAAATACATAAAGGCTTAAAGGGGGAAAAAAAAACAATGCAGCTAACACATCTAAACCCTCATACACATGATCGGACTTTGTACAAACTTTCCCGTGGATTTTTGCACAAAGGGCATTGGCCGTAAACTAATTAAGCATACACACGGCAGGACTTTTTCAGCCAACTTTCAACAAATCACGTGGTTTTTCAGCTCTTTACTGCCACCCTTTTGTCAACTTCTGTATTGTTGTCTGATCTTTTGCATTGGTTCTGAGCATGCGTGTTTGTACTTTGGACTAAAGTCCTATGGACTTGTGTACACACGATAGGATTTTGCACCATATGACTTTTGTTGCCGGAAAGTTTGTCTGTTTGCACAGCCAACATTTGTCCGATGAAAACCGAAAAAGTTTGTCCGATGGAGCGTACACACGGTAGGATGTTGCCGTAAAACAGCTAATTTGCATGTTTGTTGTCAAAAAGTCTGATCGTGTGTACGGGCCTTAAGAAATGGTGATATGCAATACATCTTGTTTTTAGGTTTAGATACACTTTAAAACATGTTGAACACAATGCTGGAGTAACCTTTAGCAACCAATAAGAAATCAGCTGTTAAAGAAGCGTTAGAATACATTGATCTTTTCACTAAACCCACAGAGGTGTTCCTAGGCTTTGTGCTACACCTGACCCAAGTGACAAGCCCTTTAACTCTAAGAAGCCCTTCACAGTTACAGCAGACGATGACAGTTTAGACTTGACAGGTCAAGCTGGTGGTTTCTGGGACCCATTCCACCTTCTACAATTTATTGTTTTTTCAGTTAAAGAGCATAGATGGAAGGAGGTCAGGAAATGTTCTACAATAATTAAAGCTATGCTTTCTTGTATAGTTTTGCAGTCTTGTGCGTGCGCAGTGTGCTCTCCAGAAAAAGAGCTGCAGATGCATAGGTCTTTAAAGAGAGAGAGTGCTTGTTTCAGTGATGCTGAGGGTGAGCTCAATGCACGGGGCGTCCCAGATGCACTGATCGATCCCAGTAGCACTTTTTTAGCCAGGCCATTAGTCAATCGCAATGGGCCTACATGGGTGGCATTATTTAAACTTTTTTTTTAAGCTACAATGTTTTTAAAAGTACAGCAGGACCCTTTACTGCATAATGCAATTTACTGGAAAGGTGAACTAACGTTTTAGATTAGGGTGACCTCCAGGCAGATATTAAAAGCAAAATAATTAATCCCAATTATTGAGACAAATACTGTATTTTGGTAAATGTATGTGTTTATACCTGCAATGATAGTATTCAATATATATATATATATATATATATATATATATATATATATATATATATATATATATATATGAATTGCTTTTTATTTTAAATGCCTTTTTCTTTTCTCTACAATTTTATGCAGACCATGCTGTCCAATAAAAGGGACAGCCACAATGGTTGTAACAAACCATAACACAATGCCAACAATAGTCAGTCAGCTTTTAGTTATACGGTTCAAAACATTTTCCAAAAAATGTTGCCCTAATTGTTTAAAAAGTGTTAGCTGGAGTTAGGCTTTAAAGTGTTTGTAACCCTAAAAAAAAAAAAATGATGGTGGGTGGTTGGCAAGTGGTTAAAAATCGGGTACTTACCAGTGCCAGCCCTGTCTTCCTGCAGCCAGTTCTTCTTACTGCTGCAGGTCACCAGCACCGCCATCTTGGATTTGGGAGCTGCCTGTGGCTTTTTGAGGAACCACAGCTTACTCCCAACTGCACACGCACTAACTCATGCGGCGCTCTGTGAATAGTCCTACAACCTGCGGGAGGTGAGGAGGCAGCACAGGGGCATCATCCTCATCTAGAGCAGGATTACAAAAGTGGGAGTGGGTAACCCCCCAAAAAAAATTGTCGCTCCCCACCCTCAAAAGAACCTTTAACTCAGTTAAGGACTGACGGATGGAGCAAGTCAGCGGTACTTCACTTTTTGAGTGAAGTTCTGCTTTAACCCATTTGAGCCGGCACCTTCCGGGCCCTTTAAGAGGTTTCAGATGCAGGGGTGGGGTTTATGATCATGTGATTGGCTGTCGCGGCAATCACATGATCAGAAAGGTCCAGACTGCTTCGCTTTCCATTAGCCGCCAGTAACTGTGCCGGGAGCGCTCAGGGCACACGTCTTGGCACAGCTGTGTCGGCTGAATGGTACGCAAATATGTGGCCGCTCAGCGCCAGAGCCCACTTGCTGAGAGGCCGCATATTTGTGTATTGTCGGCGCCTAGGGGTTAAAGTCAATTCAAAACTACATGTCCATTTTAAATGACCCTGTCCAAGGGTGACAACGCTTGAGTGATTCCATTGCAGAGTTAACAATGTTGTCACCCAGTTACAGGCAGTAGAAAAGGATTTACTGGCAGGATCAACAGGTAATAAAACTATGTTAAGTGGAGGACTCAGAAAAACAAAAACTGTTGTTTTATTGCTATTGGTAGACTATCATATGTATTATTTTTATTTCCCATAGTTCAATTGAATTTGCATTTATGTTAGCTTTCTGTAATCTGCGCTGAGGAATGGTGGGCCCATAGTTCAGTAAGAGCGCCTTGGTGGTCACTCAGCCAGTGTCATTGGACTGCAGCTTAGCCATGAAGTCTAGGAAAGTCAAGCCCTAGAAACAAAGTGAAACTAAATCAGAGAGGCACACAGAAGTGGTGTAGCGTCACATATGGCAACCCATCACATTTGGCTACCCGCTGGGCTGCTCATGCGCGACGCCGCCATACCCGTTCCAACACTGTAGCGATCTGCGCTTCCACAGAATTTTGTGGCCACACCCCTGAGTCCAGGTTCAAGCCCCACCATCCAAGTGGACATAGAATTAGATTATAATTATTCCGCGCTAAGCGAGGCAGTGCCTAAAGCGTGGCGAGAAAAGCGAGCCCGCGAGGGGCCCTGTGGCAAAGTGGTCTTACAACAGTGTTGGAACGCATATGGCGGCGTCGTGCATGCGCACTCCAGCGGGTAGCAAAATGTGATGGGTAGCTGAATGTTACGTGACAGTGGCTTTTCTAGATAACAGCGGGGCATCATGTGATGTCTGCTTGTAGACAAGACTTTTACTGTTTAAATTTGAAAACACAGCGTACGGGTTCACTTTAGGCAGGACAGTTCATGAGGACGCTTCTGGTCTACAAGTATCTGCATACATCATAATACAAATATGGGTGTGTGTTACATACAAATGAGGCACTATGTGCCGTACACTGAGAGGTATTGTGTGTCTGAAGTAGATATGTATAAAATGAGCCACTCGCTACAAACTAAAAAAATAGATAATTAGAAAAATACTTACGTTATCATTTTTCTCATGCATCGTAAAAAAACAAAACAAAAAAAAACAGCAATCCAAAGAGCAACTTCAGTTATTCATCTACAAAGAGGAGCATTATTTAAAGCATAATCGTGTCAAGTATTCCTTCACAGTATCAAATGCTTATTACAACAGTGATCATGAGTTGCTTGGAACACGTATGAAGTCCATTGGCTGGGACAAAGGGGTCCCCGTTGCTGCTCCCATCCCATGTTTTATATTAGGTTGGCTATGTATTCTTTACATAAATACGATTTCAGTACCGCAAGAGTAAGGAATTATCTCATATTGGTATTGTTTTTTAGATGCTCATATGCCAACTGAAAACTAAAATCAGGCTTACAGAGAGGGTGACAGCTCTATAAGTTGATGGGTGGGAGAAATTTAGGTGGGCTAACGGGAAGCAGATTGTTGTTGGATATACATGCAATAAACAAAGGAGTACATCTTGTCTACAAAATAGTAAAATACTATTTACAAAGTTGAATCCAATCACTGGACGTACATGTTTTTTTTTAAAGTTTGTGAGAAAGGTTTGACTGTAAAATGAACCGGTTAGATATATTGTGATGTACGGATAAAATAATAATGCCGGTGTACAAGTACCTTTTGATAATCCTGTGATAGCTTTTTAGGGAGTCCCTGTATGACAGGCTCATATTATACACAAGGCCTTGGCTTCTGGTCTTTGAGTTTAGCCCACCCCTGCAGAGTGCCTCAATAGAGGCTCTCCGATTGGGCTGTTTTGCTGTGCTGGCAAGGATAGTTCCAAGAGGAACTAGCTTAGACATAGCTTAGCTAATAGTCAGGGTGAAGACTTGTTTATAGTGTATGTCTGGCATACAGGAGCTATTTGGTGCTAAAATTAAAAATGTTTCCAGGCAAATTGACTACCCTATGGCAGTACTGTTAACCTGTTGTCAAATAAATGGGTTTATAATCCACTGAAAGAAGGACGGTGTGAGTGATTGCAGGATTGTACCTGAGGGTAGAGAGGCAGCTGAGGGTACTGGTGGTGCGTAGCAGGCCAAAAAACTACAGAATGTGCCAAAAACTGCATGGAGACACAAGGGTCACAGAGCTGCATAGGACACCCTAGGACAGTGATGGCGAACCTTGGCACCCCAGATGTTTTGGAACTACCATTCCCATGATGTTCATGCACTCTGCAGTGTAGTTGAGCATCATGGGAAATGTAGTTCCAAAACATCTGGGATGCCAAGGTTCACCATCACTGCCCTAGGAGTTGCTAGATGACACATGACGCTCTGGGGTTTACTGAAGTCATGGGCCACAGGGGCACATTGGTGTCACTAGAGGACACAAGATGGTCTGGAAGACGCTGGAGTCATGGGGCACACAGGGGCGGACTGGGATCATAAGATTTCACAGGCTGTTCTGCGGTGCAATGGAGTCATGTGTACTAGATGATGCAGGATGCTTTGGAATACAGTGAAGTGACTTGGCACACAGTCATGCTGGAAGTCACAAGAAGACACAGGATGCTCTGAGGCGCACTGGTGTCACAGGGGCTCGCTGGCGGTCGCAAGAAGACACAAGATACTCTAATGCTCTTCGGTGCACTGGTGTCACAGGGTGCACATGGGCATGCTGGGGGTCACGAGAATACATAGAATGCTCTGAGTGTGTTGGTGTCACAGACACACAAGGGCATACTGGGGGTCAGAAGAAGATGAAGAATGCACAATGGTGCACTGGTGTCATGGGCACACAGGTGCTTACTGGGGGGTCACAAGAAGACACAGGATACTCTAGGGTGTGTTGGTGTCATGGTTGCACAGGAGCTCATTAGGGGTCACAAGAAGACACAGGATGCTCTGGGGTGTGTTGGTGTCATGGTTGCACAGGAGCTCACTGGGGGTCACAAGAAGACACAGGATGCTCTGGGGTGTGTTGGTGTCATGGTTGCACAGGAGCTCATAGGGGGTCACAAGTAGACACAGGATACTCTGGGGTGTGTTGGTGTCATGGTTGCACAGGAGCTCATTAAGGGTCACAAGAAGACACAGGATGCTCTGGGGTGTGTTGGTGTCATGGTTGCACAGGAGTTCACTGGGGGTCACAAGAAGACACAGGATGCTCTGGGGTGTGTTGGTGTCATGGTTGCACAGGAGCTCACTGGGGGTCACAAGTAGACACAGGATACTCTGGGGTGTGTTGGTGTCATGGTTGCACAGGAGCTCACTGGGGGTCACAAGAAGACACAGGATACTCTGGGGTGAGTTGGTGTCATGGTTGCACAGGAGCTCATTAAGGGTCACAAGAAGACACAGGATGCTCTGGGGTGTGTTGGTGTCATGGTTGCACAGGAGCTCACTGGGGGTCACAAGAAGACACAGGATGCTCTGGGGTGTGTTGGTGTCATGGTTGCACAGGAGCTCACTGGGGGTCACAAGTAGACACAGGATACTCTGGGGTGTGTTGGTGTCATGGTTGCACAGGAGCTCACTGGGGGTCACAAGAAGACACAGGATGCTCTGGGATGTGTTGGTGTCATGGTTGCATAGGAGCTCACTGGGGGTCACAGGATGCTCTGGGGTGCGCTGGTGTCATGGTTGCACAGGAGATCACTGGGGGTCACAAGAAGACACAGGATGCTCTGGGGTGTGTTGGTGTCATGGTTGCATAGGAGCTCACTGGGGGTCACAGGATGCTCTGGGGTGCGCTGGTGTCATGGTTGCACAGGAGATCACTGGGGGTCACAAGAAGAAACAGGATGCTCTGGGGTGTGCTGGTGTCATGGGAGCACATGAGCTCCCTGGGGTCACAAGAAGACACGGTACACAAGATTCTCTGATCCTCTGGAATGTGCTGGTGTCACAGGCAAATGGGTGCACTGGGGGGTCACAAGAACATGCAGATGCTTTGGGGTGCACTCATGCAACCTATGCACACAGGTGCACTGGGGTCACTGAAAGACACAGGGCGGTTTGAGGCTCAACTAAAATATAGCATTACATTGCTTGAATTCTGAGATACACGTCACGTTGCAATTTAATCAGGAGAACTGTCCCCTTATGAGACATAACACTAATCAGGAGAATTGTCTCCTGATGGGCTTCAGTGCGGGTGCTGGGGATGAAATCTAGAATTGCCGGCAACTGTGCTACAGAGAGGAGACCCATCGCTGGACCCTGGAAGAGGTATAAGTGACACCGGTACACCTTCATGTATCTGACAGGTTCACTTTGACAAGTAAGTGTTCTACCACCCTGTGGCTCCTTCAATGTGGGCACATCAAGCAAGGTGGCAAACACTATTTTTTCCTTTCTCTTGCTGTCTTTGGACAGTTTCAAAAACTCTCTTGGCTAACCTTGGACAACACAACACACAAAACTACAAGCCATTGCCCTCTCCCCTTTTCTTTAAACCTACTCACTCATGTTCTCATGGAGTTTGTATGCAGCAAGAACTATACATACGCCGTCAATGCAGTCTCTGAGATCACAGTGGAAAAAGGAGGTTGACAGAAGTGGCTACAGCAGCAGTAAAAGCAGTTGAACATTGCATCAGAAATAAGTTGAGATTTGCATTTCACCAAGACATAGTTAGCAGTCTCTTAGGGTGTATCTGTGTAATAAAGACTGGCAGAATCACTAGCGTAATGATGGGTGCAGGGGGTGAAGCCTCCACCAGGCTCAGGAGGCCAGTATGAGACTGGGCTATCTTCCCCGTGACCCCATATTAGGAAATCTGGTGATGCCAAAAGCAGAGGAAAAGTGCTCCCAAAAAAACATGGTACAGGACAAAAATTGCAAGGAACACATCCCTATAATAAGCCATGTGATTCCATCGCTTGCCCTGTCTGCTGGAAGCTATGCTCCTAATGACTTGCCAGAAAATGAGGATATCACTTTAAACCGAAATCTTGCTGCATAAAGTGCTTTCCGCATACAGTAATAGTTTCCCTAGGAATTGTGTTCGGTATTATTATGGTTTTGAGGCTCTGAAAGTTACATCGTCATTTTCTAAATCATTTTTTTTCAAGGGAATGTCCAGTCCGGATGGGAGAATGTTATATTATGCAGCTTCGACCACTTGGCAAAGACACGTTTTTCCGTGATGAACCGGTGACCGCCGTATGGAGCGTTCTCATGCAGGATATACTCGTCACATTCGTACCTTCCTGGTTCATAATAGTGATAGGGAACCTTCCGGAAGCCATTTGATCTGAAAAGGAAACAAGTTTGTTTAATTACATTTCTTTAAAGCAACACAGACTTCAGTTTTTGTTTTTTATTGTTTAAAGCAGAATTAAACTTTCTCAATTAACATTGACTATTTTTGATCCTTATGCTACTAGAATTAGTGAATAGATAAGAAGATACAGTGCCTTTAAAACATATTCATACCCCTTGACATTTTCCACAAATGTATTTTATTGGGATTTTATGTGATAGACCAACACAAAGCAGCACATAATTGTGAAGTGAAAGGAAAATGATAAATGATTTTCGCTGAAGAAAATAATCCCCACAACATGATGCTGCCACCACCATGTTTCACAGTGGGTATGGTGTGTTCAGGGTGATGTGCAGTATTAGTTTTCCGCCACACATAGTGTTTTACTTTTAGGCCAAAAAGTTCAATTTTGGTCTCATCTGACCAGAGCTCCTTCTTCCACGTGTTTGCTGTGTCCCCCACATGGCTTCTCACAAACTACAAACGGGACTTTGTATGGCTTTCTTTCAACAATGGCTTTCTTCTTGTCACTCTTTCATAAAGGCCAGATTTGTGGAGAGCACGACTAATAGTTGTCCTGTGGACAGATTCTCCCACCTGAGCTGTGGATCTCTGCAACTTCTCCAGAGTTACCATGGGCCTCTTGGCTGCTTCTCTGATTAATGCTCTCTTTGCCCGGCCTGTCAGTTTAGGTGGATGGCCGTGTGTTGGTAGGTTTGCAGTTGTGCCATACTCTTTCCATTTTCGGATGATGGATTGAACAGTGCTCCGTGAGATGTTCAAAGCTTGGTATATTTTTTCTATAACCTAACCCTGCTTTAAACTTCTCCACAACTTTATCCCTGACAAGTCTGGTGTGTTCCTTGGCCTTCATGATGCTGTTTGTCCACTAAGGTCCTCTAACAAACCTCTGAGGGCTTCACAGAACAGCTGTATTTATACTGAGATTAAATTACACACAGGTGTACTAATTAGGTGACTTCTGAAGGCAATTGGTTCCACTAGATTTTAGTTAGGGGTATCAGAGTAAAGTGGGCTGAATACAAATGCACACCACACTTTTTCAGATATTTATTTGTATAAAAAAATTGAAAACCATTTAACATTTTCCTTCCACTTCACAATTATGTGTCACTTTGTGTTGGTCTATCACATAAAATCCCAATAAAATACATATAGGTATTTGGTTGTAACATGACAAAATGTGAAAAATTTCAAGGGGTATGAATACTTGTTCAAGGCACTGTATATATATATTTTTTTGTTGTACTAAAATCAATATTTATTAAAAAGAGAAAGGGTACAAATATGTTGTTTTAAACTTGTTTAGTTTTTTGCATTTCTTCAGTTGCTTCCTGGTTTCTGGCCTAGGCCAAAATGACGTCATAAATCCCAGGAGTTTTCATGGCATTTTTTTTTCTTTCATCTGGAGGAGGGGGAGGGGCTTTCTCAGCTAAGCGCACCCTCCTGCCTGCATGCCTGAGCTTAGGGCAGATGGATTCCAAGTAGTAAATGCTACATTAATCATCTGCCCTTACTCAAGATGGCCACAGATATGCTAGGGGGGGGGGGGAATTCAATGTGATTTCTCAAATTAATAAAACATGGAGACACGGATAGATGAAGGTGTTTGCTTTATATAGTAAAAATGAATTGAATAGCGTTTTCCGTTTGTTGTGCTGAGATGCACTTGAGTTCCGCTATAATTGTGTTTATAGAATGGAAACGTTTATATACTTAATTGTGATTTTTATCATCTTTTTTTACAGGTAATGAGTATAATTATCTAGTTTAATTAGAATAATCTATTTTTATAGGTAATGCGCCGTGTTCCTCTTTCTCTTCTCCCTGTCATGTTTATGGACTGTACATACCAGACCTCACCCATAATAAGGATCTTCACCAGCACTCTTTGCTGTTTATTGACAAAAAGCAGGGCTCTCCAAACTATGGCCCGAGAGCCGCATCTGGCCTGCACCCTAGGGTCAGTGGTGAATCCTCAATGTTGGCCTTGTGTGTTTTCACACAGGTCTCATGTCAGGCCAGCAGAGGTCCACTTCTACTCTACCACCCCCCACCAGTTTCGAGCGCAAGTTCCCCCTGCCAAACTGTATTTGTCCACATCATTGGTTGAGTCCCAGGAATCACAGGAGGACAGAGCTTCCAACATCCAGACCTGCACCAACCAGACTCCAACCCTGATTCATAATCCACACTCCCGTCTCCCATTTCTCCAACCTGCTGCTACAGGTGAAAGGCAAGGAAGGACTCTGTTTTAGGGGAGGACTCTGATGGGGACCCTGATTTAAGGGAAGACTCTGATGAGGACCCTGATGTAAGGGAAGCCTCTGATGGGGACCCTGATGTAAGGGAAGACTCTGATGGGGACCCTGATGTAAGGGAAGACTCTGATGGGGACCCTGATGTAAGGGAAGACTCTGATGGGGACCCTGATGTAAGGGAAGACTCTGATGGGGACCCTGATGTAAGGGAAGACTCTGATGAGGACCCTGATGTAAGGGAAGACTCTGATGGGGACCCTGATGTAAGGGAAGACTCTGATGGGGACCCTGATGTAAGGGAAGACTCTGATGAGGACCCTGATGTAAGGGAAAACTCTGATGGGGACCCTGATGTAAGGGAAGACTCTGATGAGGACCCTGATGTAAGGGAAGACTCGTATGGGGACCCTGATGTAAGGGAAGACTCTGATGAGGACCTTGATGTAAGGGAAGACTCTGATGAGGACCCTGATATAAGGGAAGACTCTGATGGGACCCTGATGTAAGGGAAGACTCTGATGAGGACCCTGATGTAAGGGAAGACTCTAATGAGGACCCTGATATAAGGGCAGTCTCTGATGAGGACCCTGATGTAAGGGAAGACTCTGATGGGACCCTGATGTAAGGGAAGACTCTGATGAGGACCCTGATGTAACAGAAGACTCTGATGGGGACCCTGATGTAAGGGAAGACTCTAATGAGGACCCTGATATAAGGGCAGTCTCTGATGAGGACCCTGATGTAAGGGAAGACTCTTATGGGGACCCTGATGTAAGGGAAGACTCTGATGGGGACCCTGATTTAAGGGAAGACTCTGATGAGGACCCTGATGTAAGGGAAGACTCTGATGGGGACCCTGATGTAAGGGAAGACTCTGATGAGGACCTTGATGTAAGGGAAGACTCTGATGGGGACCCTGATGTAAGGGAAGACTCTGATGGGGACCCTGATGTAAGGGAAGACTCTGATGGGGACCCTGATGTAAGGGAAGACTCTGATGAGGACCCTAATATAAGGGAAAACTCTGATGGGGACCCTGATGTAAGGGAAGACTCTGATGAGGACCCTGATGTAAGGGAAGACTCGTATGGGGACCCTGATGTAACAGAAGACTCTGATGGGGACCCTGATGTAAGGGAAGACTCTGATGAGGACCCTGATATAAGGGCAGTCTCTGATGAGGACCCTGATGTAAGGGAAGACTCTGATGAGGATCCTGATGTAAGGGAAGACTCTTATGGGGACCCTGATGTAAGGGAAGACTCTGATAAGGACCCTGATGTAAGGGAAGACTCTGATGGGGACCCTGATTTAAGGGAAGACTCTGATGAGGACCCTGATGTAAGGGAAGACTCTGATGGGGACCCTGATGTAAGGGAAGACTCTGATGAGGACCCTGATGTAAGGGAAGACTCTGATGGGGACCCTGATGTAAGGGAAGACTCTGATGGGGACCCTGATGTAAGGGAAGACTCTGATGAGGACCCTGATGTAAGGGAAAACTCTGATGGGGACCCTGATGTAAGGGAAGACTCTGATGGGGACCCTGATGTAAGGGAAGACTCTGATGAGGACCCTGATGTAAGGGAAGACTCGTATGGGGACCCTGATGTAAGGGAAGACTCTGATGAGGACCTTGATGTAAGGGAAGACTCTGATGGGGACCCTGATGTAAGGGAAGACTCTGATGGGGACCCTGATGTAAGGGAAGACTCTGATGGGACCCTGATGTAAGGGAAGACTCTGATGAGGACCCTGATGTAAGGGAAGACTCTGATGAGGACCCTGATATAAGGGCAGTCTCTGATGAGGACCCTGATGTAAGGGAAGACTCTGATGAGGATCCTGATGTAAGGGAAGACTCTTATGGGGACCCTGATGTAAGGGAAGACTCTGATAAGGACCCTTATGTAATGGAAGACTCTGATGGGGACCCTGATTTAAGGGAAGACTCTGATGAGGACCCTGATGTAAGGGAAGACTCTGATGAGGACCCTGATGTAAGGGAAGACTCTGATGGGGACCCTGATGTAAGGGAAGACTCTGATGGGGACCCTGATGTAAGGGAAGACTCTGATGAGGACCCTGATGTAAGGGAAAACTCTGATGGGGACCCTGATGTAAGGGAAGACTCTGATGGGGACCCTGATGTAAGGGAAGACTCTGATGAGGACCCTGATGTAAGGGAAGACTCGTATGGGGACCCTGATGTAAGGGAAGACTCTGATGAGGACCCTGATGTAAGGGAAGACTCTGATGGGGACCCTGATGTAAGGGAAGACTCTGATGAGGACCCTGATGTAAGGGAAGACTCTGATGGGGACCCTGATGTAAGGGAAGACTCTGATGGGGACCCTGATGTAAGGGAAGACTCTGATGGGGACCCTGATGTAAGGGAAGACTCTGATGGGACCCTGATGTAAGGGAAGACTCTGATGAGGACCCTGATGTAACAGAAGACTCTGATGGGGACCCTGATGTAAGGGAAGACTCTGATGAGGACCCTGATATAAGGGCAGTCTCTGATGAGGACCCTGATGTAAGGGAAGACTCTGATGGGGATCCTGATGTAAGGGAAGACTCTTATGGGGACCCTGATGTAAGGGAAGACTCTGATAAGGACCCTTATGTAAGGGAAGACTCTGATGGGGACCCTGATGTAAGGGCAGACTCTGATGAGGACCCTGATGTAATGGAAGACTCTGATGAGGATCCTGATGTAAGGGAAGACTCTGATGGGGACCCTGATGTAAGGGAAGACTCTGATGGGGACCCTGATGTAAGGGAAGACTTTGATGGGGACCCTGATGTAAGGGAAGACTCTGATGTGGATCCTGATGTAAGGGAAGACTCTGATGGGGACCCTGATGTAAGGGAAGACTCTGATAAGGACCCTGATGTAAGGGAAGACTCTGATGTGGATCCTGATGTAAGGGAAGACTCTGATGGGGACCCTGATGTAAGGGAAGACTTTGATGGGGACCCTGATGTAAGGGAAGACTCTGATAAGGACCCTGATGTAAGGGAAGACTCTGATAGGGACCCTGATGTAAGGGAAGACTCTGATAAGGACCCTGATGTAAGGGAAGACTCTGATGGGGACCCTGATGTAAAGGAAGACTCTGATAAGGACCCTGATGTAAGGGAAGACTCTGATAAGGACCCTGATGTAAGGGAAGACTCTGATAAGGACCCTGATGTAAGGGAAGACTCTGATGGGGACCCTGATGTAAGGGAATACTCTGATAAGGACCCTGATATAAGAGGGAACTCTGGTGGGGACCATGATGTAAGGGGGGAATGATGTAAAAGGGGACTTATGAGGAAGGTTCAGACAATTTGGTAGGAAACTAAGACGGCCAATACTCATTTTTGTGTTCATAGTTGTATAACTGGACTGGCAAGAAGGAAAAGGTGCACGATTATGAGCAGGAATGTGCCACGGCGCACACATGCACGCGTGGGCGCACCCACATAATTTGGTGCCTGACGGCCTATTTAAACCAGATTTCTGCCTAGTATCATTGCTGGATCTGTATCCCAACTGTGTCCCATTGGGGAGGTGTCCCTTTCCTTAACCACTTCAGCCCCGGAAGGATTTACCCCCTTCCTGACCAGAGCACTTTTTGCGATTCGGCACTGCGTCACTTTAACTGACAATTACGCGGTCGTGTGACGTGGCTCCTAAACAAAATTGACGTCCTTTTTTTCCCACAAATAGAGCTTTCTTTTGGTGGTATTTGATGACCTCTGTGGTTTTCATTTGCGCTCTAAACAAAAAAAGAGCGACAATTTTGAAAAAAAAAGCCATATTTTTTACTTTTTGCAATAATAAATATCCCCCAAAAATATATAAAAAAACAAACTTCTTCCACAGTTTAGGCCGATATGTATTCTTCTACATATTTTTGGTAAAAAAAAAAAAAATCACAATAAGCGTTTTACTGATTGGTTTGCACAAAAAATATTGCGTTTACAAAATAGGGGATAGATTCATGGCATTTTTTAAATAATTTTTTTTATTAGTAATGGCGGCGATCTGCAATTTTTATCATGACTGCGACCTTGCAGCGGACAGATTGGACACTTTTGACACTATTTTGGGACCATTGGTACTTATACAGCGATCAGTGCTATAAAAATGCACTGATTACTGTGTAAATGTCACTGGCAGGGAAGGGGTTAAACACTAGGGGGCGATCAAGTGGTTAACTGTGTTCCCTTAGCATGGGAGCAGTAGATCCCTGTCATGTTGCTAGGCAGAACAGGGAAATGCCTTGTTTACATAGGCCACTCCCCGTTCTGCCTCTCCGTGCCACGATCGCGGGCCACCAGCAGACATCGAGTCTGCGGGACCCGGAGGCACGCTCCCGCAGCGTCTGCGCGCCCGCTAGCCGCGGATGACACAGCGGCGTACGGGTACATTGTTTTGTGCACCCATGCCACTTTGCCGACGTATATCGGCGTGAGCCGGTGGGCAAGTGGTTAACCAAATCCTCCTCTTGAAGCAGCGGTGGTGGGCTCTATAGAAAAAAAAAAGGTAGTGCAGAAATCATTTGATCATGTGGTCTTCAGCCAATAAAACTCCAGCCAATACGAACTGATCCTACCATTTCAAAACAGATTATTTGACCAAATTTGACCTTATTGCTGGGCGACTACCCTGTTTCCCCGAAAATAAGACCCACCGTGATTGTCAGTGATGGCTGCAATATAAACCCTACCCCCCAAATAAGCCCTAGTTAAAGTCCTTGTAGGTCTTATTTTCAGGGTAGGGATTATTTTCGGGGAAACAGGGTAGGGCTTATTTGGGGGGGTAGGGCTTATATTGCAGCCATCACCGACAATCATGCTAGGTCTTATTTTTGAGGAAACGGTATGACCAGAGAGTGAGTGCAATAACATTTTCTCCAGTAAAGGTAAGTACTTCTGTAAATCTTTGAATAGAGCTTCTCTTCTCTGTAAAGTACAGGCTATAATTGGCATAACATTTTTATAGTTCTCTTGGGATTCTTACGTGCAATATGTGTCATTAATCATTCCATAAACGTGGATTCCTTCACATGCATCCATGGCGAGGATCATAGTGAACCAGCCAGTACTGAGGTACGATCCAGACTGAACTCTGGAAGGCAAAGAAAGTACATTAGAAGCAGGATATGTGCAATGTATTTAATAATTAGAAAGTATCCATCAAGAGGCCATTCAATTTCTCAGGTTGTCACAATGCAAAATGTAAATGAGAGAATAAAGAGAGAGAGGATAATTAAGCAAGTGTGATTATCATACACCTAGCCACTTATTATTTATGTATAATAGGCATTCATATGTGCACAACGCTTTACATATTAATTCAGAAATTTATACATTTATAGTTCATGCAATATAGAACGATTATGTGACTAATTCTATTTATTATGTATTATAATCATTTCTATAGCACTGGCAATTTGCGCAGTGCTTCACATTTTAATTCAGGTATTCATAAATGTATAGTTCCTGCAATATGGAGCAATTTAATGTTTTTTTTTTCCTATGAATTTTAAATGTTGTTAATGAATTTGCATTGTTGTTTAGGATAATTGGCTAATAAAGTTTGCCTTTATTTTATTTTAGGTTATTTTGCATATTGTGGTATACAGGGCTTTTTTCCTCAGAGAATGGGTGCAGGTACTCCTTCCTTCTGAATCACCCCTTTTCTCCACCCTCTACCCACCTCCGAGCACCGTCTCTTGGTTCCACCCTCTACCCACTTCCGAGCACCATCACTTGGTTCCATCCCCTACCCACCTCCGAGCACCATTCCTTGGTTCCAACCTCTACCCACCTCTGAGCATCGTCTCTTGGTTCCACCCTCTACCCACCTCCGAGCACCATCCCTTAGTTCCACCCCCTACCAACCTCTGAGCACCGTCCCTTGTTTCCACCCTCTACCCACCTCCAAGCACCATCCCTTGGTTCCCCCCTATACCCACCTCTGAGCACCGTCCCTTGGTTCCACCCTCTACCCATCTCCAAGCACCATCCCTTGGTTCCACCCTCTATCCACCTCCGAGCACCTTGGTTGCACCCATTACCCACCTCTGAGCACCGTCCCTTGGTTCCACCCTCTACCCACCTCTGAGCACCATCCCTTGGTTCCACCCTCTACCCACCTCTGAGCACCATCCCTTGGTTCCACCCTCTACCCACCTCCGAGCACCATCCCTTGGTTCCACCCTCTACCCACCTCCAAGCACCATCCCTTGGTTCCACCCTCTACCCACCTCCGAGCACCTTGGTTGCACCCTTTACCCACCTCCCAGTATCACCCCTTTTAGAAAATACAGAACCAAGTATCATTTTGTGGTGCTACATAATTTTTTATGGAATTTGTCAATGATAACAAGGAAAGCAGTAAAATAGATTCTCTGCAGCCAGCAGCAATAGACCCCCTCAACAACAATAGATCTCCATCAGCAACAATATATCACCTCAGCAACAATAGACCTCACGCCAAAAGCAATACCTCCCCCAAGCAAAATAGATCCACCCCAGCAACAATAGATCTTCCAGCAGCCAGCATCAATAGGCTCCTCCCTCAATTGTAGATCCCACACCAGCAACAAAACTCCGCAAGCTATCCCCTCTTCGGTCTATCATGAATACTGCTGCCAGACTCATCCACCTTACCAACCGTTTTTTAGACCCTCCAGCACACCCCAGCACCCCTTGCCATTACATACATTCAGTGCCAGAAGTGCCAGAACTGCGTTCCCGCTTTAAAAAAGCCCTGGCGGTATACTTTATTTGGGAGTAGCACCCAAAGTTCTTTCCGTGTTAATTCATTTTTTGGAGACAGGGTTAATATCTCTGACATTATGGTCTGCTCTAGTGGGGGCCCGTCCATAAGAGGCGTCGCCCCTCCTAATCCAATCCAGATCCTAATCTACATGCAGGGCCCGGATTCCAAGGGTTTTTTGTTTTTTTTTAGAAGCACCTGATTAGAGCCAGAGCGGGTCCTGAGACCTGATTGGCCAAGAGGAGAAACAGAAGTAGAAGATGCAGGGGAAGCCGTCATGAAGCCGAGGAGGATGAGACTCAGTGTGAAGCCGATGAGGAGGAAGTGCTGCCCGTGACCTAGATGGGGTAAGTGCAGGGCTGGTGGGCTGAAGACCCAGGGAACGGAGCACCAGCCACCACAGGTCTGCCCTGTATGTTAGTCTCTTGAGCTTATCTATGTGGAGGATATACAATTTACATAATTTACTGTGAGTGAGGACACAAGCGGTAAAAAGCAGGGAAGAGCACGTCCGCCCTGGACCTCCTGACCTCATGGGCCCATGGACAGGTGCTCCTATGCCATACTCTGTAGCTTCAGATAGAAGTTCCATTCTTCCAGGTTCCAAGTTTCTTTAGCAGACACCACAAATACATTTTGTACCTTCCTGTAACTGCAGCGAAGGGATGTTTTTCATTCCGCAGTTTAAAAGTATTGCTTCAATCTCCAAGTTGACTGCCGGCTGACACCCAATCTAGCACCGGAGGCTGCAGATCAGCAGGTAAGTGCAGAAATTCTATTAGTTTGGCGACCCAGGGTTTACAACATTCATTTTAAATGGAATCAAAATCCTACACATGAATAGGTAGGCAGAAAAAATGTCCCCCAAACTGTCCTAGTACCAATTACCGCAACAGTAGAGACAGAAAAAGTTTCCGCAAACTTGGCAGGGGGTTGGCGCCAATGCACTTACAGATCCAGGCTCTGGAAATTGTCAGCCATAAATTATAACCGGGATATTGGGATCCGTGTCAGCGGAGGAGACATACGGCGCAGGCAGAAGCAATGTCTCCGAGACTGAACCCACACAGCTAGCAGGGAAATGAGGTTCTGCAAGGTTAATGACTTGTTTTAGAGACAGGATTGCCGAATACACAAGGAGGGAGATAGCACAACAACGGATGTTTTCACTTGGAAGAGCTCAGAGAATGAGATTAGCATAGCGATAAAGAAAAATCCTGCTGTTGGTTTCTTTAGAAGTTTTTTTTTTTTTTTTTAATTTGTTATACATTGATGTTAAAGGGGTTGTTTCACAGTTCAAGAAAGTGTAGATGTTTTATATGTAAGCACATACAAAAATAATATTAATATATACAGTATGGTACAACTTTAACCACTTGCTCAACCTTTTGAAGAACGAAGGCCACTTAAGTAATTTGGTAACCAGTCGCGGGCACAATGAAATAAATGAAATAATGTTTTTTTGGTTTTTTTTTAATAGCATAATGAACATTTTCCTCCTGCAGCCTCTGAATGCCGACTGGAGGGAGAAGAGGAGAAGCTGTTTTTTAACTGTTTCAGGAGGAAAATGTAGGGGATTGGTTTCTGTATTAGCTGCCCCTCCTGTCCGGAATGTGACAGGGAAGCCACACAGGCCCCCTTGAGCATGGGGCGGGGTCACCACTGCAAATCCTAACGCTACAGCAGCGGTTGGGGGGTGTAGTAAAAACACGTCTCAACTGTGGGATTTTACCGTCCCCAAACTGCAAATGTAAAGGAGCCCTTACTGTCCTGAGCCTCCTATAAGGCTGCTTTTACACTGATGTGCTGCAGTTTATCTGTACTTTCCTCTGGGTTAGCTGTGCTTTGCCATAGACTTTTATTACATCGTGTGGGTGTGGTACACTTTCTGATTCCTGCATTCAGGAGTTTTGGTGCGCTTTTAGAAAGCACGCAAAATCGCAGGATGTAATAGACGTATGCTTCCCTGGTTTGAGGTCAAGGGCCACATCAGAGGGCTCCGAGGGCCACATGTGACTCGGGGGCCACAGGTTGAGCACCCTTGGCCTAGAATATAGAGCCACAAAGACACACAGCTGTTTCCAACTTTTAAACATAGGTACGTTGTGGAGGTAAAGGCTTCTATGGGCTGCACTATGGCTGTAACAACAGAAAATAACAATGCTTTGCACATTTTTTTCTTTATTGACTGCAGTGCTCAGTCCTCTCCTTGGAACACTCCAGCTGCAAATAGAGAACTGTGCACTAAGCTTGGCCCTTACATCCTGGCTGGGTTTTCTTTTGCCAGGGTCAAAGATGTCAACCTGGCTGGAAAACAGGCTGAAAAGGACTGTGTGCAACAAGATAGGTGAGTCTTCCACTAGAAAGTAATGTCTGAGAACTGGTATGTAGTTTGTTTTCCTTTAGAAGGGTATGGATTAGGCAGGGGCTTAACTAGTGACAATGGGGCCCCTTGGCAAAATTTTAATAATGCCCCCCCCCACCTCTCTACTGTTATTAACCTTACCAAAAAGTAACTTCTGTCTAAAACAATGAAAGGTGGCAGAAAAGCCGTCAGCAGGCCAGCAGAGTCAGACCATTACTTTCGGAGCATGAATTTAGTAGAAAACACCTGTAGTAATTCCCCAAGGTGGTGAGTGGTCGGTGCACTGGCTTGTAGTGTCCTCCTTGCACTCGAGCAAACATGTAGATAAAGGAAATCCAGAGCTCGATCTTCCGCAATGAATACATTTATTAATCCAGGTGTGGTACAAAATAATACAGGGCTGACGGGTTTCGCCATGTAGCCTTAGTCATAGCCATGGTTACGACTAAGGCTACATGCCGAAACGCGTAAGCCCTGGTATTATTTTGTACCACACCTGGATTAATAAATGTATTCATTGCGGAAGATTGAGCTGCCGGCTTTCCTTTATTTACATTCCTTTGGAGCAGTATTGTGGATAATTGTTAGTAAACTTGCACACTGTTACAATATAACTTTAATACAAACTTTAAAGGGGTTGAAAACCCTCAGGGTTTTTCACCTTAATGCATTCTATGCTCCAGACGCTCTCTCTGGTCCTCATTAGATAGATGGATAGCAGCAGGAGCTATTGGCTCCCGCTGCTGTCAATCAAATCCAGTGACTCGGGAGCCGGGGGCAGGGCTGATTCCTGCTGTCTGTGTCAATAAATGCAGCCCCCTTTGGAAGGCGGCTCTCCAAGGGGGCACTCGAGAAGAGGAGGAGCCAGGAGCTAAGCGGGGGGACCCCAGAAAAGGAGGATCGGGGCCACTCTGTGCAAAACCCTTGCACAGAGGAGGTAAGTATAACATATTTGTTATTTAAAAAAAAAAAAACCTTTACAATCACTTTAAGTTCCTTTTTTTTTTTTTGCAGAATTACACATACAGGGGGGAAAATAATTATTTGATCCCCTGCAGATTTTGTAAGTTTGCCCACTTACAAAGAAATGAAGGGTCTATAATTTTTATCATAGGTGTATTTTAAATGATAGAGACAGAATATCAACCAAAATACCTGAAAAAAAAAAACACAATACAAATGTTATAAATTAAGTTGCAGTTTGGTGAGTAAAATAAGTATTTGATCCCCTACCAACCAACAATAATTTTGGCTTCCACAGAATGGCTACTGTATGTGCTCATGTGGTACACAGATTAGTCCTGTCAATTTAAGAAGGTGCTCCTAACAACAACTCGTTATGTGTATAAAAGACACCTGTCCATAGAATCTCTTTCTTCCATTCAAACCTCACCATCATGTGCAAGACCAAAGAGCTGTCCAAGGATGTCAGGGACAAGATTGTAGACCTGCACAAGGCTGGAATGGGCTACAAGACCATCAGCAAGAAGCTTGGGGAGAAGGAGACTGGTGGAGCTATTATTTGCAAATGGAAGAAATACAAAATAACCATCAAACGCCCTCGGTCTAGAGCTCCATGCAAGATTTTGCTTCATGGGGTAAGGATGATTATGAGAAAAGTGAGGGATCAGCCCAGAATTACATGGGAGGAGCTTGTGAATGATCTCAAGGCAGTTAGGACCACAGTCACCAAACAAACCATACTATGACTATGTCCCTATGAACACCATCCCTACAGTCAAGTACGGAGGTGCAAACATGCTTTGGGGCTGTTTCTCTGCCAAAGGTACAGGCCGACTTTGTGCATTGAGGGGCCCAGGGACGGGGCCATGTATTGTAAAATCTTGGATGAGAACCTCCTTCCCTCAGCCAGAACACGGAAGATGGGTCTTGGATGGGTCTTCCAGCATGACAATGACCCGAAACATACCGCCAAGGCAACAAAGGAGTGGCTCAAGAAGAAGCACATTAAGGTCATGGAGTGGCCTAGCCAGTCTCCAGACCTTAAGCCTATAGAAAATTTATGGAGGGAGCTGAAACTTCGAGTTGCCAAGCAACAGCCACGAAACCTTAAAGATCTGTGTGCAAACCTGGTCACCAACTACAACAAACGTCTTACCTCTGTACTTGCCAACAAGGGTTTCTCCACCAAGTACTAAGTCATGTTTTACTTGGAGATCAAATACTTATTTTAACTTACTGAACTGCAACTCAATTTATAACATTTGTATTGTGTTTTTTCTGGTTTTGTGGTTGATATTCTGTCTCTAGCATTTAAAATACATCTATGATAAAAATTATAGACCCTTCATTTCTTTGTAGGGGTCAAACTTACAAAATCTGCAGGGGGTCAAATAATTATTTTCCTCATTGTAGCTCTCAGTTTAAAAATAATTGCAATTAACTTTTTAAAGCATGTATGAGATTTTAGCGGCTGGGTTTAGATAAACACTATAAAAATGTTTTATGAAAAGCCTGCTAGAGTAAGCTCTGTTCTGAGACAACTTGTCCTAATCTGACCCTGAGCGCTGTTGTTTTCATAGTTGACGGTATTAAAAACAGAACAAAAAAATGCTTCGACAAGTGTTCAAAAATCTGTCATTTTGGGGAAGCCTTGGCAGTGGGCTGATGGCTTTTTTTTTGTATGGCCATTTGTTCAGTATTTGTGCTGCGAAATTAAAGTAGTTGTAAAGGGTGAAGGTTCCATTCTATGCATAACGGTAAAAAACTTTCTGTATGCAGCTCCCCCAATCTCGATCCAGCAATATGCATGAGAGCAGCTGCTGTCCCAGCTCTCTGCCTCCTCACTGGCTTAAAGACAGCAGTGGGAGCCAAAGGCTCCTGCTGCGGTCACTCATAGCCAGTAAGGAGGTATTGGGGCGAGGCTGAGCCCTCTTCTGTGTGTCAATTTTAACATTTTAGTGATGACCCAGACTTTTCTATAGTATTTAAAGTGTATGTATAGCCAATAGCCAACATTTTGAATAGCTGATTGTGTCTTATTGTGGAGATTTGCTTTCACATACTCTTCTGGAGATACAACAGGAAGTAAAATGAAATATCTCCAAAGTAAGGGGAATTCTTTCATTAGATAGTTGTCACCAGAACAAGTGACTCCATTGGATGATTTCTCCTCACTTTTTAGGCTCTGTTCACACCTATGCAGGCGTGATAGTGTGTGCCCGTTTCCTGAGTGATTTTGCATGCAGTGTTTAGGGGAGCCCTTTCGTGTTAATGGGCTGCCCTATGCACGAAAAATGTCATAAAAGAAGTGCATGACTTTTTTTTTTTTATTGTGCTGTGCCAAAATGTATAGTGCTTTGTGTGACGAACGCGGGTGTCAGATCCCTGCCCTCCTCGCTAACTCGCGACAAAGGACCGGCCAACCTCACACCACGCTGTCACTTATGTAACAATGCCACTCTCAGCTGCGCCCAGCACAAAGATTTTCCAGCTTGCAGGACCACAATCTAGGTGCGAGCAGCCTGAGAGTGATTGTCACTGGGCTAATTACACAATTAACCCTTTAACTGCCACCACCCCTGTTTAAAAGACCGAGCCGGGGGAGACTCGTAATTTTGCAATACCAATTATAATTTTAGAATAAGCGTCTGCCACACGCACTGTCACCACAGACAGGTCTGCTCAGAGTCTTACTCTACAACAGTAGCGCCCTTCAGGAGGCAGGTTCGTTTATAGCTTGCATTAAGAGCTTTAGAGACAAGGTTAACACTTTTCAACATAAGGGTTTATTATGAAAAGGTCAAAGTTGATGCAAATAAAATATTTACAGAAAAAAGATGTTTCAAAAAGATAAAGACAATATACAGCCACAAAGCAATAAGGTAGAATTGGGAAGAGAGAATACTTGCAATTAATGTCCGAGGGTTGATCAGAGTTCAATCGATGAGCTAGGTAATTGGTTCTCGACTTGGCAGATGTTTCTTCTTGGATGGTAAAAGGAGAACTGCCCATTGTCTTGGCATCTCCTCTTTTCTGTCAAATCAAAGGGGGTGTTGACAGCGACCAGTAACCAATCATCTGATCAGCTGGTTTTAGGGGTTGGTTGCTGGGAGGTGTCTACACTCATGACCACGTCCCAGGTGACTTTGTAATACATACTCATATATCTGCATCTGTAGTGTTTACAGACTCCAAATATCCATATTCTTATTCAACTTGAGATTTCCTTCAAAACAAGTCTAAACATGCTATGTCTATAACGTATAGCCTGCTTTGGAGGAATAAGTGGTCCCAGGGGTTTCCCATATGACCTGACATAGGGGTGTCTGGACTTGAAACGTTCCATATTATCTGAGGAAGCTAAATATGTCCAGATTATGTCTGTGCTATTACTAAGTCAGAAGTTATGAAACATGCTGAAATTTCATACTTATTCTAGTGAGGTGTATTCAGAAGACTTTACGACCTAGACCTGTTATGTCTCTGAATGGGGAGGGTGACAGTTTTACGACAGGTCTGAACACTGCCCTTACAACAAATGTTTTTTACTGACTTAACTTGGTTCTGTTTTCTCTGTTGAGATAACCTTTTCTGTTGAACTTAAAAAGCTTTGAATTCCTAAGGTGGGGAAGACGGAGTTCAGAGTTCTGTGTGAGGTTACATGGTTAGCCAAACTGTCATGGCTACTTCCGCACAAGATGGCAGCTAGCTACAGCTTTTCATGTCCCGTACTTGATATCGTTACACCTCCCCCCTTAGGTGGTTGCATGGGAGGGAACTACAATTTCCCTCCTGACGCAACCGACTCCTGCGGGCTCGGCTTGTCGTGACAGCCCATCAGCATTGCCATGGGCGCTGCCTTTCTTATGCTGGATGGTGAAATCGTATTGCTGAAGAATTAGGCTCCACCGAAGTAGTTTGCCATTCTCCCCAGCAACACGATTTAGCCAGCTCAAGGGATTATGATCCGTGATCACAGTGAAGTGCCATCCATAAAGGTACGTTTGTAACTTCTGGAGAGCCCACACGATCGCAAGACACTCCTTTTCGATCGTGGCATATGCTACTTCCCTGGGAAGCAGCTTCCTGCTCAGGTAGAGGATGGGATGCTCCTCTCCGGCCTCGTCCACCTGGCTCAGGACTGCACCCAATCCAAAGGCAGAGGCATCCGTCTGCACAAGGAAACGACGGGTGAAGTCTGGAGCCTGCAGCACAGGTGCGCTGGCCAGCGCCTCCTTCAAGGCCTGAAATGCCTGCTCACATTCTGGTGTCCAAGACACCACCTTGGGCAGTTTCTTTTTGGTTAGGTCAGTCAGAGGTTTGGCCAGGCTACTATAGTTACATACAAATTTCCTATAGTAGCCAGCGGTCCCCAAGAAAGACATAACCTGCTTTTTGGTTTGAGGGGTAGGCCAGGCCAGGATGGCCTCAACCTTCCCTGTCTCGGGTTTCAGGGTACCTCCTCCTACCTGGTGTCCCAAGTACTGCACATCAGTCATGCCAATCTGACACTTACTGGGTTTTACAGTCAGATTGGCAGCCGTCAGTTGGTCCAGGACCTGTGACAGGTGCACCAGGTGTTCTTCCCAGGTAGGGCTGAACACGGCGATGTCATCCAGGTAGGCTACGGCAAAGGTTTCCAGCCCCTCCAGTAAGTCATTCATGACTCTCTGGAAGGTAGCTGGGGCATTCTTCATCCCAAACGGCATGACGGTAAACTCGAACAATCCGAATGGGGTGATGAAGGCCGACTTTTCCCGAGCCTCAGGGGCCAGAGGAATTTGCCAGTACCCCCTGCTCAGATCCATGATTGTTATATAACGGGCGGCCGCCAGCCCATCTAACAACTCATCAATCCGGGGCATGGGGTAGGCATCTGCAGTAGTGATGGCATTCAGCTTCCGGTAGTCCACACAGAACCTGGTCGTCTGGTCCTTTTTGGGAACCAAGACTACTGGGGGCGCCCAGGCACTGTGGGACTTCTGAATCACCCCCAGCTGCAGCATTTCCTCCACCTCCCTTTTCATGTCGGCCAGCACCTCCAGGGAGACGCGATAGGCCGACTGTTTAATGGGGGGATGTGCCCCGGTGTCCACCTGTTGGACAGCGAGGTGTGTCCTCCCAGGCTTTCCCGTAAACCTGCTACCATGTACTGCCAGCACTCGCTTCAGTCCAGGTACCTGGGTGGGGGTAAGATTGGAGTTTATCAGGAGTTCTGAGTTGATAGGGTTGAAATAATGACTTAGAGTTCCACTTTAATTGTTTCTGTTTTTTTCTTACCTGTGTACGTATCAATTGTTCTATTTAAATTGTTTGTGCTCCTTTCTTACCTGTGTACGTATCAATTGTTCTATCAATCTGTATCTAGATGGAATTTGGAACTGCTGAATAATCATTACATGTTCGCTGATGAGAAACTCTTTGTACCTTAACCTCATTTGGTAATGCCGATAAGATTACTGCTTTTGGAACTGCCTATAAAAGAAGTAAAGGGAGCAGTCCTTTTGGGGGGAGGCTCAGAACTGTGATACAGACATACCTGACTCCGTGTCATGTTTCTTATAGAAGCAATAATTTGGCAAAGCAATATAAACTATGAGCAACTTATTTAAAAGTTGAACCTAACATTTTGGCGCCCGAAACAGGGACTCACCGATGATACTACAAGAGGTGGACGAACGCGGCTGACGGAACAAAAAGACAGGCATTCCGGGAACCACAGATCAAAAAAAAACCTGCGCAGGTAAGAAAAAGCTTTATTTTTCTTATATTCTGTGCTCCCCTGATTTGTGCCTATCCGTTCTGTCAGTTACGGTTCTCCTGGTTTTAAAACACCAGCCTCTGTAGTGGTGAGTCTAGAATTACTGCATATTTTAGTTTATATTGCTGGAATTATTTGTTTGTTTTGTTATCTGTGTTTGTCTTGTCTGTCTTGTTGAGAAAGTGAATGAGCCTTGTCAAGGATGGTATGAGTTAGAAGGGGATTGCCGAACTAAGCAACGGAATGCGCCTTACCTCACACGATTGGGAACCTGAGGGCTTGTGAGCTTGGGGGTCTGACGCTTATGCTTAACCTCACATCTAACTCATAAACCATAGATGGGTTGAGAGTATAAGCCCTGTCTGCTCCATAAAGCAGGGATAAGAGTGTATGAGAGGGATTCCCAGATACGGGGAGGGAATAAGGTCTCAACAAAGTCCCGAGATCTAGTCGGATACCTGGCCACTTAAAGGAATGCTTGTATATGTTGTAGCCGCATTTTTGTATATGTTGTAGCCGCATTCTGGTTTGTTATTGGGCTAGCATATAAAGTAATTATTTATTTTTGGGCTAGCATATAAAGTAATTCGGTTTCAGAAATCTCATTCCGGAGAGGTTTCTAGAATTCTAGCACCCTAGGAGGAAGGCAACGAGGAACTAGTGTAACTTAGCTGGTTTGCTATTGGGCTAGCATATAAAGTAATTATTCATTCTTGTATATGTTGTAGCCGCATTATATTGTACACTAAGTGTCCCACACGCTACCTAGGCAGGACTGTTAGAATGGGCCAGAGGAACACAAAACCCCGTCAAGGAATTGTGGTGCACTATACGGTGCCACAGATAATTAAGAACATTTATGGGAAAACCGAAGCACAGGACTTAAAGGATGTCCTTCGTAAATTTAAGGTGAAAGGAGCAGCGGGCTTAGACCCGGATGTATGGAGTGAAATAAAAAGGGACAGACAAGGAGAGGTGTTAGAGAAGCAATGGATGCGTCAGGTTCAATGCTTAATTAAGGTCTCAAATAGAGCGAAAGAAGAGGGGTGGAAGTATAATCCAGATTGTGATGGTTGGGATATGAAAGATAGAAGAACAAAAATTGTCGAGGCTCCCAGCTCAGCCATCCCACCCCCATACACTGACGTAGAACGCAAACCACACAAGATATATCCGGTACTTGAGGGGAGAGGATGGGTTTGTCAGGATTGTGGAGCACAAAACCCAGAATGGGCAGTAGAATGTGTGCATTGTGGGGCACAAAAACCTCATCCAGAAACTGTAGCTCCCGTACGCACTGATACACGCATTGTTCAGGTAAACAATCCAGAATTTGGACAAGCAGCCCATCCAAATGCCCCGCCTACTGTCACTCGTAGAATGCAAATAAGGACTTGGGCACCATGGTCGGCAGACACCCTTATGGCATTAATACAGAGCGCCCCAGACCCGGTAGCAAAGCCAGCTGCTTTTTGTAGATTTGTGACACAGTTAATGAATACACATGAAGCGACCTGGCAGGATGGGGAGGATCTATGCAGACACAAAATGACTCTGACCCTGTTTAACCAGTTTATGACAGAAATAGGTCCACACAGACCTGCAGGACAAGTTGATGGGGATGGCAATTTAGAGACAGGACATGTCAGACATATAGACTCAAGGGCCCCTTTTATTGCTAGATTAGAAGCTTTTTGTCAGGCAAAACAACAGGAGAGGGGGTCCATATCACCCATGAAGCAAATGCCAGGACAGACTGTATCGGAATTTTACTTATCTATGGAAAGTATGATGGCAGATGAGGGATTGGACTTGGCCCTGCCAGTCACAATCCGAGCCTTCAATAGACAATTTATGGAGGGATTAATTCCACAGATAAGTGAGAGACTGAAAGCCTGCACACCAGAGTGGAGGGCAACTAGAGATAGAGGGACGTTGTTACAAAAAGCGCAAGGCATAGAGGCGGACTTAGCAGAAACCAAAGGGAGGAAATCTCATGCTATCAACGCACTCGGGGGTCCCCAAGAGCAAGGTAGAGGTTCCTTTCGCAAACCCCTTACCTGTCACTACTGTAACAAGATTGGTCACATCAGACGCAACTGTAAGAAAAGAATAAGGGATGAAGGAGAGGAAGGTGTTGATTCTCCAGTTAATCAGAGAAGGAACCAGCCCAGGGACAACAAAAATAGTCATATCAGGCAGCAGGGAGATGGTCCACGAGCATGACTCACCCCGGTTTTAGAAAAATCCAAAACAACAATGCTTAAGACAAATATAACGGTTGGTAATAAGAAAATCTCTTGTTTAGTCGATGCAGGAGCTTCACGCTCGTTACTTTCTGACTCTGAACTACTCCCTGGCCAAAAATCACCTGACACTTTACTAATAACTGGATATGATGGCATTTTAGCCGACGCCCCGCTTACAAAACCTCTGAAAGTTAAAGTAGGAAACCACATGTTCCTTTCACGCTTTCTGGTATCCAGAGGAGCCCCCACTAATTTGTTAGGAGCTGACATTTTGCAGAAAATAGGAGCTAACATTACCTATCACCCAGATGGCACTGTCACCTTAGCTATAGGGGATAATCAAGAACACATGGAGATGTGTAACCTAATACAATACCTAGAGGAGGAATCGGAATTGTCCGGCCCACCTCCTTCAGACTTAGATCAGATTTTGTCGTCCCTTCCAGGAGAACTATGGGAAAAACATCCAGCTGATGTTGGACTTTTGCCCATACCTCCGGTTACCCTACAGCTGATTCCAGGAGCAGTGCTTCCCCAACAAAAGCAGTATCCACTTAGTGCACCCCAAGAGACGGCCATAGAAATGCAGGTCCAATCCTTCTTAAAAAGTGGAGCTCTAAAAGAGGTAAAATCACCGGCAAACACTCCCTTGTACCCGGTTAAAAAGAAATTAGTAGCCGGTAGTCCGGTTAAGTATAGAATGGTCCAAGACCTTAGAGCGGTCAACAAAATACTAGCCCCGATGACACCTTTAGTACCCAATCCACATACATTACTGTCACAAATACCATCAACCAGTATGTACTTTACGGTTATAGATTTAGCGAATGCTTTCTTTTCCGTCCCGGTTGCTGAAGAATGCCAACTTTGGTTCGCATTTTCAATCAAAAATCGGCAACTAACCTGGACACGCCTACCTCAGGGTATGGCGCATTCACCTACCTTGTATTCGCAAGCATTGCAAACGGTGTTGGGAGAATGGGTACCACCAGATTCCTGTGTATTGTTACAATATGTGGATGATTTATTGTTATGCTGCCCTGACAAGGAAACTTGTTTGGCCACCACCCTTAATTTGTTGCGATTTTTGGCAGAAAAAGGTTGCAAGGTTAATAAGAAAAAGTTACAAGTGTGTCAGGAAAAAGTTATTTTTTTGGGACATTGTATATCACAGGGTACGAGACATCTCACTGAGGAGAGGGTTCAAGTGATAAAGGGAATGTTACCCCCACGGAATTTCAAACAATTGCGTATGTTTTTAGGTATCGTGTCATATTGTAGACAGTGGATACCACATGCTAGCGCTTTGATGCAGCCATTATACGATTGTTTGAAAATTGTACCGTATGTGCTTACAGAAGTAGCTTGAGTCGTTTATCACTTTGAAAAAGTTGTTGATTTCTGCCCCGGCTATTGGTATACCAGATTACACCAAGATATTTAATCTGTACATTGCTGAGATCACTGGACATGCCACAGGTGTTCTGACACAGGCACATGTAAAACAAAGACCAGTCGCTTACTTTTCAGCAGCATTAGATCCAGTATCTAGAGGTTCACCGTCTTGTGTACGGGCGGTAGCTGCAGTGTCAATTATCATAGATAAGTCATCAGAGATTGTTCTAGACAATCCAGTCGTAGCGCATACCACACATGACATACATGCAATCTTGTCTGAGGTACAGCCCAAACACATTTCAATGGCTAGGCAATTAAGATTACAGTGTACTTTACTCTTACCTCCAAATGTTACTTTTCAGCGCTGTACAACCTTAAATTTGGCCACCTTTTTGCCTCTTCAGTCACCAGATTTGGCAAGGGGGAATGATAGTACTAATAGTACTAGTGAAAAAAGAAATGAGGACACTGACACTCTTTTGTTTAAACAAGTAGATCAGCACGATTGTTTTCAGCTCATGGAACAGGAGACAATGGGATTCCCACATGTTACAGATACACCGATTTTAAATGCGGAGCACACCTTGTATATAGATGGTAGTAGGTTTGCTGATGACAAGGGTAAATATCACACAGGGTATGCTGTAGTGACTGATACGCAGGTAATTGAAGCACAGCCCTTACCAGCCCACATGTCAGCACAGGAAGCAGAATTAAAAGCTTTAGAACAAGCCCTAGAATACTTAAAAGAACGAGAAGGGAATATTTACACTGACTCTGCCTACGCTTATGGTGTAGCGCACGATTATGGCCACATATGGAGGGCTAGAGGTTATCTGACAGCAGCAGGTACACCTGTAAAACATGGAGAAGGGATTAAGAGAGTCCTGAACAATCTTCAAAAGGTTAAACGAGTAGCCATTATGAAGATAGCGGCACACACGAGCGCAAAAACAATTGAGGCAAAAGGAAATGCATTTGCAGATTTGACTGCAAAACAGGCAGCTCTAGGGGAAGGAAGCCCTGAGACCTTAGCAGCGGTAGAGGTGAGTATCCCAGAACCAACATGGCAGCAGCTGAGTAAATTACAGGAGCAAGCAGGGGAGAGCGAGAAAGATAAGTGGGTCAGGATGGGAGCAGCACCAGACCTTGACAATGTATGGAGGGAAGGAGGCAAAATATGCCTGCCTGCCTCTCTGTACCCAGAAATGGCAGCGGCAGTTCACCTACCCACACACGTCAGTTCCAATTCCATGTATAAGATTGTGAACCAAGGATGGCTCGCCCCTGGATTCAGTAGCACTGCAAGAAACTACTGTGCAGCCTGCCAAATCTGTCTCCTGAATAACCCAGGACAGAGAGTAAAAACCCCACAAAAACACCAGGTCCGGGCCCAATACCCCTTCCAGAGACTGCAAATTGATTACATACAAATGCCTAAGAGCGGCCCTTTTGAATTTGTCCTCGTGTGTATCGATTTATTCTCAGGTTGGCCCGAAAGTTATCCAGTAAAATCGGCTACAGCTAAAGCCACAGCTAAGAAACTGATCACTGAGTTAATACCTAGGTTTGGTCTTCCTGAAACCATAGAATCAGATAGGGGGACACACTTTACAGGAGAAATCATGCAGAATGTGATGACCATGTTAGGGGTTCAACAAAGTTTTCACACCCCTTACCACCCACAGAGTTCAGGATCAGTGGAGAGAGTAAATGGGACAATAAAGTTAAAAATACAAAAAGCCATGCAAGAGTTAAACAAGCCTTGGCCAGAATGCCTGCCTTTGGCTTTGTTCTCTATAAGGTACACTCCAACAGGAAAGACAGGATTATCCCCATATGAGATACTTTTTGGGAATGCACCTAGATTGGGTTTATACTTTCCACAGAGTATGCAATTGCAATGTGATAGTTTGACTGCATATGTGATACAATTACAACAACGTCTAACTAAGATCCACAAAAGTGTGTATTCTTCTCTTCCAGACCCTAATTCAATAACAGGTACACATACTCTGCTACCAGGGGATTATGTATATGTGAAGAAACACACCAGAAAGACATTGGAACCCAGGTTTGAAGGTCCTTACCAAGTACTCTTGACCACAGCCACCTCAGTAAAGCTGGAAGGAAAACCTACCTGGATACACGCATCACATTGCAAGAAACAACCCGAGAAAACAACATGATGAAATATCTACTTACATATTTTTTGTTGAAGATTGTTGTTTTACAAATATATGCATGGACTCCTGGTATTAATGTACTTGAAGTAGAGGAAACAACAACTTTCGAATGGGCTATAGATGATCCTAAAGTAGCAAATTATTATTGACAAAGGTAGACTAGTACATCTTTCCTCACAGATACAACAGGATACTGCACCACATTGGTGGGATATATTTAGTGGAATGTCTTCTACAGCAACCAATACCTTTCACTGGTTGTTAAGTCCAATGGTAATTATTATTCTAATATTAATATCACTTACAATCACGAATATATGTGTATACAGGAAAATAAATAGGAAAATTAGGAGAATAGACAGGGTATACTGATAAATGTGTATTGACATCACCCTACTCCTATAAAACTCCTCTTCTTGAATTTTAAGATGTTGGTAATACCTAGGGGGATGGGTTCTACCCCTCTGACAACTCGCGGTCAGGGAAAGGACTCTGGGGAAAAACTGACTAGAACTTATTCATGAGGACCCAGGGGGAAGGAGAGGATGATGTCAAAGGGGGAAATTGATAGGGTTGAAATAATGACTTAGAGTTCCACTTTAATTGTTTCTGTTTTTTTCTTACCTGTGTACGTATCAATTGTTCTATTTAAATTGTTTGTGCTCCTTTCTTACCTGTGTACGTATCAATTGTTCTATCAATCTGTATCTAGATGGAATTTGGAACTGCTGAATAATCATTACATGTTCGCTGATGAGAAACTCTTTGTACCTTAACCTCATTTGGTAATGCCGATAAGATTACTGCTTTTGGAACTGCCTATAAAAGAAGTAAAGGGAGCAGTCCTTTTGGGGGGAGGCTCAGAACTGTGATACAGACATACCTGACTCCGTGTCATGTTTCTTATAGAAGCAATAATTTGGCAAAGCAATATAAACTATGAGCAACTTATTTAAAAGTTGAACCTAACAGAGTCTACCTCCCTGGCGTCTGCTAGCAGGTCCAGAAGTGGATCAGCCTCCTCGGGCTCTGGCCTGCTGCAGACCGGCATGACATAGGCCGTGCGCTCATGATGGGCTTTGATCATGTTAACATGAATGGCCTTCTGCCGTCTACGCCCTTCTCCCAACCTGACCAAGTAGGTGACATCATTCAGACGCTGGGTGATGGTGTACGGGCCTTCCCATGCTGCTTGGAGTTTGTTCTGCCGCAGGGGAAGCAGAACATACACCTTCTGACCAATGTCATAGGTCTGCTCCCTAGCATTACGGTCATACCACTCTTTCTGCCTGGTCTGGGCCTGGGTCATGTTCTCCCGCACCATTTCCACCAGCGTCTCCATTTTATCTCTGAATTTTAGGACATAATCCACAACAGAGACCTTTGAGTCGGCAATCTTGCCCTCCCAGTTCTCACGGATTAGGTCCAGGGGTCCTCTTACCCTCCGTCCGTACAAAAGTTCAAATGGCGAAAAGCCTGTGGACTCCTGAGGCACCTCTCTGTAAGCAAACAGCAGATGAGGCAGATATCGTTCCCAGTCCTTACCCTGGGAGTGCACAAAGGTGCACAACATTTGTTTCAAAGTTCCATTGAAACGCTCGCACAAACCGTTCGTTTGTGGGTGATAAGGACTGGCCATGATATGCGTCATCTGTATTTTCCGACAGAGAGCCTGCATCAAGTCGGACACAAACTGAGGGCCTTGATCGCTGATGAGCTCAGCCGGGAATCCCACTCTTGTGAAGATTCCCAGCAGAGCATCAGCGACCTTGTCTGCCCGGACGCAGGAGAGAGCCACCGCCTCTGGATAACGCGTGGCATAGTCGACAACTGTAAGGATAAAACGTTTGCCTGAACTGCTAGGGATGGCCAATGGCCCAATGATATCCACTGCCACCCTCTTAAAAGGTTCGTCAATCACGGGCAAAGGTTTTAGCGGAGCCCTGTGTACATCCCCTGCCTTGCCAACTCGCTGGCAGGTAACACAGGACCGACAGTAGTCAGCTATGTCAGCGAGCATTGTAGGCCAATAAAAGTTATGTATCAACCGCCCTCGGGTCTTAGTGATCCCCAAGTGCCCTGCGAGGGGAATCTCATGAGCCACTTTTAGCAGCTGTCCCCTAAATTGACTGGGTACAACCAGCTGCCTGCTACCTAGGTCAGCCTCATTCCCCTCTGCAGGCATATTTTCTCTGTACAGTTTACCTTTGTCCCAATAGACCTTTTGTTTGTCATTCTCTGCAGGGGGGCGATCAGCTAGACTCCTGAGCTGTGCTAGTGTTTGGTCTGTCTGCAGTGCTGTTTCAAAGGCGGAACAACAGGTCCCAGCCAGCAGTCCTGTGGCAAACATGGACAGCTGCTGAGGCTCAACAGAGGTGGAGTCCACTGGGTCAGAACAGGGAGAGGGCCCAGAGACCTCCTCCTGCTGTTCTGCGACCAGGGCCTGCACCTCGGCTGCCTGTGCAGCACTGCGAGTGACCACCAGTACTGGCAATGCATTATCATCATCATTATCATCATCATCATTATCATCATCATCATTATCCTCATCATCATTATCATCACATTTAACCTTTATCAGTTCAGCATCATTGGAACATACATCAGTTACCTTCACTGGCAAGGGGGCCTCCTCTCCTGTCTCTGAAGAAGGAGGACCTTGCACTTCCACTCCACCCTCCCCCTCCCTCTGTCCATCTACAGGTTGCCCAGATATTACCCCAACATCGGTAAACAGTACCTTGGGAGGTCCAGAGAGATCCGTGGGAGCATCTGGGGTGCTTTTAGCAGAGGCTTAGTATGAAACAAGGGTACCTAAATCAGAACCCAACAACACCGCAGTGGGGATCTCCTCCGAGACACCCACCTCTCTCATCCCACTCCCGGCACCCCAATCAATAAAAACATAGGCACGGGGTACACAGGAACGGGTCCCCCCAACTCCGGTGAGGGTAAGGAACTTCTCTGGGATGATGTCTGTTTCTTCTATAACCTCTGGTCTGACCAAGGTGACTTCGGCTCCGGTGTCACGAAAGCCTGTTACAGTCCGGTGGCCTACGATGACTGGCTGCAAGTTGGCATTGGTTCCGGGAGGTTTCCCACTGACGAGCAGCACAGCGGAAGGTTTGCTAGCCGGATGGCCAGGTGATATCGTCTTCTTCTGCTCAGGGCACTGCGCCCTGAGATGTCCGGCTCCCCCACAGTTGTAGCATTTGCGTTTGTCAGTTAGGAAGGCCTTGGCTCCAGGAGTTGCAGGTTCCGGCCGCTGAGGAAGTTGTTTGGTAGGCAGAGGAGGGGTTGCCGTGTGCGATTTCCCTCCTTTCCAGCCATTCAGAGGAGCCTTGCGATGGTCAGATACCCGAGAGTGGATATAGGTATCTGCCAGTTCTGCTGCTGCTTTGGCAGAGGCTGGCTTTCGCTCCAGCACAAACTGTCTGACGTCTGTAGGACAGATGTGCAAAAGTTGATCTGCAATCATAAGATCTTCCAAGGATTCAAAAGAATCGGCTTCCAAGCCTTTAGTCCACTGCCGGAATGTGGTACGTAAGCGACCTACCACATCCATGTATGAGTCCCCAGGTCCCTTTTGCAAGGACCTAAAACGCTTCCGGTACACTTCCGGGGTTAGCTGAAACTTTTGGATGATTGCAGCTTTTAGGGCCGCATAATCGTCGCACTGTTCTTCTGACAGTTCGACATAAGCATCCAGGGCCTTGCCTCGTAGCCCTGGCGTCAGGTACCGGGCCCATTGTGCTGGGGGCAGATGGTACTGACGGCAAGTTTTTTCAAACGACAGTAGATACACGTCAATGTCACTGTCCTTTTCCATAACTGGAAATTTGGCTGCCGGGATCACTGGCAGAGAGGCATCCCTGTGCTCTAGGGATCCGAGGTTCTGAGCCTGTCGCTGCTGCTGGAGCCTAGCCATCTCCAATTCGTGCCGACGATCAGCCTCCCTCTCAGCCTGGCATTCCTCTCGCTCAGCCCTGCGTTCCTCTCTCTCAGCCTGGCGTTCTAGAAACTGCAGGTACACCACAGGATCCGTCTCCCTGAGGTTTTGTAGAGTTTCTTGCATTTGAAGAGAGTCTATGATGTTTTCAGGCAATCTGATGCTGGCCTGCTCTTGTGGTGGCTTGGAGGTAACAATCCGTGGTATTCCAGTGTCAGTCTCTGCTTGCCCATCTGGTGAGGCCGCCTCTGAACCACTGGGCTCTGGAGTAGCGGAAACCCTTTCTGGTCCAGTTTCCCCCAGGTTCTGGTCTGCACGGATATCAAACTCCTGTAAGGCATGTATCAAGCCTTCACGATTTTTGCCACCGACATCAATTCCTCTTTCTGTGCACTCAGCAGTCAATTCATTCTTGCTCATCTTTTTATATGCTGATAACCCAGACATGTTGCAAGCAGAAAGGATAGAACAGAAAGAAGAAATAGGAAGAAGGTGTAGGAAGGAGCTGTTGCTGTATGTCTCTCTTGAAAAAATAAAAATAACAAAAATATGCACCAGCTTGTCTCTAAGGACTGTTTCCACAAAGGTTACAATCCTTCAGTGCAGAGCTAATTCCTAACAATGCACTGAATGCTCTTAATGCGAAACTATCCCGCTACGCTGCCAGCCAATATGTGACGAACGCGGGTGTCAGATCCCTGCCCTCCTCGCTAACTCGCGACAAAGGACCGGCCAACCTCACACCACGCTGTCACTTATGTAACAATGCCACTCTCAGCTGCGCCCAGCACAAAGATTTTCCAGCTTGCAGGACCACAATCTAGGTGCGAGCAGCCTGAGAGTGATTGTCACTGGGCTAATTACACAATTAACCCTTTAACTGCCACCACCCCCGTTTAAAAGACCGAGCCGGGGGAGACTCGTAATTTTGCAATACCAATTATAATTTTAGAATAAGCGTCTGCCACACACACTGTCACCACAGACAGGTCTGCTCAGAGTCTTACTCTACAACAGTAGCGCCCTTCAGGAGGCAGGTTCGTTTATAGCTTGCATTAAGAGCTTTAGAGACAAGGTTAACACTTTTCAACATAAGGGTTTATTATGAAAAGGTCAAAGTTGATGCAAATAAAATATTTACAGAAAAAAGATGTTTCAAAAAGATAAAGACAATATACAGCCACAAAGCAATAAGGTAGAATTGGGAAGAGAGAATACTTGCAATTAATGTCCGAGGGTTGATCAGAGTTCAATCGATGAGCTAGGTAATTGGTTCTCGACTTGGCAGATGTTTCTTCTTGGATGGTAAAAGGAGAACTGCCCATTGTCTTGGCATCTCCTCTTTTCTGTCAAATCAAAGGGGGTGTTGACAGCGACCAGTAACCAATCATCTGATCAGCTGGTTTTAGGGGTTGGTTGCTGGGAGGTGTCTACACTCATGACCACGTCCCAGGTGACTTTGTAATACATACTCATATATCTGCATCTGTAGTGTTTACAGACTCCAAATATCCATATTCTTATTCAACTTGAGATTTCCTTCAAAACAAGTCTAAACATGCTATGTCTATAACGTATAGCCTGCTTTGGAGGAATAAGTGGTCCCAGGGGTTTCCCATATGACCTGACATAGGGGTGTCTGGACTTGAAACGTTCCATATTATCTGAGGAAGCTAAATATGTCCAGATTATGTCTGTGCTATTACTAAGTCAGAAGTTATGAAACATGCTGAAATTTCATACTTATTCTAGTGAGGTGTATTCAGAAGACTTTACGACCTAGACCTGTTATGTCTCTGAATGGGGAGGGTGACAGTTTTACGACAGGCCTGAACACTGCCCTTACAACAAATGTTTTTTACTGACTTAACTTGGTTCTGTTTTCTCTGTTGAGATAACCTTTTCTGTTGAACTTAAAAAGCTTTGAATTCCTAAGGTGGGGAAGACGGAGTTCAGAGTTCTCTGTGAGGTTACATGGTTAGCAAAACTGTCATGGCTACTTCCGCACAAGATGGCAGCTAGCTACAGCTTTTCATGTCCCGTACTTGATATCGTTACACTTTGTTACCATGTGTTTTGGTGCATATGAAAATGCATGCAATAGTAAGGTGCGTTGGGGTGCCATTAAAGTGTCACTAAACCCACATCATAAATCAGTCACTATCTATGAGATTATCAAAGAATATGTGTTGAATAGTAAGTATACTGAAGTAAGCAAACCAACCCACTCCCAGAGCTTATAGTCAAAAAAGAAATATATTCTTCTAACAGCTACTATAATAAAATTAACAATCAAAACAAATATCCCGAATAAAATCCAACATTAGCAGCGCTAAAATTCAAAATGTTATATAGTCCATAAATTTGGTACATCCATATGATCACATTATTTAGTTGCATAGAACCACAAAAAAACATCATCCATATGTATCCTATGCGGTATATATCCTTATTGTTTTACCGTCACCACACCTCGTGTTTTATCACCCCTATGGTAGCGAACTCACCGGATAAACAATAGGTAAAGGCCCGTATAATCATCTGGTGAGTTCACTACCATAGGGGTGATAACGCACAAGGTGTGGTGACAGTCAAACAATAAGGATATATACCGAATGGGACACATATGGATGAACTTTTATTTTTTGAATTTGAGCGCTGCTAATGTTGGATTTTATTCAGCATATTTGTTTTGATTATCTATGAGATTAGTTTTCTGTATTCTGCAAAAAAACCTGGTTGATCCTGCTGCTCACTAGCTCCCCCTTCTGTTCATGTCCCCAATGCAGGTGGGGATTTTGCAGCTGTTGTGGCAGCTCTGCACATGCTCAGTTTTCAGCAAGTTTCTATGCTGAGCATTTCCTCCTTATCACATCTGAGCAGCCCATGTGACTATATAGTCACACATGTTAACATATACACAATGGTAAATGACAGCCCACCCCCTCCCTCCTCCATGCCCACTAACCAGCTAAACACAATGGGGAGGCGGGATATTACATGTAGATTAATGGAGACTTCACCTCCCTTCTTTCCTAAGACACAGGCTGCAGGGGTGTGACACAGCCTGTGACTAGCAGAAATCCACCCACACCATGTTATTGCCACAACATAATAAAGATTTGATTTCAAATATATATTTGTATGATAATTTAAAACAGTTTATTGACATTGAAGAGAGATGATCCACATACCAGTTGTTGCTCTTAAGAAATCATAATTTTTATTCAAAAACCACAGTCTACAAACACAGATCAGATCAGCTGACGCATTTCAGCCTATGAGGCCTTAGTCATAACTACATTTAAGAGCAACAACCAGGTGTGCGGATCATCTTTCTGCATTATCTATTCAGCTAAGCGACTGTAGATCGAGCACCCGGGAGCTCTATTATCAATATGTTATATAAGTAGTAGCGTTTATTCTTCTGTTTGCAGCTTATCTATATTTATTTACACTTACTCTGTATTTCAAAGGCTGTTTTTTTAATTTTTTTTGAACATGTGACCAGCAGCAAATGACTAGAAGCTTCTCCTGCTTATGTATCCCTGCAGACAGGCTGAGAAAGAGCCGGGTCATGTGACTGCTGTATATCGATTAGAAAAAGGTTTTTTTTATTATTATTAAAATAATTACAGTGGCATCATCCATATACAGAAATAGCAGGGTGTATATAAATATGTATATTTTCTTTTTTTTTTTTCTGGGATTTGCAGTTCCTGGCCTCTGGGTAATGGCTCTCCTCTGCTGACCTGCAGGATTGCCACAATGCACACTGAGCTGTGCCATTTGTATGTAGGCAGCATCTGTAAACTGAACTGTATTGAAGACATTCCACATTTTTCATCTGAGTCAGCGGGGTGTTTCAGACAATCAGATGAAATATGTATGGAGAGGAATATGTGCGCATCGAGTTTACACAATGTAAGTGAGGAGAGTTGTATCAGCAGGATGGCCTCACCTCTGTGTACAATAAGAGAAGCACATTATTACAGGAGAAGATGGCTTATCACACTTGTGCCACTCTTTATTGCCTGGATTCTGACAAAATGACAGCGATGACATAACAGGCTCTGCGCTCTTGTCTCTCTGTGTCTTTAAAACAACCCTTTCCCCCAATGGAGAGTGTTTACTACAAGCCCAACGGTGCAGACCCTATGGGGTGCCCATATTTAAATCTTGGCAAAGGTTCTATGATGTTTTGCAACTCCTAACATGCATTGTGGGATGTGTGGGATTAACAAAGTTCCTCCTGCCTGGGTTTCAGGGACTTCTCAGGAACATCGGAGGAACACTAACCACTATTACTGTGTGACAGGCTAGACCAGTGATGAACCTTGGCACCCCAGATGTTTTGGAACTACATTTCCCAAGATGCTCATGCACTCTGCAGTGTAGTTGAGCATCATGGGAAATGTAGTTCTAAAACATCTGGGGGGCCAAGGTTCGCCATCACTGGGCTAGACCATTGCAAACTGGGCTTATGAAAGGATTTGTACAAACCTCTTTTCATGAATTGCGTAAAAAAAAAAAAAAACACACGAGACATTTTATAATTTCTCCTTCCTCCATATATGCTGTCTTTCAGCTCCTGTTATCAAATAGAAGAATTTCTCATTAAAGCAAACCTTGCAGTCCAAAGCAACTAAGGCCTATATGGTAGCCTCTGCCCCCATCCTAAACCACTAGACCTGAAAATACATTTTTAAAAAGGGGAAAAAATACCTACCTTAGACCAAGCCTGTTTACCTTTGTGGGATCCTGGGAAAGCTGAGGATCCCAAATATTATCAAGCACTGGATCCAAGGCATTGATTTAGGATGGGGAGAAAGGGGGCCTACCATATACATCTCAGATGCTGTGGACTTTTGTTCACTTGAAATGCACACTTTAAGACAGGAAAGTCCAACTTGTGTCCCTTGGGTCACATGTGGCCCAAGATGGTGATGAATGTGGCCCAAGATGGTGATGAATATGGCCCAAGATGGTGATGAATATGACCCAAGATGGTGATGAATGTGGCCCAACAAAAAATCGTAAGTTTACTTAAAAAATTAGATTTTTTGGGGGGGCAATTTTTTTTCTAAATGCGTTTACACTTAGCGAACACATGCAACCTAAGAAATCTTTGACAGTGTCTCTTTACTGGACTTTTATAAGTTTCTTCCCAAAGAAAAATATCCTACTTTTCATAACCACGCCTTATTCATGTCGTCAGTTTTCGGCAGCATTTATATTTGTGAGCAACTATTTTCAGGGATGAAGCACACAAAGGGCAAACTTAGAACCAAAATTTCTGACGAGGACCTTGAGAATTCAATGAGAATTTCTACTACATCCATCCAACCAAATATTGATGAGTCAGTTTATCAAAAACAGTGTCAGATATCGCAGTAGTTTTATGTTGCCCTCTTTTACTTTTATAATAAATAATATTACAAAAAATTACGTTTTATCATAGTAGGTACGTCATCTAATATCAGAGATCGTTAACTTGTGTTCTGATTGACTTTTTCTGCTAATCAGCTCTCCTTATTGTTAGTGTATTTTATGTGTGGCCCAAGACAATTCCTCTTCTTCCAATGTGGCCCAGGAAAGTCAAAAGTTTGGACACACCTACTTTAAGATGGCTTTAAACAGATGTAGCACCCTGGAGTTTAGGCAGGGTTGCTCCTAAATGTACCTGCCAGGAGCAGTTACCTTGGCTAATTATTAGGGATCAATTGATTTCTCCCTAAGTCTGGCATTGTTGCTCTTTTCTCTTCTGACGCCAGGTGGCCGGGTACCTGGTGGCATTAGATACGAGAAGAGCAATGCAAGGTCAGATTATGGGTATATGGGGTATTTCAGCCAATGGGCAGGGGTTTTCTTGAACCCCTTGGCCTGCTGGGAGAGCCTATATATATTTGGGTGAAGTCAGGTGATCAGCGTTTTGTGCCACCTGGACAGCTGTCTGGGTGTGTGTTGTATTGCACAGGCTGCTAGGCCAGAGTTTGGACCTATCTCAGGCACATCTGGCTGCTAGGCTCCCTGAGGGGCTATCCAGAAGCAAGAGAGCAGCACAGGGTTGGGATTGTGGCTTGCAGTCCAACCAGAAGTTACTGTTCTGCCAGCTGGAGAACCTGACGTGGTCGGAAGTAGAGGGGAAGCTGTTACTGGAGTAGTATTCTCACCAACCGGGGATGGTGAAGAATTGGGAAACTTCAGTGGGTATCAAGCCAGGGACCCAGCCAGCGGAGGTGACTTTTGCAGAGCAGCCTTGTGTGTCAAGCCAGGGACCGAGCAGGCCAGTGGGGTGAAGCTTGAGAGGCATCTTGAATGCCAATCTAGGGACCCAGCAGGGAAGCGGGGGTGAGGCTAGAGGAAGATACTAAGGTGAAGATTGGAAGAGCTCAAGGGATGCAGTGACAGTGAATCATCAAGTCAAGAGAGACTGGGAGCTAAGTGGTCTGAAGAACTACAAGAAGTGATTGTAGTAGAAGTGAAGGAACTGTTACACTTTGTGTTAGAAACTGTTAAAGTCTGTTGCCATGGGAGACAGTGCTCCTTCACATGCAGATGTGGCGTCTTGCTGGATGCCTTTCCCTGCATGGCTGTCCTCCTATAGAAGTCTCGGAGTCTGCCAATTAATATTGCAACTACCTAAGGGTGTCCTGGCCCTAAACCCTCTCTCCCAAAGTTCTGTTCAAGAGAAATAATATCTCTTTTCATTCAAAAAGTGTCTGGCGCCCATTAATCCAACTTGCATCACACCCACTATGCCACACCACCCACCATATACAGAAGGAAGTCAGCTATCTCTGGCCCTGGAGGTTGTCATCAGACTGAAGGAGGCCTGGGACCTTGCTACACAACTATGGGGTTCTTCTATTAATTGATGCAGACCTAGCATCTGAGAAACAGTGTGAGGGCCCCAATACCCCCACCCCTTCATCTGTCATTCGCTAGTACCTACAGAAGGAGAAAACAGCAATGACAGCCTACATATTTCTCCTAGCTCAGAGAAATTTATTGAGATTCCAAGATGTGGTTTTAGAACATTTTTCATGTCCTCCCCATCTACATTATACAGAAGCCTCACAAATCACTGCACTTTCTTGTGAATTGTACCACTAATCAAAATAACTCAATAATACACATTAAGTCTTAATGCAGCTACTTATTTAATGCCAGTTCTAGGGAGAACACAGATTCAGCGGATCAGGTAAGGAAAAAAAAAGATCTACGACATACAAGAATACAATAAACAGGAAAAATCTGGAGAGTAATCGCTCTCTCATATATTTCCAGCTTGAGGAAGACGTGCAACATCTAACAATGTCAATAAAATGCCAAAAAATTATTCTAAGGTAGAGTCTGAAGCATAATTTCAGCCTTTAAGGAAAAGTACAGTGCAATTTTGGCAAGCCCATATTTAAGTTATTCTAGTGTTTATCTTTGAGTAGATACCTTTTAACCAATAATAGCATATTTGCAGTCATCAAAGCTTTCTTAGACATGCCGCATTAAAAAGCCAAAGTCTCAAAAAAAGCCTGCAAGATATCTTTCTTTTCCTCTTTTTTTTTATTTGTAGTCCTGAGACTGCTACATGTCACCCTTCCTTCCCCAGCTCCAAGGGCAGGGGTGAAAACTCTATATGACTATTGACTGCTTCCATTAAATAGGATCACATTGATTTAATAAAAGGCACACCAAAGAACCCCAAAGCTGGATAGTGATAATATATGCCAGCAATTTAGGAAGTACTGACTCACCAGAGTGGCGCCAATTCCTGCAACTCCCAAACACAATCTATGGCTAAACAAGGTTGGAAAGGATCCCATAGGGGTTCTATAATGAGGGAGGGAATCAGGCGACAGCTGTCTCTTTCTATAAACTTTATTAATGGAAATCAAAAATTATGAACAATTCAAAAATGTCAGACTATACAGAAGATTTAAAAAAGGGCAACGTTGCCATTAAGAACACACACACTCCGGGTTCACTAGCACACTGCAGACATGTAATGCACAATGACAATCAAATGTAAAGGCTGGAGGTCAGGTATGGTGGAAGTACAGGAAACCGCAGTGATGTCAGCCTGAAACGGCTGTACAAAGACACTGTGGACATCTGTTCCTCACATTTACCTATGACCTATATAGCCAGGCAGTAAGGCAGTAGTAAGGTGAGACTCTCTCTACTAGGAGTATATGGATGTGGAAGTAGATCCTAAATAAGTAGGTTGTCGCTGGCAGACAGGAGAACGAAAGGTCCAGTATGTACTGAGTAGAGAACCACAATTCCCTTCACTTATTTTATGAGTATTCAGCAATCTAAATAGACATGAAGATGATCCCAGTACTGGGAAAGTCAGTGGGTGCTACTCATGGTTGTGATGGTGGTGGGGGGTCTCCACTAGTTGTGGGGCCGTCCGGGCATGTATGGAGGTCCCCGCTGAAGTTGGCTCTGCTGGGTAGGGGGATTCCTGGATGGAGTATCACGATGATGTAGGCGCCTTAATCGATCTGGTGGGAGCCTCTAAGTTTGCCGTTGCACCCACGGGTGTGGACATTCACTTGTTCCAGTGTGTTCCTTCCGGTCCCGGCAGGGCAGGACGCCGTGGGTGACAGGAAGGTGCTGCGGATGTTAGGGACCTTGCGCTCCTCCACCTTCCATTTGAGGATGCCCCACAGATACTCAATAGGGTTTAGGTCTGGAGACATGCTTGACCAGTCCATCACCTTTACCCTCAGCTTCTTTAGCAAGACAGTGGTCATCTTGGAGGTGTGTTTGGGGTCGTTATTATGTTGAAATACTGCCCTGTGGTCCAGTCTCTGAAGAGTGGGGATCATGCTCTGCTTCAGTATCTCACAGTACATGTTGGCATTCATGGTTCCCTCAATGAACTGTAGCTCCCCAGTGCCGGCAACACTCATGCAGCCCCAGACCATGACACTCCCACCACCATGCTTGATTGTAGGCAAGACACACTTGTCTTTGTACTCCTCACCTAGTTGCCTCCACACACGCTTGACACCATCTGAACCAAATAAGTTTATCTTGGTCTCATCAGACAACAGGACATGGTTCTAGTAATCCATGCCCTTAGTCTGCTTGTCTTCAGCAAACTGTTTGCGGGCTTTCTTGTGCATCATCTTTAGAAGAGGCTTCTTTCTGGGACGACAGCCATGCAGACCAATTTGATGCAGTGTGCGGCGTATGGTCTGAGCACTGACAGGCTGATCCCCCACCCCTTCAACCTCTGCAGCAATGCTGGCAGCACTCATACATCTACATCCCAAAGAAAACCTCTGGATATGACATGTGCACTCAACTTCTTCTTCTTCTCAGCTATGAGTAAGCACTCAGTTCCGAGTGTGATCCTGTACATCTTGCATCATTGTCTTGTATTTTTGATGGTCCCATTTCTACAATAAAGACAAGTTTTCTACTTCATCCGGTGTGCGCCATCCAGATTTTTCTATCCAAAACCTTGCTCCATTCAGCATTTAGTCAGCACCTGGGACTCTTCAACTCTGAAGGCTTCACATTAACTTTACACCTGGGTTTGGATCCACCTGAGCGGTGAAACACTCTCCTTGCTACAACTTAACTTCTTTGGTCGACCAAAAGAAGCCTGGTCTGAGCTGAACCTGTTCTGTTAAACCGCTGTATGGTCTTGGCCACCATGCTGCAGCTCAGTTTCAGGGTCTTGGCAATCCTCTTATAGCCAAGGCCATCTTTATGTAGAGAAATAATTCTTTTTCAGATCCTCAGAGAGTTCTTTGCCATGAGGTGCCATGTTGAATTTCCAGTGACCAGTATGAGAGAGTGAGAGTGATAACATCAAATTTAATACACCTGCTCCACATTCACACCTGAGACCTTGTAACACTAGGTCCACATGACCCCAGGGAGGGAAAATGGCTAACTGGGCTCAATTTGGACATTTTCACTTAGGGGTGTACTCACTTTCATTGCCAGCGGTTTAGAGTTTTGTGTGTTGAGTTATTTTGAGGGGACAGCAAATTTACACTGTTATACAAGCTGTACACTCACTACTTTACATTGTAGCAAAGTGTCATTTCTTCAGTGTTGTCACATGAAAAGATATAATAAAATATTTACAAAAATGTGAGGGGTGTACTTACTTTTGTGAGATACTGGGGGTTTATTTACGAAAGGCAAATCCACTTTGCACTACAGGGGCAAACTACAAGTGCAAAGTGCACATGAAATTGCACTGAAAGTGCAGTCGCTGTAAATCTGAGGGGTAGATCTGAAATAAGGGGGAAGCTCTGCTGATTTTATTATTCAATCATGTGCAAGCTAAAATGCTGTTTTTTTTCTCCTTGGATCTACAGCGACTGCACTTCCAAGTGCACTTTGCACTTGTAGTGGATTTGCCTTTAGTAAATAACCCCCAATGCATTATATAAAAAGTGTACCTTGTAATATAAACCTTTCCAAAAAAAACTTGCCAGCTTCACCTCCAACAAGAGCTAATTTTGCACAATGCTCTATCTATGCCCTTCTAGACAAACACTTTTTATTTGATTTCCCAGTATTCCCATAATCAAAATTTGCTGTTCCCGGACAGGTAAACACATCTGATTCTATTATGTGGGTAGTAACAAAATTTTAATTGGAAAATAATGTTGCTTTTTCCCCTCGGGCATGAAAATGTTTCTTTTGGAGACAACAGTGAAACGTTTCATTCTAAGTTCTGCTTTTCAAACTCATGAAAAGCTGATTTTACACAGCACTGTGGTGAAATGATACCCTGACAAGCAACAGTCATTAAAAGAGCATTATCCGCTCGCCCTGTGATCTACTGTAGGAGCTTACAAGACCCTGGAGGTTTTTTCCAGCATCTTCTACTGCGATATATTTTCCAGAGAACTTATAAACATATCAGCTGGAAAAAAAAATGAAAATTCTTTATTTTTGTAATTAATTTAAAGAATACAGGGAGCATGACGAATTAATGCGTGACTCGGTAAATTAAAACCGGGCAATAATTAGTGAGTGAAAAATTATACATATGAGGTTTGTATGGAAAGTACAATAAAACGATTGGCAGATTCAGAGGCCTAGGCTGGGCTGTAAAATAACCAGTGCCACTAGCAAAAGTGTGTATTCTAGAAACTGCTAAGAAGTTCTGCGTTAAAGCAAAAATTAACTCATTGATTTAATGGTTTCAAAAAACAGTTGCATTCCCATCATGCTGAGAATACTAACTGCCACGTTGGCTTGTGCTCCTAACCGAACTGTCAAACCATTAGATGTCTGGTATCATAACTGATTACAAGTGCAGAACCATGGCAGTTGTAGATCAACCAGAGGCTAAGATGGCAGCTTCCATGGCTGAACAGGATAGGAGGGCTTAGTTCCGCTTTAAAGTGGACCTATACTCAAAAAATGAAAGGGGTTGTAAACCTTCAAGGTTTTCCCAATGTATTCTATGTATTGAGGTGAAAAACCTCCTGTAATGCTGCAGCCCCCATAAGTCCCCGTTTTACTTACCTGCGATGAGCTCACCAGCAAAAGCCGGTGTCCTGATTGGATGGATTGATAGCAGCGCACCAATTGGCTCCCGCTGCTGTCAATCAAATCCAATGACCTGGGTGCCGGGAGTGAGTCATACATTCGGCTTCTATGGACGCAGAATGAATGACTCGGGAGCGAGCCCGCAAGGTAACCCACAGGAGAGCGCTTCTCCCAGGGGGTTATCTAATGTAGGGAGGAGCTGCGAGAGCCGCCGGGGGACCCCAGAAGAGCAGGTTCGAGGCCACTCTGTGCAAAACGATCTGCACAATGAGGGTAAGTATGATGTTTGTGATTAAAAAAAAAAAAAGGAAGCTTTAGTGTCACTTTAAGGTATGCTATCTTATAGGGGACATCTACTAAGGTTAATTGTGGCTAAGCAGTACCAATAAATATTTTTTTGCCTCCTAAGAACCAGCAGTGCCCTTCCTGACAGGCCACTGTGCCTAAGTCCTGTTTCTATAGCCTTATAATTGCATATCTGCTGTGTGAGAGCATATAAGATCGATCCAATCCATGCCTACCTCTGAAGACAGTTAAGCTGGCCATAGATAGATCGAATCTCGGCCCTTTGAGCAAGGACCGGCTGAGATTCAATATGGGCAGGCTGGTTGTACTGATGTCAATCCACTTATCGACTTCAGTACAACCAGCCTGTCAGATTTTTTGCATGCGATTACCGCCAACGGCTAAAGCCTCTAGCAGTAATCATTGTGTTCTGCTGGGAGATCAGTGTTGATGGGGGAATCCCTCCCACAACACTATTAAGTTCTGCCATCAGGGAGCCTTTCCTGCTGGTAGAACACAATGATTATTGCTGTCAGTAATCACATGCAAAAAATCTGACAGACTGGTTGTACTGAAGTTGATTGATGGATCGACATCAGTACAGCTAGCCTGCCCATAGATGGGTCGAATCTTGGCTGGTCTATGGCTGGATTAATCTTGCAAGATCTGGAGAGAGATTTAGAGATGTCACTACTGTGCTACTCATTGTTCCCTCCCCTGCTGCCTTTTGGTCATTCCCTTACCAATCATCAAGGGGGAAAGTTGGATTTTCAGGAAGTAAAGCCCTGCTCCTCTACCAAGATAGCCACCTACACTTATAGGCATGAAGCAAAATCAGGCATGGTAAGTAGGTCCTCTAAAAAAAATCAACTGGAAGGAACCTTCAAGCAAAACTAGTGATTGGTCCTTTGCATTATATATTATTTTTTTGGAAGTGGGTGCACAGCTTCAAAAGTATAGGTCCTTAGGCACTAACCACTTTCAAATTGTTCCAGTTGTGTGCTTATACTGATATGGTTAGTACTGTCTTTAACTAGTCTAAACGGTACACTAAAAGGTCTAATCAACCTGTCTGTCTGTGGATCACCTGTGCACACCAGTGACCAAGCCATCTTTGGGAAAAATACCAGACTGGTAAGCCAGAGATGAAATTGACTGTAGCACCCCTCGCCCTTGATACATAGGTGTAAACACAAGCGATTACCTGAAGCGACTATGAATGTTTAGAGAAGCAATAGTCATAAAGATAACTGTAAAGGTCAGATCATGCCTGCACACTGAACTATAGCGTCAATGACCAACCAGCTTTGAAGTGTACCTAACCTGGCCTAAAATGATTTCTAAGGATCCTGGGCCCAGGCTATATATTGCAATTCATCACCTACTGTACCAAAGACAAGATGAAGCACTAGTCCATTCTAGGTCCTGGCAAATGCCAGAATTTTAATAGGCAGTTGAAGGTTTAGCATTTGGCAACTGAATGACTAGTTGACATTTATCTTCGGGAGATAAAGCAAGTCTTGGGCCTAGGGTCCAAGGGAGTTACCTTGAGACACAGGGAAGGATTTTAAGTCCAACTCAGGTATTTGTGGGCAACACAAGTTATATGTGCTTCGGTGATATTGCTACCTTAGAAATGTTGTAGGCCAGGTCAGGTTCACTTTAAGTGGGTATGCATTGAACCCAAGCCATAGGCAACTGAATATGAATTCTACCTAAAGTACTGTTGCCTTTATGTCTTATGCCTTTGTGTAAAGTAAGAATGTATAGAATTAGACACCAGAAAGTGGGTGCATATTGGATACTATGCAGTAGCATACAGTATGCATTGATCCTAAAGGAGGTTTGCATGACAAAAGAGAAGACAATTTCTTATAACCATTGACAAATGTGTTCATCTGGTTATCTACCTTTCTCTTTAGAACTAAGTAGCTCTGTGATAAACATGGCATGCTGGTAAAAAAACAACAATAACGAAGCCCCATTTTCATGACATCAAAACAAGGTCACCAAATTAGTCTTCCTGGTGTCTATCCTCCTTACTGGGCAGTGAAGAAAAGCAATCTCTTTGCATCTCCTTGACAATTATGTTTGTAGTTTCAGTTGAGCTTGAATTTTGTGATGCCAGTTGTCTTTTCAACAGCTAAGACTTGGGTCCCATACAATCTCCTCCTACATAGGACCAGAAACCTCAGCCGTCTTGTAGGAGTTATAGGATACTTAATCTTTGGAGACTTGGTACTTTCCACCCTTGTTGGGAACCTCTGTTTGTCCACAAGATATCCGGGAAGGATGTGAGTGTTAGAACCTCTGCATATTGCAGGAATTATAATACATTGACTAAGAGTAATATAAATAGTAATATGACGTTTTTTGATTTTCTAGAATGTGATGCATTTCCCTGAAGAAGACTTATCATAAAAACATACAGGTTGAAACGCGTTGGAAATTCACCACTCAACGCCACGGTTCTCATCTGTGGTGATTGTATTGAGTGGTGTGCTGTATCACCTTTCTTTGATATTGTTTTTATAGCTATGCACTATTAGCAATAGGAATTTTTTACACCAACTTTTTCTACTTATCTTGATTTTGTATAAATAATCTTTCTTGATCCACAATAAAATTGATTTTAAGTAAATTTACACATTTTCATTGCCTTAAAAATCCCGTTAGAGGTTATATATAATGTTCTACCTCAGGTAATCTGTGAAACTCTGACCACACCTGATGTCCTTCAAATGGTCAAATTTATTTTCACATAAAGCAATAAAAGATAAAGACGATTGAAAAATTTGTCAAACAACATATTTAGAAATCATATTCGGATATGCCATCTGATATTTTTAAATACCTCCTGGAGGAACCTAAGAAAGACTCATCCCTACAGACTTCAATGAGATAAATGCCCCATGGTCATTCTTTGTCTTTGTGAGATCTGCTACCAAAAAAGGTATTAAGAAAAGACTTTCTTCTCTAAAATTCATGAGACTAACTGTTCAAGACAAATTGAAAATGACTAAACTGAAAATCTTTTCACGTTTAATTTGGACTTGATGGATGATGCTGACATGCGGATGCATGACCTCATCGATTTGCAGACCAAAGCTTTCCTGGAGCAAATATTCTTCCATCAAGCTCCTGACAAACTTTGGTGCTCACAAACTTTTAGTTTCAGCAAGGAAAGTTCTATCAGCCATTTTTTTGCAACAGATTGCCTCTTCGCAGGGCTTTTTTTTTTTCAGACAATAGGTGCTGGAACTTAACCACAGCCCCACAAAACCCCTCCTCCCACACACACCCTCCAAATCACATCAAATAGTAGGTGTGTTCAGTCAAATTTCACGAAAACAGTAGGAGGGTCTTAAAGGGGCATTAAATACCAGGATTGCATTACATACAGAGTACAGAGCTGTCACTTGTAAACACAGAAACCAGACTTCTGTGATTACAAGTGATTGTGGTGAGCAGGCACCAAAGGGTCTGAGCCAGAGGTGGTGGAACTGAGTTCCACCAAGTTTCCCCTGAGAAAAAGCCCTGCCTCTACGAATCTACATTTTCAGTGTGGATCAATCATACTTGCCAACTGTACCGGATTTCCCGGTACATTCCCGGGACTTGGACGCCATTCCCAAATTCCTAGTGTCCCGGGAAATGTCCCGAGAAATCCGGTTGTTCACGATTCGCCGCCGCCGCTACAGGTCCGCGGCCGGCGGAGGCCGCCTTTTTGGTGAAGTTCAGGAAGACGGCTGGGGGGGGCTAGACGGAGCTCCTGCGTCGCTGCCCACCCTCCGCCCCGCTCTGCTTCACCCCGCCTCGCCCCGCCTAGCCCCCGCCCCTTTCCATATCAGACTGGCAGCGGGGCGGGGGGGTAGGCGGGGCGAGGCGGAGGGTGGGCGGTGACGCAGGAGCTCCGTCTAGCCCCCCCAGCCGTCTTCCTGTCTGATAAGGAAAGGGGCGGGGTTCTAGCCATGCTACTACTAGGACACCTCTAAGGTAGGGGGGAGGGCGCACCGCTGTGGGACTCCTGATGTGAGGGGGGGCTCCTTTGGGGACACACACCTGATGCAAGGGGGGCTCCACTGGGGACACCTGATGCAAGGGGGGCTCCACTGGGGATATCTGATGCAAGGGGGGCTCCACTGGGGATACCTGATGCAAGGGGGGTCCACTGGGGACACCTGATGTGAAGGGGGGCTCCACTGGGGACACCTGATGTGAAGGGGAGCTCCGCCGGGGACACCTGATGTGAGGGGGCTCCGCAAGGGACACCTGATGTGAGGGGGGGCTCCGCCGGGGACTCCTGATGCGAGGGGGGGCTCCGCCGGGGACACCTGATGTGAGGGGGAGCTCTGCTGGGGACACCTGATGTGAGGGGGCTCCGCAAGGGACACCTGATGTGAGGGGGGCTCCGCCGGGGACTCCTGATGTGAGGGGGGCTCCGCCGAGGACAACTGATGTGAGGGGGGCTCCGTCGGGGACACCTAATGTGAGGGGGGGCTCCGCCGGGGACACCTAATGTGAGGGGGGGCTCCGCAGGGGACACCTGATGTGAGGGGGAGCTCCGCTGGGGACACCTGATGTGAGGGGGAGCTCCGCTGGGGACACATGATGTGAGAGGGGGCTCCGCCGGGGACACCTGATGCGAGGGGGTTCCGCAAGGGACACCTGATGTGAGGGGGGCTCTGCCGGGGACACCTGATGCGAGGGGGCTCCGCAAGGGACACCTGATGTGAAGGGGAGCTCCACCGGGGACACCTGATGCGAGGGGGCTCCGCAAGGGACACCTGATGTGAGGGGGGCTCCGCAGGGGACACCTGATGTGAGGGGGAGCTCCGCCGGGGACACCTGATGCGAGGGGGCTCCGCAAGGGACACCTGATGTGAGGGGGGGCTCCGCAAGGGACACCTGATGTGAAGGGGAGCTCCGCCGGGGACACCTGATGTGAAGGGGGGCTCCGCTGGGGACACCTGATGTGAGGGGGAGCTCCGCTGGGGACACCTGATGTGAGGGGGAGCTCCGCTGGGGACTCCTGATGTGAGGGGGGGCTTCGCTGGGGACTCCTGATGAGAGGGGGCTCCGCAGGGGACACCTGATGTGAGGGGGAGCTCCGCCGGGAACACCTGATGCGAGGGGGCTCCGCAAGGGACACCTGATGTGAGGGGGGGCTCCGCTGGGGACACCTGATGCGAGGGGGCTCCGCAAGGGACACCTGATGTGAAGGGGAGCTCCGCCTGGGACACCTGATGCGTGGGGGCTCCGCAAGGGACACCTGATGTGAGGGGGGGCTCCGCAAGGGACACCTGATGTGAGGGGGAGCTCCGCCGGGGACACCTGATGTGAAGGGGAGCTCCGCCGGGGACACCTGATGTGAAGGGGGGCTCCGCCGGGGACACCTGATGTGAAGGGGAGCTCCGCCGGGGACACCTGATGTGAAGGGGGGCTCCGCCGGGGACACCTGATGTGAAGGGGGGCTCCGCCGGGGACACCTGATGTGAAGGGGGGCTCCGCCGGGGATACCTGATGTGAGGGGGGGCTCCGCCGGGGACACCTGATGTGAAGGGGGGCTCCGCCGGGGACACCTTATGTGAGGGGGGGCTCCACTGGGGACACCTGATGTGAGGGGGAGCTCCGCTGGGGACACCTGATGTGAGGGGGAGCTCCGCTGGGGACTCCTTAAGAGAGGGGGCTCCGCAGGGGACACCTGATGTGAGGGGGAGCTCCGCCGGGGACACCTGATGCGAGGGGGCTCCGCAAGGGACACCTGATGTGAGGGGGGCTCCGCCGGGGACACCTGATGCGAGGGGGCTCCGCAAGGGACACCTGATGAGAGGGGGGGCTCCGCAGGGGACACCTGATGTGAGGGGGAGCTCCGCCGGGGACACCTGATGCGAGGGGGCTCCGCAAGGGACACCTGATGTGAGGGGGGGCTCCGCAAGAGACACCTGATGTGAAGGGGAGCTCCGCCGGGGACACCTGATGTGAAGGGGGGCTCCGCCGGGGACACCTGATGTGAAGGGGAGCTCCGCCGAGGACACCTGATGTAAAGGGGGCTCTGCCGGGGACACCTGATGTGAAGGGGGCTCCGCCGGGGACACCTGATGTGAAGGGGGGCTCCGCCGGGGACACCTGATGTGAAGGGGGGCTCCGCCGGGGACACCTGATGTGAGGGGGGCTCCACTGGGGACACCTGATGTGAGGGGGAGCTCCGCTGGGGACACCTGATGTGAGGGGGGGCTCCACTGGGGACACCTGATGTGAGGGGGAGCTCCGCTGGGGACACCTGATGTGAGGGGGAGCTCCGCTGGGGACTCCTGATGTGAGGGGGGCTCCGCTGGGGACTCCTGGTGTGGGGGGGCTCCGCTGGGGGCACCTGATGCAAGGACGGACTCTGCTGGGACATCTGATGCAAGGATGGACAGCTGGTGGCAGGCGACGTGGCTAGTGACACGCTCAGGGATCCCACTGATTCTGCATTATGGTGAGTTGAATGATTTCATTTTATATTACAATGTAATAATAGAAATAATGCACTTCAATCATCCTGACACCATAACAACCATGGTGCCGGGATGATTGAAGTGCTAACACAAGGTGTTTGGAGTATCTTTATCTGCTGATTGTTAAACTTTCTAGAATACACATATTTCTATTGTTGTGTAGGATCTGGGGCTGCTGTCCTGTCATTTCCCTCTCCCCCTCTAATCCCTCTCCCCCTCTAATCCCTCTCCCCCTCTAATCCCTCTCTCCCTCTCCATCCCTCATTCATCTCAGACTCTAACCACACCCTCTTGAGCCACGCCCATTTAAGCCATGCCCACTATGTCGCGTAAACCACGCCCATTTTTCGCCGCGGCGCGCACGTGTATATTTTTCCTAAGCCACGCCTATAAACGAATGCCCCCCCCCTAATTATTCTACGGCTCCGCCTACAGCCACAAAAGTGTCCCACATTTTTTTTTTACAATGTTGGCAACTATGATCAATGTGAATGAAAATTATTATAATTATTATACAGGATTTATACATCACCAACAGTTTATGCAGCACTTTACAATGAAGAGGGGGGAACAGTACAATTACAATACAGTTCAATACAAAAGGAATAGGAGGGCACTGCTCATGGAGCTTACAATCTAAAGGATTCAACACCTTGAAAACAAGAGTAACATGGCTTCAGATGTGGCCAATTATACCCACATATAGCCATAGTCATAGGTCATAGTCTTATCAGCCAAGTCTTACTCCCTCAGAATTCTGTTAACAGGGAGAGCTAAAATGTGTACATGAAGTACCCCCAAACTTTCTATCACTAGGGGAATTAAAGAGGCTGCCCACTCCTGCTGCTTAAGGTTAAAAATTGTAGCCAGCACTTAGTTGAGGGTTGTAGGCCTATATACATCTAGGTGATATTTGGTGATGACTTCCAAAGGGAAATCTCTACACCTGAGGATCCCAGGATTGCCTTTGTGCTGCGACCATTATCCAGATGATTCATCCTCTCCTTAACCACTTCAATACTGGGCACTTTCTCCCCCTTCCTGCCCAGTCCAATTTTCAGCTTTCAGTGCTGTCGCATTTTGAATGACAATTGCGCGGTCACACAGCACTGTACCCAAACAAAATTTTTATAATTTTTTTCCCACAAATAGAGCTTTCTTTTGGTGGTATTTGATCATCACTGCAGTTTTTATTTTTAACACTCCAAATGAAAAAATACAGAACGTTTTGAAAAAAACTGTTTTTCTTCGTTCTGTTACAAAACTCTGATGAGGCAGTACTGATTGGCACTGATGAGGTGGCACTGATGATGAGGCACTTATATTCAGCACTGATGGGCACTGATAGACGGCACTGATAAGGAGCACTGATGGGCACTGATATGCAGCACTGATAGATGGCACTGATGGGCACACAAAGGTGACACTGATGGGAACTGGTGGGCACTTAGGTGGTACTGGTGGGCACTTATATGCAGCACTGATGGTGACACTGATAGATGGCACTGATAGGCAGCACTGATCAGGAGCCACTGACAGGCAATCACTGATGGGCACAGAGTGCCATCCTAATGGGCACTGATTTGCATCCCTGGTGGCCTCCAGTGGGCATCCCTGGTGGTTTCCAGTAGGCATCCCTGGTGGTTTCCAGTGGGCATCCCCAATGGATCTGCACTGATAATCAATGCGCTGATTATCAGCGCAGACCCCCCCTGTCAGGAGAGCAGCCGATCGTCTCTCGTCTTCTCGTGTCTGTCAGTGCAAGTAGAGGAAAAGCAGATAAACGGCTCTTCATGTTTACACTGTGATCAGCTGTGATTGGACACAGCTGATCACATGGTAAAGAGCCTCCTTCAGAGGCTCTTTACCAGGATCGGAGATGCGGTGTGTCAGACTGGCACACCACACCACCGAACGCCCCGCCCCCTAGGGTCTCTGAGAGATATTTAAATCTAATGAGTGTTTGAAACCACCAGTGTCCATCTTTCGTTGAATTGAACTATCAGTTTTGGGGAGACCAAAGCTTTAAAGCTTATCAATGGCCACAATTATAAATGGTAGATTAATTTCCATATTCAATTTCAGTTATTTCTAGCCTACTTCTATTAATCTGAATTATATTGAAGATCATATACTTACTTTGTGAAGATCCCCACACATTTACTCGAATTCTGTGACACGTATTTACTATCCACTTGCAATATGTATATATAAGTGGTTTACCGGGGTTTTGGCTAAAGCTATCTATCAGCCATAACCCCGTTTTTTTTTTGTTTTTTTTGTTTTTGTTTTTTTTTTCCAGCTGGCAGCTGGCTCTCTCAGGAAAGCGGTCCGAGCAGCTCATTAGCCTTTGGATCGCTTTCAGAAGCTGCTCGCTGGTAACAGAGGTGAACAGACACCAGCCCTGTTTTTTTTTATATTAGGCATAATAAAAGAGGTTTACACTATGGGAGCTTTCCTTGGCTTATATCTATGAGGAACATCAGGGCTTTATATAGCTTGGAGGCATACAGGAAAAGGAGTGGAGGAAAGAACATCAGAGGAAAACACACATACCTGGCTATTTGGACTTCACAGTATATGAAGTGCACTTGACTTGCATTTATTTGGTGAGTGTGGTGGGCATAAGAGGGGAGCACGCTACAATGCACAGGAGTGGTTTGTTTCAGCATGAGAGACTGCACTTTAAAGTCACATTGGAAAATAATTTGGAGTGTGAAAGATCATCTGTTTTCCATGTATTGATATAGTACTTCAAATAATACTGAACAGAAGGAGAGCTGTTTATGACATTGTGAATTATATATGCTGTTTGACCTTGTGCACATTTAAGGGGTAATGTCACGAGTGACATACAGTACATGGTATTTAAATATATCACATGAATGAGGTATATATAAATAACACTCAAATATAGTAGATAAGCAGTTTTAAAGGGGTAGAGCTGTGAATATTTTTTTGGATATATTAGAGACCAGATCGTCTCTGATCACCCTGATGGCCTTGGAGGACCGGAGCAACATCATGACGTCACTTCCGGTCCAAACGGGAAGTAAACTGATTTTTTTTTTTTTTTTTTTAAGCAAAAGAACAACTTTTTTTTTGAGCTTTTGCTTTTAAAGGTAAAGGAGAGATTTAGGTTTTTTTTGACCCCAGATCTCTCCATATAGAGGACCTCTCATTCTTATTTCTATTACAAGGAATGTTTACATTCCTTGTAATAGGAATATAAGTGATAAAAAAAAAAGAAATTAAAAGGGACAGTAGAAAAATAAAAACAAAATTAAATAAATAAGAATTTTTTTCTTTAAAGCGCCCCCATCCCTTGTGCGCAGAAGTGAACGCATACGTAAGTCACGCACGAATATGTAAACGGAATTCGCACCACACATTTAAGGTGTCGCCGCGAACGTTAGAGGGAGAGCAATAATTCTAGTGCTAGTCTTCCTCTGTAACTCTAAACAGGTAACTTGTAAAAAATGTTAAAGTGTTGCCTATGGAGACTTTTAAGTATCATAGTTTGTTGCCATTCCACAGTTTTAACCGATTGCTGACCAGTGCACGACGATATATGTCAGCACAATGGCACGGCTGCGCAAACTGGCGTACAGGTACGTCCCCTTTAACCCTTTAAGACGCGGCATTGTGAGCGTGCGTGCGCGCTGCGTACTCCGTGACCGTGCCCGCGGGTCCCGCGGACTCGATGTCTGCCGGTGTTCCACGATCGTGTCACGGAGCGGCAGAACGGGGAGATGCCTATGTAAACAAGGCATTTCCCCGTTCTGCCTAGTGAAACGACAGAGATCTGCTGCTTCCTGTCATGGGAAGCAGTGATCGCTGTCATGTCAGCGGTAGCCCATCCCCCATGGTTAGAATCACTCCCTAGGACACACTTAACCCCTTGATCGCCCCCTAATGTTTAACCCCTTCCCTGCCAGTGTCATTTATACAGTAATCAGTGCATTTTTATAGAACTGATCACTGTATAAATGACAATGGTCCCAAAATAGTGTTAAAAGTGTCCGATGTGTCCGCCATAATGTCGCAATCATGAGAAAAATCGCAGATCGCTGCAATTACTAATAAAAAAAAAAAATAATACAAATGCCATAAATCTATCCCATATTCTGCAGATGCTATAACTTTTGCGCAAACCAATCAATATACGCTTATTTTTTTACCAAAAATAAGTAGAAGAATAAATATCGCCTAAACTGAGAAAGAAATTAGTTTTTTTATATATTTTTTTTGGGATATTTATTATAGCAAAAAGTAAAAAATACTGCTTTTTTTTTCAAAATTGTCACTCTTTTTTTGTTTATAGCACAAAAAATAAAAACTGCAGAGGTGATCAAATAACACCAAAAGAAAGCTCTATTTGTGGGAAAATAAGGAAGTAAATTTTGTTTGGGTACAACGTCGCACGACCACACAATTGTCAGTTAAAGCGACGCAGTGCCGTATCGCAAAAAGTGCTCTGGTCAGGAGGGGGGTAAATTCTTCTGGGGCTGAAGTGGTTAAAGAGTGACATGTTAGGTATCTGTTTACTCAGCGTAACTTCATCTTTCATATTTTATAAAAAATGGGGTATAGATTGTGTTTTATTTAACTCATTAAAGTGTATTTTTTTCCTAAAAAATAGTGTTTGAAAAACCGCTGTGCAAATACTGTGTGACACTGTGTGACATAAAAAATTTTGATCGCCATTTAATTCCCTATGGTCTCTGCTAAAAAAAATATGTATATATATATATATATATATATATATATATATATATATATTGTTTGGGGGTTATAAGTACTTTTCTAGCAAAAAATACTGATTTAAACTTGTAAACAAAAAGTGCCAGAAAAGGCTTGGTCTTCAAGTGGCTATTCCCTGTGGGTAGGCACTGCTGCGTCACACATTTCACAGAGCCTGCCTTCTGAACTACAGAGGTGCTGAGAGGAGGAGTTTCAGGAGGCGGAGTCAGTACAGGAATCACAGCTTGCAGGCAGCAAGATACCATGGGATATGTAGTCCTTAGAAATTTAAAGTAAAGAGCAGAGAAGAAGCTGCAAAGCATCCAGGGGATCCAGGAAGTTGTACAAAGAGGTGGACAGTAGACAAGTAGAACTGACAACATGAAAGAACATTTTCAAGTAAACTTACATTGGATTGTCAAGTATAACTAATGTTTGTATTGTTATTACAATAATGTAATGCTGATGTTATAAAATTAAAGTGTGTGCTGTGACTATAGATCGACTTTAAAGGACTTTTAGTACTGTTATTGCTCATATGACCGACCACCTATCCTCTAATAACCTCCCAAAATATTTTACTTATTCTGTTTACTTATTCTGTTCTTGCAGATATTTTCTATGCATTCTGCTGGGAGCTGCGCATCCACCAAGGCAGGAATCCCTTGTGTATGCATGAAATAACCTCTATTCACTTTCTATAAAGAGGCTTTTTACATCTTTGGGGTGCATAATAGATGACCCTTTCATATGATGAAACAACATATTCTGTGTAGCCTACCCTTGAGTCTTTCTTTTTCAAACAGTTTATTTATTTGCAGAACTAGGCAAAATACAGAAAAACATGTCACAGGTAGACAACAAAACGTAATGTGAAAGGTACAGTCATATCATTATGGATAAGAAAGGGTATGACCCAGAGTTCAGTACATCGTATAGGAAAGAGTCCAACGGAAACCATATTATTAGAAAACATTGGACACTTGGTGTCCGAAACACAATATCAGCCTAATGCGTTGCTGCAACAGAAATGCAGATACTGAACATAAAAAAACATTACAAAGTCTGCAGGTGAGGCAGAAAAAGGGGGACCATAGCGGTCCTAAACAGTGGTGGGCCAGGAGGGCCGACTATTGCATGGTGGGTGTCTATCCTGAGGAAGAAAGAAAGTGAGAAGTATGAAGGTTATGGTGAACTGTAATGGAGGGGGGATGTGTGAGAGAAGGGGAGGGAGCCAAGATGGAGAGTGGGGCTGTGGGGAGGGGTGTCTATCTCCAGGGGGGTCTGGGTCCTCAAGAGGGTTTTTGGGGAGCAGCATCATGTGCTTGCCTGAGGTTAGTTACGAACGTAAAATAGAGTGATCAAAGTTAGAGGGCAAGTAGTGCTCTACCCAAGGGCTCCAGAGTTTTTCAAATTTGGAAACTTTATCCAGCAGCACAGCTTCTATTTTGGTGTGGATCAGAGCTTGTGCTACTCTGTTATGGGTAGCCAGTATACATAGGGTGGGGGATTTCCACGCTCTCGCTATTGTTTGTTTGGCCGCAGTTGTTACTTGGAGACATAACTTGAACTCTCGTGGGTAATAAAGGGCACCTTCAGGTTCAAGAGCGCTACTGCTGGGTCTGGTGTCACAGAAATGTCAAAAAGTTTGGAAAGGGCGCGGAACACATCTAACCAGAAGGATTGTGCCACTGGGCATTCCCATCATATATGAAGGTGTATGCCTGCAGAGATAAAGCCCCAAAAGCATGGAGAAGGATATAAGGGCAGGAATTTGGATATCCTGGCAGGGACTAAGTACCACCTAATGAGAACTTTATAGTTTGTTTCTAGGGTGACAATATTCTGTGGGGTGGACTAGGTAGCATTCCAGATATGGCTCCAGTCAGCGGGGTCCATGGTGTGATTGAGGTTCCTCTTCCATTTGGCAATATAAGAGGGGGCGCAAGAGTTTGCAGGCTCCAATAGGTGCTTATATAGGTTAGAAATAAGGCCTCTCCTATAACCTAGCCTGGAATATTTTAGCTTCCAGAGGGCCACACTAAGCCAAGAACTTAGAAGGGTGGGACAGGCGGGTATAAGACTTGGTGAAATGTTTGCTTGGCTGAGAGGACATTTAAAGGATAATTGTACTACTTGAAAGCCACTCAGTGTGAAAAACCAGCAGCGTGTGGTTACATTGTTAACACACCACAATGTCTTAATATGAAATTTCTAGGTCAACTTGAATTTGAAGGCACAGCACATATAAGAACAAAGAATGAAACTGAAGTAGAGCAGAAATGAATTAACTGTGCTCATATAGTCAGAATGAGGAGACATGCGGCACAGAAGTTATCCTGCAGTGGAGCTTGATGATGTCCTCAAGGACACGGCCAGTAACTCACTAGGCCACATCTACAATGAAGATTAAAATGCATTCAGCTTTGCCTCCTGCTACCAGTCTGCATTCTATCACATCTGTAAGCATTTTTTTTCCCTGTGTAATATTAATATTTTTGTGATGGTCTGATATAATTATACCGTGCCATCTGTAGCGATTCCTTGAACACGCGTTTCTCGAGAGATGAAAAGAGCTGTTTACCGGAGTCCTTCAGGAATTGTACAAGGATCTTCACTCATCTCAAAAAAAGAATCACATCCCCATAAAGGACAGATAAACTAGAAAACACAAGCCACTCTGCCTCTTGGATGACGTGCTTAGAAGCCACAAGCTCAGTTCCTTTTAATTATCTGCCAGAACCTTGAAAGCGTCTTGCTACAAATATTGATATAACTCAGTGATTATAAACATCTAACTGGGTTTCAATTGTGTTCCAGGAAAAGCATTCTTCTAAAGCCACTTGTTACAAAAGAGAGAGAGATCTCTTTATAGAACAGAATGGAGAAAAACATGGAGTGTTATGTTAGCCAACTATAAGTCAAAGAAAAACTTAGCTCAATGTTTTATATAAACCAGCCAAATAACAGGATCTCATTCCAATGTCAGGAAAAAAGCGTAGTGCAATACTTAGTTGTCTTATAATAAGGGGGCATAGGATCAAATTCTGTTATCATTGCCACTGTTCTTTCATTGCTTATCGATCAAATGTTTGGATTATTTTAAAAGAGGAACCTAAAGCGGAGCTAAATGCTCTCAAACAGCATCAACTATTTTAATCCTTATGCTGTAAGCATTAGTAAATAGATTGGAAGGTATCCACTTGAAGATCAAGCCTTTTCTAGCACTTTTTATTTACAAGTTTAAATCAGTATTTTTTGCTAGAAAATTACTTATAATCCCAAACATTATATATATTTTTTAGCAGAGACCATAGGGAATAAAATGAAGATCATTGCAATTTTTTATGTATTTGCGAAGTGGTTTTTCAAACTGAATTTTTTTGTAAAAAAATACACTTTAATGAATGAATTAAAAAAAAAAAACACAATATATACCCCAATTTTTTTTTTGTAAAATATGAAAGATGATGTTATGCCAAGTAAATAGATATCTAGCATGTCATGCTTTAAAATTGCACACGCTCGATGAATGGCGACAAACTATGGTACAGAAAAATCTCCATAGGCGACGTTTTTGTTACAGGTTACCTGTTTAGAGCTACAGAGGTGGTCTAGTGCTAGAATTATTGCTCTCGCTCTAACCTTTCTGGCAATAGTTCACATGTGTGGTGCAAACACCGTTTACATATGCGTGTGCGACTTACTTATGCGTTCGATTCTGCGTGCGAGCACGTTGGGATAGGGGGGCGCTTTAATTTTTTTTTCTTATTTATTTTATTTTTTATTTTTACACTGTCCATTTATTTTTGTTATTTTTTTGTATCACTTTCATTCGTATTACAAGAAATGTAAACATCTGTTGAAAAAGAAACAAGGATGACAGTGTCAGGTCCTCTTTATGGAGAGATCTGGGGTGAAAAAGACCCAAGATCTTTACTTTACCGTTAAAAGTAAAAGATCAAAAAAAAATTTGATGTTTTGCTTTAAAAAAAAATTGTTTACTTCTTCCCTAGACCAGGAGTTATGTCATGATGTTGCTCAAGTCTTTCAAGGTCATAGAGGTGTTCAGAGACAAATATAGTCTCAGGTAGCCTCTTTGACCAACCGGACGCACCATCGGATCATTTCTCAAGCCCGAGAAACGCCAGCAAACGGCGGGAGGGAACGTCATGAGAAAGCCAGCCACTGGCTGAAAAAAAAAAATACTGGGATTATGGCTGATAGCTTCAGCAATAGCTCTAGTAAACCACTTGCAAACCGCACCGTATATATACGCATTGCGTTCGGCAAGTGGGTATATTATATTTATTTGTTTTACATTTTTCTTTTTTTTTTTCTTTTACATTACATTTCTTCAGTTTTTGCTTAGTTTCTGGCCTATGCCAAAATGATTGTTGGGGCATGTTCCAAACAGCCCCCGGCGACCAAATCAGATCCCTTCACTCCTAGAAACACTTGAGAAGGTGCTGAAAACTAGAGCCAGAATGGGTGGTGGTGGTGGTGGTGGGGGGGGGTGCGCTGTGAGTGGCTGGTCAGCGAAGCAGGAGGTGTGAAGACAAGGAGCCATTATAATTTTAAGTTTTTGGTAAGGTGCATGGGGTGACTCTTTGTTGGCATTTGGGACTTGATGCATCCCACAGGGGTTCAAGGGATGCACAGGTTACAAGTTACGTCACTATAATGAACGATATTTAAAGCGGTATCACTATATTTTTGTTGTTTTTCTGATGATTTTTTAATTTATATCCTTGGAACCAATGGGGAGGAATATTCCTTAGAAGGAATTGATTAGATACAGTTGTGCTCAAAAGTTTGCATACCCTGGCAGAAATTGTGAAATGTTGGCATTATTATTGAAAATATGACTGATCATGCCAAAAAACTGTCTTTTATTTAAGGATAGCAATCACATGAAGCCATTTATTATAACATAGTTTTTGGATCCTTTTTAAATCATAATGATAACAGAAATCACCCAAATGGCCCTGATAAAAGTTTACATACCCTGGAATGTTTGGCCTTGGTACAGACACAGAAGGTGGCACACACAGGTTAAAATGGCAATTAAAGGTTAATTTTTCACATTTGTGGCTTTTTAAATCACAATTAGTGTCTGTGTATAAATATTCAATGAGTTTCTTAGCTCTCACATGGATGCACTAAGCAGGCTAGACACTGAGCCATGAGGAGGTAGTAAAGAACAGTCAAAAGACCTGAGTAACAAGGTAATGAAACTTTACAAAGATGAAAAAGGATATAAAAAGATATCCAAAGCCCTGAATATGCCAGTTAGTACTGTTCAATCACTTAATAAGAAGTGGAAAATTTGGGGATCTCTTGATACCAAGCCAAGGTCGGGTAGACCAAGAAAGATTTCAGCCATAACTGCCACAGGTACTGTTCGGGATACAAAGAAAAACCCCACAGGTAACCTCAGGAGAAATACAGGGTGCTCTGAAACAAGATGGTGTGGTTGTTTTTAAGGAGCACAATACGATGATACTTGAACAAAAAAGAGCTGCATGGTCAAGTTGCCAGAAAGAAGCCTTTTTACTGTACAAGTTCCACAAAAAAGCCTGGTTACAATATGCCCAACAACACCTTGATATACCTCATTGGCTTTTTTGTGGCATTGGTGCAGTAAAGGCTTCCTTCTGGCACCTCAACCATGCAGCTCTTTTTTGTTCAAGTATCGTTGAATTGTGCTCCTTAAAAACAACCACACTGTCTTTTTGGAGAGCAGCCTGTATTTCTCCTACTGTTACCTGTGGGTTTTTCTTTGTATCCTGAGCAATTCTTCTGCCAGTTGTGGCTGCAATCTTTCTTGGTCTACCTGACCCTGGCTTGGTATCAAAAGAGCCCCTAATTTCCCACTTCTTTTTTCATTACCTTGTTACGCAGGTCTTTTGACTGTTCTTTTTTTTCTCTTTATGGCTCAGTGTCTAGCCTGCTTAGTGCATCCATGTGAGAGCTAACAAACTCATTGACTATTTATACACAGACACTAATTAATTAACCTTTAATTGCCATTTTAACCTGTGTGTGCCACCTTCTGTGTCTGTACCAAGGCCAAACATTCCAGGGTATGTAAACTTTTTATCAGGGCTATCTGGGTGATTTCTGTGTCAGGGGAATGTATTCCCCATGTGATATGAGGTGATGGAGTATAACTCATCAATGAGGACCTATGGGGACAAATTATAAATTTATATGTGAGTATATCATTAGTAAATAATATATGGGTGTAAACAGTGTTGAACCCAATAGGTCCTGGAAAGTAGTGAAAGAGCTAAAAAGGGAGGTGGTGAACCCATGTGTGGAATTAAGTGCTAAGGTAACTTAAGTGTAAACCTGAAAAGTGAAATGTGTTCACAAAAGAAGAGAAAAGGTAGTGACCAGCCCATACCAGGCCCCTCGGCTCTGGTATGGATATTAGGGTGGATTCCATGCCAATTTTTTTTTAAAATGGTGTGTGTGTGTGTGTGGGGGGGGGGGGGGTGGCAAAATCCATACCAGACCCAAAGGGCCTGGTATGGACGGGGGGGGGGATTTTCTTAATTCTGTCATAGGGCTCCCCTTAACCACTTCAATACACTATATTATATATTGTACACTGCACTATATACCCTGCACTGTATTATATATACTACACTGAGTGCACTATATACTCTGAACTGCAGTATATATACTATACGGACTGGGCCTTAGGTGTTGCTGGTGGCAGAACACGGTAACCCCTCACAGTTACTATTGTTGGGTACAGGAACGGTCCCTGCTGTTAAATATTAGTTCAGAGGCTGCTTGCCCTCTTTTAGTGGCCTGTGAGCATCTACCTCTCTTTGGAGGCCTTCCGGACATGATGTATATTTATTTTTTTTAACACCGCACTACACTGTATTACTGTGTACACCGCCTGAAGTGTATTTGAAACTGTACACACTGTATTATATACTGTGTACACCGCCTGCACTGTATTAGAAACTGTACACTGCTGAATGCACTGTATAAATAGGCTACACTAAATGCAGAATATATATATATATATATATATATATATAGTAGCTGTGTAAGCAGCCTTATATAGTGTGGGGCGTGGACTTAGTCCCCCTGAGCCATGGTTGGCCAAAGACACCCTGCTTTTGGTCAATTATGGCTCTCGCTGAGGAGCGCGCTGTGTTTGGCCAAAGCATGCAGGTCAGGTGTATGCTTTGGCCAATCATCATACAGCAATGCACTGCGTTCTTGCAGTGGATTATGGGGCGCTCGAATTTGTCGCGAACGCCCCATAAAATTCGCTGTTCGGCGGACGGGCAAACGCCTGGTGTTAGATTCGAACTTACGTTTGACTCAAATTCAAAGCTTATCCCTACTGAGGACCTGTAGCGAAAGAATCTCTCATTCTTCTGCATCATCTGTTCTCTGATTTTCATTTTTCCTTCACATCTCCTTCTACTTTTGGGATATTCCCCCACCAGTCAGAGTTCTGCAATCTAATTCTCTATCATAGTTACACCTTAGGACAAATGCTGTGTGTAAACCAAATACCTACACAAACTGCAGGAGAACATACAGACACAGTTTTCCTACATGCAGCTGAACCAAGGCTGGGTCCTCCACACTGCAGGGCAATTGTACTAACCATTAATCTTCCCTGGTCCTACACCGCTTTTGTTTGATATATTTAAGGCGTTTACAACAAAAATGGTAATGATTTCCTAACATAAATTTTTTACAAATTAAACTAACCATATTGATGCATAACAAGCTGGGCTGAAGGGTAGTTAAAACTTATATTGATTAAGTTTTATGTCAAATTTATTGATGATATGGAGGAAGCACTAATATGAAGGTCTCATCTGTTAATGTCTCCCGTCTTACAATTACTCATTAATGAGCAATTAATCATGAAGTACGGATAGCATTCAAGTGGGCTATCGCTGCACCCAGTCATCTGTGAATAAGTTTATCCTTGTCCAGAGCTATTTTCACTGCCAGCCTTCGATGCTAAATGGAATTAGAATTTAAGAAAAGATGTTGCTTTATAAGCTGTGACATAAATTGGAGAAATTTGTGTGAAAATAATTACTTGTTTGAAGCTTAATTCCAGTTTAAAAAAAAAAAAATATAACATATATACAATATGTAATGTACAGTATATACAATATATATATATATATATATATATATATATATATATATATATATATATATATACACAGTGCCTTGAAAAAGTATTCATACCCCTTGACATTTTTCACATTTTGTCATGTTACAATCAAAAACATCAATGTATTTTATTGGGATTTTATGTGATAGATCAACACAAAGTGGCATATAATTGTGAAGTGAAAGGAAAATGATAAATGGTTTTCAAATTGTTTTACAAATAAATATGTGAAAAGTGTAGCGTGCATTTGTATTCAGCCCCCCTGAGTCAATACTTTGTAGAACCACCTTTGGCTGCAATTACAGCTGCAAGTCTTTATGGGGATGTCTCTACCAGCTCTGCACATCTAGAGAGTGAATTGTTGGCCCATTTTTCTTTGCAAAATAGCTCAAGCTCTGTCAGATTGTCAGATTGGATGGAGAGCGTCTGTAAGTCTGTCAGCAATTTTCAAGTCTTGCCAGAGAATCTCAATTGGATTTAGGTCTGGACAGTAGAGCTGGTCAGAGTTGATGGGAAGATGGATGGAGCCAAATACAGGGGGTCCCCGGGTTACAAACAAGTTAGGGACTGTAGGTTTGTTCTTAAGTTGAATCTGTTTGTAAGTCGGAAAAGGTACATTTTTTAAGTGTAGCTCCAGTCAAAAAAACTATTTTTAAGCTTTTTGGAAAGCATAGGGAAGGGTTAACACCCCTGTAACATTTGTTTTGCTGTGTGTGCCCCTGTTCAGAAGATTTCACTGCACTTTCTGTCCCAATGACAATTGGATTTTGAAAATTTTGGGTTGTTGTGGAAACAAGCCTTGGTGATAAAGCATCAGTGGAGGTACCTTTTCCCCAAAATAGCTCTTACAGGAGAGAATTTCCCTTCCTAGGGGTAGATTTCCTCTCACTTCCTGTTGTCTCCCTCCGTTTGTAAGTAGGAGTCGTTTGTAAGTCGGATGTTTGTAACTAGGGGACCCCCTGTACAGGGCAATTTTAGGAGAAAACCTGTTAAAGTCTGCAAAAGAATTGAAACTGGGCAGAGGTTCACCTTCCAGTAGTACAGGACCGTAAACATACAGCCAGAGCTGCAATGGAATGATTTGGATCAAAGCATTTTTCATGTGTTAGAATGGCCCAGTCAAAGTCCAGACCTAAATCCAATTGAGAATCTGTGGCAAGACTTGAAAATTGCTGTTCATAGATGCTCTCAAACCAATCTGACAGAGTTTGAGCTATTTTGCAAAGAAGAATGTCACTCTCTAGATGTGCAGAGCTGGTAGAGACATCCCCAAAAAGACTTGCAGCTGTAATTGCAGCCAAAGGTGGTTCTACAAAGTATTGACTCAGTGGGGATGAATACGCCACACTTTTCACATATTTATTTGTAAAGAAAATTGAAAACCATTTATCATTTTCTTTCCACTTCACAATTATGTGCCACTTTGTGTTGGTCTATCACATAAAATTCCAATAAAATCCATTTACGTTTTTGGTTGTAACATGACAAAATGTGGAAAATTTCAAGGGGTATGAATACTTTTTCAAGGCACTGTATACATACTTTGCTAGGGTCAATTTAGACAGGATCCAGTTAACCTACCAGCATGAATATATACAATATCTCACAAAAGTGAGTACACCCCTCACATTTTTGTAAATATTTTATTATATCTTTTTATGTGACAACACTGAAGAAATGACACTTTGCTACAATGTAAAGTAGTGAGTGTACAGCTTGTATAACAATGTACATTTGCTGTCCCCTCAAAATAACTCAACACACAGCCATTAATGTCTAAACCGCTGGCAACAAAAGTGAGAACACCTCTAAGTGAAAATGTCCAAATTGGGCCCAAAGTGTCAATATTTTGTGTTGCCACCATTATTATCCAGCACTGCCTTAACTCTCTTGGGCATGGAGTTCACCAGAGCTTCACAGGTTATCACTGGAGTCCTCTTCTACTCCTCCATGATGACATCACAGAGCTGGTGGATGTTAGAGGCCTTGTGCTCCTCCACCTTCCATTTGAGGATGCCCCGCAGATGCTCAATAGGGTTTAGGTCTGGAGATATGCTTGGCCAGTCCATCACCTTTACCCTCAGCTTCTTTAGCAAGGTCGTCTTGGAGTCGTGTTTGGGGTCATTATCATGTTGGAATACTGCTCTGCAGCCCAGTCTCTGAAGGGAGGGGATCATGCTCTGCTTCAGTATGTCACAGTACATGTTGGCATTCATGGTTCCCTCAATGAGTTGTAGCTCCCCAGTACCGGCAGCACTCATGTAGCCCTAGACCATGACACTCCCACCACCATGCTTGACTGTAGGGAAGACACACTTGTCTTTGTACTCCTCACCTGGTTGCTGCCACACACACTTGACACCATCTGAACCAAATACGTTTATCTTGGTCTCATCAGACCACAGGACATGGTTCCAGTAATCCTTGTCCTTAGTCTGCTTGTCTTCAACAAACTGTTTGCAGGCTTTCTTGTGCATCATCTTTAGAAGAGGCTTCCATCTGGGGCAATTCAATTTGATGCAGTGTGCGGCGTATGGTCTGAGCACTGACAGGCTGACTCCCCACCCCTTTAACCTCTGCAGCAATGCTGGCAGCACTCATACGTCTATTTCCCAAAGACAACCTCTGGATATGACGCTGAGCACTTGCAATCAACTTCTTTGGTTGACCATGGTGAGGTTCTGAGTGGAACCAGTCCTGTTAAACCGCTGTATGGTCTTGGCCACCGTGCTGCAGCTCAGTTTCAGGGTCTTGGCAATCTTCTTATAGCCTAGGCCATCTTTATGTAGAGCAACAATTCTTTGTGTCATTTCTTCAGTGTTATCACATGAAAAGATATAATAAATTATTTACAAAAATGTGAGGGATGTTCTCACTTTTGTGAGATACTGTATATACAATATATTTTTTAAACTAACACATTTCATGCAAGGCAATGAACAGAATTTTGAACATGGCCAGAAGCTAATTTAAAATTGTGAGTGCTTCACCTTTCTGTCCCTTATCAATTACACTACAAGCACTATAGCTGCAGGCTAGGCTGTTATAAGGTTTGCGACTGTAGATACAGCAGAGAGCTCTATTTACACTGATCTCAGGTGCTGCTCCTGTTCAGTTTCATATGGTCTTATTTATGTGCTGAATAATCAAAAGTTGTGCCTTATACATACGATCAGAATATCGGACGAATGATCTCAGTTTTTTTTTGCATGCTAGTTTTCCTGCAATGATGTAATGTATTATATTTGTTTGTTTCTGAGCATGCGTGATCTTGTTGACTCGATTCTTTACAAGCTGTCATTCTCAGCTTCACTGGAATTTTTACCTACTGTTAAGTACACAGATCCTATCACTTGTTCAATATTATATGGACTAACTTATGGACTTTAGTTTACATTTGAGTTACATGTAGATTGTGCCTTTTATTTGTTTAGATTCTTTACAAATGAATGCTGTACTGATTTTTTTTTAAAAACTGTATTTTTCCTTTATATAACCTTTTCAATATAACAAAAGCAGTAATATAGTGGTTTGTCAACAATGTAGTGTGTGACCTGGATTGTGGCTGATAACCGCTGCAGAACTTCTTCTTTTGCTGCTGCTGTGTTATTCTTCTGCAGTGTGGACAGGGTTTTTTTTTTGTGGAAACAAAAGTTTATCGAGTGTTCCATTCTAGTACAGGAGAGTTATGCAAGAGAAATTGTACAATGTAACTTACATAGTAAATATGGTAGTGCTGCTCAATAAACTTCAAAGCAAAATACAAGGTCATCGTCAAACAAATAAAATAAATTTAACCAGTATTGTTTGGTGTTATTTTTGCAAGTGCGTTAAAAATCATATATAATATACATTTGCATGTTAAAAAAAAGCATTAGCCAAGCAATAGATTGTACAGGCATGACATGTATCATGCACCATTTCGAAACACAAGTCATAGGGGATTTCGACCATCTATCCCAGATTTTATTATATTTGGCTGGGCATCCCCTATTCGTGTAGACCACTTTTTTATATGGCAATGTGTTAATCTCTACAATCCAGGCCGATAGTGAAGGGGCTGCTGCCTGGATCCAGTTACGAGCTACTAGTTTCCTTGCTGTAAACAGTGTTTCATGTAAAAAGTGACGTTTAAATTTGTCCATTTCCTCTTCAGGGAATAAACCCAATAGACATTGCCTGGGATTCAGGGACACTGGTGAAGCCATCTGATCATGCAAGAATTGAATTATTTGAGACCAGTACCCCTGGATCCGAGGACACTGCCAGACGATGTGGTCAAAGGTGCCAGCAGCAATTAGACATCTAGGACACCTATCACTGCGAGATGGGCAGAATTTGGCCATACGTTGTGGGGTTAGGTAGACTCTATGGGTGATGTAGGTTTGTATAAGCCTGTAAGACAATTTAGGGGAAACTAGTTTGAGAGTTTCTAGTATGTCACCCCAGTCCTCGTCATCTATTTCCCCTGCCCCATCCGTCCATTTCTGTTTATGCTAGTTTAGTTGCAGAAGGTGTGGTAAGCATGTTATAAAAAAGGGATATTAGCTGTCGTGGTTCTTCACCAAGAATCACTGTAAGTATGTCTGGGGAAGTTCAGGATACATGGCCGTGAACTGGGTGTGAAGTGCATGGCTTACCTGAAAAAAACGAAAAATAACATGTGGTTTGGGAGATTAAATTCCATTTTGAGCTGGTCAAAAGTTTTGATTTCTCCATTGTGGAGTACATGTGACAGTAGATATATTCCCCGAGATATCCAGAGTGAAGGGTCCGGCACCTGAAGAAGCTCTGAAAGATGTTTGTTGTACCACAAAGGGGTGTTATCATGATATACTGGGTAATCCAGCCTGGAGGTCACCAAGTCCCAGACCCTTTTGTATTGGAATGAGAATTTAGAATGGTGAGGAGGTAACATCGTGCCCTTCAGCCCTCTAAGAATATCACAAAATGGGTGTAGGAAGCGTGAGTCAGTTGAATCGGGTACTAAGGCCAAATACCTATGTCTATCTGACTTATTTATATGATAGAAATGTGAGAGTTGTGCGGTCAAATAGTAGGTCCCTACTTCTGGAACAGCAAGGCCCCCCATTGTGTTTGGACAGTGCAATGTTTTCCATGAAAGTTTGTGCCTGCCTGGTCCCCATATAAAGGATTGTAAAAGTGTGTCCATAATTTTAAAGTATTTAAAGGGGATATATATTGGTGAGTGCCGTATTATATAAAAGATTTTTGGTAAAAGTATCATTTTAATTAGGCCTATACGATCCATTACCCCCACCGGTAATCTTGCCCATGTTTGGATTTTGGACTTAATGAGTGGGATCAGGGGTTCCACATTTAGGGGGATATAGTCTGTCGATGAACTGGAGACATGAACACTCAGATGTTTAAGAGAACTCACTCTCACTAGGGATAGATCCGCCTGTTCTTTCGATGGGGGGAATATATCAATGGGAAGAATTTGGGACTTGTCCCAGTTTATTTTGAGCCCTGAAAACCTGCCAAATTTTTCGATAATCTGTAATTCCGTCTGGAGGGAAGGGCCTGAGTCTGACAAATATAGTATCATATCATCGGTGTAAAGCCCCACCCTTTCCTCCACTGTGCCTGAGGCTAAACCATGGATGTCTGGATGTTCTCTGAGCGCCACTGCCAAGGGCTCCACCGCCAACGCGTACAGCAGTGGCGAGATGGGGCATCCCTGCCGCGTCCCCTGAAAGAGTGGGAAGGCATCAGATGTCCATTCGTCTAGCCTGAGGAGCACTGTATAGAATAGTGAGCCACTGAATAAAGTTAGGACCAAACCCAAAGCTACGTAGACATTGCCACAGGTATTGCCATTCAACTGAATCGAATGCTTTGGCTGCATCCAGGGAGACGACTACTCTAGATCCTGTTTGCTGATGGGAGGCTTGAGCATTCACGAAGAGGCGTCTAGCATTAAAGGCCGTGTTTTTGGCTGGCATAAAGCCAGTTTGGTCTGGGTGTATAAGGGAGAGAATAACTTTATTTAGAAATAAAGAAAAGCTGGAAAACAAACGTGGGGCATCTCCGAGCCCGCCGGCGGTGATAAGGCAAAATAAAGTCCCGTAATGTATAGTAGCAGTGTTCATACCTGGGCCGTTATATATTCAATATTGTGAGGGAGGGACGCACTAACATGGAAACAAAAACGAATCTCAAACAAAAAGAAACATTATGAGTGCGATACCCCATAGAGAGTATCAAGGGCCCAGGCAATGATCAGCATGAGGTGACAAGTCAATGGGGAAAACTTCCACATAGTACTCACGGCTTATAGAGGATTAAGCTGGTCTAGCCAGTCACTGGCAGCCCTTGGTTCCTCAAAGAAGTGGACCCTGTCTTCTCCAACGACCCGGAGGCGAGCGGGATACAACATAGCATACTTAAGATGGTGGATACACAGGCGCCGCTTGACATCAGTGAATTGGCTGCGTTGTCGCTGTACTTCTGCAGAAAAATCAGGGAAGGCCATAATCTCATGGTTATGCAGGGGTATGTTGCCTTTCTCTCTTGACAGGCGGAGAATGGCGTCACGATCCTTATAATTAAGGAATTTGTCGATAAGGACTCGCGGGGGTGCGCCCTGAGGTGGCTTCTTTGCAGGCATCCGATGCACGCGTTCCACAAGGAACGATTGCGAAAAGGCCTCTCGCTCATATGTGGTGATCAGCAACTCTTCCAAAAAGGCTGGATTGTTGCCCTCCACACTTTCCGGGAGACCTATGAATCACAAGTTGTTCCCCTGCATGCGATTTTCGAGGTCATCTTGTTTCTGTTGCAGCTATGAAATGAGGCGATTAGCCTGATCAGATGATTCCTGTAGTGGAGGGATGGCATCCTTTACTTGGCCTAGGCGCTGTTCTGCTTCCCCCACTCTGTCTCTTAATTGCTGCATGTCTTGCCGGAGTAAAGAAATATCCATTTTTACCTCCTTTATCCTGGTGGTGAGGGATGTTTGACATGCAGAAATAGCCTCCAGAATCTCCCTCTTGTTGGCTGTGCACGCTGCAGATGAGGAGGACGGGGAGCCGCCATCTTGGGGCTGTGATTGTCCATCCTGATGGCGGAATTGCGCTAGTTTACTTGCTGCCTCAGCCGTTCTGCGGGGTAGCGACATAATGTCGTTGTGTACCGGGACTCTGGTGATGAAATCCCGGTCCGACGGCTCTGTTTTCTGGGGTCAGGATCACATGTTAAGGATACCGCCGGCGGAACTCAGCTCAAGCACATCTCACCGCATGCAGCTCCAGGCCACGCCCCCCATGTTGTACTGATTCAGTCAAAATCGTTCATTATGTTATCATACGAGAAACATTTTTGTGCTTGTTCCTTTGTATCATTTCGCATGAACTGTCGTGATGGGCTCTTAAAAGCTGTGTACTAACAATCAGATTATCAGACGATCACTCCGAAAGCCGTATTTTTTATCCGATTTTCTCATTGTGTGTACTAGGTATTAGAATGGAAAGTACAAGATATTAAAAAAAAAAAAAACCTACCCAGCATAGGTTTTGGCAAGAATGGACAGCTCTATGAAAACACACTGTAAAGCTATAACCCTGGCTTTCCAAAAAGTATTGCAAGAGTCGAGTCAGATGAGCGATCCTGTCACAGTGGACAATTCATAAGTGACATGATTGCTAACATACAACTTAATTTTTCCTAAAGAGCCAACCTTTTACTGGATGCACCAGTGAGATCTCGGGGTTGATTTACTAAAGACAAATAGGCTGTGCACTCTGCAAGTGCAGTTGCTCCAGTGCTTAGCAAATGAGCAGAAGCTCTGCTGAATTCCATCATCCAATCATGTGCAAGCATAAATTCTGTTTTTTTAATTTCCCTTGCACATGATTGGGTATTCTTTGCAAAGTGAAGGTTTACCTCATTTACTAAGCCCTGGGGCAACTGCACTTGCAGAGTGCAACAGACTATTTGCCTTAGTAAACCAACCGACTCATTCCTACCTCGCTGGCAAGAGAAATTCTGCAGCCACCAATGGCTGAATTCCTAATATGGCACCACCCTCAGGGTGGGCAACAAAAAAATTGGCTTAGTATATAATTATAACTCTCTCTCATCAATCCATTGATTTTGTGGAGGGGGGCGTTTTTTTTTTAAAGTTTCCCCAAGTGTACTAAACATAAATAGTATTCATAATGATAAAGCAAATCCTACCACATAACCATAATGCCGCATACACACGATCGGACTTTCCGCCAACAAAACCGTGGATTTTTGTTCGAAGGTTGTTGGCTCAAACTTGTCTTGCATACACATGGTCACACAAATGTTGGCCAACAATTACGAAGGTGGGAACGCTGTGACGAACAAGACGTACGACGAGCCGAGAAAATTCTGTTTGATTCCGAGCATGCGTGAACTTTTGTGCGACAGACTTGTGTACACACGATCAGACTTTCTGACAACAAAGTTTTGTTGGCGGAAAATTTGAGAACCTGCTAGCAAACATTTGTTGGCGGAAAGTCCGACAGCAAATGTTCGATGGAGCATACACACGGTCGGACTTTCCGACAACAAGCTCACATCCAACATTTCCCGTCAGAAAATTCGACCGCGTGTACGTGCATTAGGGTCCTTGCAGTTTTTCTGGTATATCTGAACGGAAGCTCAATGTTAGCCTATGGGACAGTGGATGTAAACAATCTAGTCCATCTAGGTCTGAAAAAATAATTTAAAAGGTTTGCCTCCATTTACCTTTTTTCCTCCAACTGTCATAACAACAGTTGTTATGGCAAAGAGTTGTAATACTTGCCAGCCAGTTGCCATTTTACTTGCTTGTTGCCAACCCAGATTGGCTTGATTGCTGCCGTCTAGACCTCTCAGCGGACCTGACTATTTTCTCCCTTGCTCCAACCCCTGCCTGGACTTGACTGCTCTCTTGTCTTTAGCCCTGTTAACAGTCTCTGCACCAGAGGATCGGAAGACCGCCACCTGGTGTCAGTTTGAAGCAAATTAGGAGCTCAGGTGAAGACCAAATATCACTTAGATTCCATTCATCCCTTGTCACCTGCCAGGGGGCACCATGACAGTGGAGGATGTTGGTACAAAGAAAAAACACAAAATAAATAAATAAAAACTCAATATCATGTTCAAGCATGCTGAAGGAGCTACGAGGTTGTGTTGAAACCCATAAGAGGCACTATCTGATCTATCGTTCCAATAAAAACAGGAGATTTAACTGTTTCCTGCTCTATCCTAATATTTTTGATAGGGGACAATGGATTATCACAGTAACCATGCAAACACAAGAACAAATGAAATAAGGAACAAAGTACATAATCTGTATCTTCCTGGTCTATTGGTTATGATTTTATTTTTCGCCTGCGTTGCGGGATTACTATGCAACTTTGCTATCTTAAGATTGCCCGACTTTATTGTTTTGAATAAAAAACCTTAAAAAAACACACTGAAATAGAAATAAAGAACAAAGATTCTCATTCGTTTCTATGGGTAGATGCTCCACTTTTTTGTAAACTAGACCCATTGAACACTGCTTCAGTAATAACCATCTATAGTCAACTGAGATAAGTGCAGATGGACTATTGCAGCAAGCAAGATTTGAGATTTCCCACTGAGCATAACAAAAACTTCAAAAGACCGCACCAGAAAAATGGAACAACTGTTTAAAAGAGAAGTAGAACCAAAGCTCACTTCATTCTGCACTCCTGTGACCCATTTTCTGCTGTCAGCTGATGTCACTGAGCCAGTCCAGGCTCTGGAGAGATCCCAACAATAAAGACATTAAATTCACCCAGATGCCTGGACTGGCAGCTGGCTCAGACTCTCAGGCTGCCGCTGAGAGCCTGAGCCAGTCACTCCCACCCCCTCCACAGCCCAGCACTTCTGGAGGGGTAGACTGATAGTCGCCAGCTCTCTGCTCACTAAGAACCAATAACTGAGTGATCAGCGGTCTTTGATCACTCAGTTTTCAGTCTTATGCTCCGTACACATGGTCGGATTTTCCGACGGAAAATGTGTGATAGGACCTTGTTGTCGGAAATTCCGACCGTGTGTGGGCTCCATCACACATTTTCCATCGGATTTTCCGACACACAAAGTTTGAGAGCAGGATATAAAATTTTCCGACAACAAAATCCGTTGTCGGAAATTCCGATCGTGTGTACACAAATCCGAAGGACAAAGTGCCACGCATGCTCAGAATAAATAAAGAGATGAAAGCTATTGGCCACTGCCCCGTTTATCGTCCCGACGTACGTGTTTTACGTCACCGCATTCAGAACGATCGGATTTTCCGACAACTTTGTGTGACCGTGTGTATGCAAGACAAGTTTGAGCCAACATCCGTCGGAAAAAATCCTAGGATTTTGTTGTCGGAATGTCCGAACAAAGTCCGACCGTGTGTACGGGGCATAAGAGGTGGTGCGGTACATATGCTGCATCCACCTGGGTAAGTATGACTGTTTTTTTTTTATATTCTCAAACTTCTCTTTTAATTAATTCCCTTTGCAAAGTTGATTATTATACTGTTCCACCCCATGCTGGATCCAGGGGGTTCCGGGGGGTGGGCTATACACACCCCAGATTTTAGTTGTGCCTCCCAGCCCCCTTGCTCCACCAGCCCCCGGCCGCTGAGATTGGCCATTGAGCACCTTCTCCTATCCCTGCACTTCACACTGCCTGTGTAAAGTACCTGCATCCGGCGTCCTGCATGGAGATTGGGGGCGATGCCCCTGCGCCCCTAATGGAGCTGCCCCACTGCTATAAATACCTACCATCTCTATGAAGATGAAGATCAATAAACATACAACTGTATGTAACCAATTCCACATGTATAACTGAAAGACATTGGCACTATATTTTTTTAATGAACAATGTTATTTGCCATGTAAAATTGGATTTTTACAAAAACATGTATTACTGATAAATCTTAAAGTGTTACTAAACTCAGGACCCTTAATTCATTATATCTGGTCTCCCACAGTACACAGAACATGGAAATGCAATTATTTTAGTAAATATAAACTGCTAAATACCTTTTCTCTTCAGCAGTATATAGCAGTCTCGTGACTTCTATCAGTGTCTGGTTAAAGCTTGTAGGAGGAGTTTTCATTCTATTCTGTCTTATGAGGCTGCAGGACCTCTGACAATCTGTCTGGACAGTGCTGATTGGCCCCGTGCTGATCACATGCACCCTCCCAAGAGAAAAAAAACTCTCTAGCAATACACACCAAGCTGAGCATGTGCAGAGTGACTCCAAAGGCTCTGTCTTATCAGGAGATGGATTGGGGACAGTAAAAGAAGGGGAAGATCAGAAAAGACAGGATCAAACAGCCTTTTTAATGTGGAGGATGACCCTCTTAGGTTCCACAGTGAGTGTAACAAGCATGCTTTACTGCATATACAGACTAATTTTACTGTTGTGGGTTTAGTAACACTTTAAAATCACATTATAAAGATTCATGCAGTTGTATACAACATATATTTCTAAAGATCACAATTTTCCATATATATATAACCTCAAATTCCCACTGCTCAGCAAACTAACATATTGTTACAATCATCTATTTCCGGTCCATTAATATTGTCCCACTGCAAGAAGCAGCATTATTGAAATGAAAATAGTTATTGTTGTATTTGATTGGAATGATATGTTAGTTTGCTGAGCAGTGGGCAATTGAGGTTATATATGGAGGTAAAATTGTGATGCTTACAAATATCTGTTGTACATAACTGCAGGAAACCTTTTTTTATGTCATTTTATGATTTAACAGTAATAAAACATGTATTGCGTTATAGTTTAAGACATCTAAAAAGTCCCACATACAGACAACATTTTCCAGGTGACGAATAGATCATTAGATAAACCTATTTATTTAATCGATTGTGCTTCTGTGCAATTGTACTGTATGTCATATTTTCTGCTATTTTAATAGTGGCTTAAAAATACTTTTCTACACTAGAAACTGTCTTTGCACTTAAAGAACTAGCATTATTATTTTTTTCACCGTTCTGTTCTCCTTTGGACAAAGTACATGTAGTACTTAGTCCTATGTTGCTAATTGCTTCCTAAAGAAGCCAGGAAAGAGACAGCGCTTCTTAAAGGGGTTGTAAACCTTTGTGTTTTTTCACCTTAATGCATCCTATGCATTAAGGTGAAAAAACACCTGGCAGTGACCGGCCCCCTAGCCCCCCCGCTTTACTTACCTGAGCCCTGGAATTTCCCATGGCGGTAACACGCCGTCCCTCTGCCCGGGGTTCTCGGCTCTTGATTGGATAGATTGGTAGCAGCGCAGCCATTGGCTCCCGCTGCTGTCAATCAAATCCAATGACGTGGGCGCCGGGGGAGCGGGCCCGAGTCATACATTCGGCAGCTATGGAAGCCAAATGATGGACTGAGGAGCGCACCCACAAGGTAACCCCCCCTGGAGAACGCTTCTCCTAGGGTGTTATTTGATATGGAGAGGAGCCGTGAGAGCCACCGAGGGACCCCAGAAGAGGATGTTCGGGGCCACTCTGTGCAAAACGAGCCACACAGTGGAGGTAAGTATATGTTTGTTATTTAAAAAAAAAAGCTTTACAATCACTTTAATGACAGCTTGTCTCTGCTCCTAGTGCTTTCCCAAGACAAGCGGTGGGAAGAGGAATGCAGAGGGAGAGGGGGCGTGTCTGCCTCCCATTCTTCTGCATTCCTGTTGCTGTTGCTTGCCTCAAGAAAGTGCTGTGGTAGTTATGAAGCAGCCATCTCCTTCCCAGCTAAAGAAGAAAGAAATTCGTAGGATTCCCCCATCAACACACACAGTGCTGACAAGGGAATCCCTCCTGCCGAGCAATTGTCTTCTCCCGGCAGGGGGGCGGGCAGGGGAAGCCATCCCCGCCGGGAGAAGACAGTGATTAAAGCCAGCGGCTATAGCAGCTAATAATAATAATTGCAAGTGAATCTGACAGGCTGGTTATAACGAAGTTGATCAATTGATCAACTTGGTACATAAAGCCTGCCCATTAATGGTTCGAATCTCGACCGGTTCCTGCTGAACCGGCCGAGATTCGAACTGTGTATGGCCGGCCTAAGCACTGACAATCGCCTCCAGTCTCTTTCAGCCACTTCCTGCCTGCACACACTCGCTCCAGTGTCTCCCTGTTACTGACATGTCAGACTATGTACTCAATGTGTTTCGGCTCAGCTGCTCATAGTCACTATAAGGGCTCTTTCACATGGGGCGGATCAGTGATGATCCGCCCCGTGAATATCCGCTTGCTCAGCGGGGATAGCTCCGCCGATCCCCGCTGAGCAGGAAGATGACAGATCTGTCGCTGTACACTGTGCAGCGACGGACCTGTCAGAGCGCTGCTCTCCCCTATGGGGGATCGGATGATGACGGACCGTAGAGTCCGTCGTCAACCGATCCGATCCGAAAACGGATGGAAAAGTAGATTTTTCCTCCGTTACACTTTTTCGGATTGGAGCGGGTCGGATGTCAGCGGACGTTCATCCGCTGACATCCGCTATTCCATAGGGATACATGTATGTCCGTTTTTCATCCGAAAATGGAAGGATGAAAAACGGACATACGGATCGTCCATGTCAAAGAGCCCTTAGGGGCATGTTTGACATGGTGACAATGCAGGAGCACTATTGGGAGACAGTTATAAAACCTAAAAACAAAAAGTGCCTGAACCATAACCTTCAAGGCAGGATCACCAGGTACATTTTAAATAAAAACTTGGGATTTCAAAAGATTGAAAACAACTTACAAAGATATATGTTAAAGCTTATATACTGTATGAGGTTTTACTGCTTGGGTTTAGAGATACTCTTTATATTGGTCAGTCAGCATCTGATGCCCCGTACACACGGTCGGATTTTCCGATGGAAAATGTCCGATCGGAGCGTGTTGTCGGAAATTCCGACCGTGTGTGGGCTCCATCGGACATTTTCCATCGGATTTTCCGACACACAAAGTTGGAGAGCAGGAGATAAAATTTTCCGACAACAAAATCCGTTGTCGGAAATTCCGATCGTGTGTACACAAATCCGACGGACAAAGTGCCACGCATGCTCAGAATAAATAAAGAGATGAAAGCTATTGGCCACTGCCCCGTTTATAGTCCCGACGTACGTGTTTTACGTCACCGCATTCAGAACGATCTCATTTTCTGACAACTTTGTGTGACCGTGTGTATGCAAGACAAGTTTGAGCCAACATCCGTCGGAAAAAATCCTAGGATTTTGTTGTCGGAATGTCCGAACAAAGTCCGACCGTGTGTACGGGGCATGACACCGCCTTGACAACCTGAGAACAAAGAATAATCATACACCATGTAGTTCTGTTGTCCACAATGGTTGGATTCCGTGCAGAAACACCCATGTAGTGCTCATTTTGAAAAAATGTCAGCGAACCATTGTGGAAGGCTGCTTGTAGAAAGTTGCGACTAAGATTGCTAAATACCCTAGCAAATTACATAGCAGACCCAGTGGGTTTTTATTATAAGCTGAATTGGAGTATCACTATACGGAAGTCTGTTTATAAAACCATCGAGCTTATACCCAAGAGTTAAAACGATCTGAAGCCAAAACGTAAAACCTATAATCTTCCGGTGACAGAATGTTAATCCGAGAGATTTAGACTTAGACATCTTATAAACATCTTAAGAAAGGAAAAGTAACATATAATACTTGCAGTTTAACCTCTGAGCGAGGGACGGGGACACGAGTCTCAGCGGTGTTACATTGCCGCATAATAAATGCGACAAGAGTTTACGCCGCTCTGTTCATTTCTGATCTCTCTTCCTAACATGCCAGTTATTAGAAATGGGTTAGAATCCTTTTGAATAATGGATACGGATATTTATGTGACTTGGCGGCCTGAGAAATGATGGGTTATTTTATGGTAAGCTTTTATCGTCCACCCAAAAGGTCAGTTTCTTGCTGACGAGGAGGGAGAAGTTGGCAGGCTTATCACAACAAAACCACAATACCTCTTTGTTTTCTCAAGAGCTGAAAACATCTGGATAGGTTAAGGGTGGTTTTATGTATTACATGTGTTGCTTGCTTTGCATTAGCACTTGAGCATTTATGGGTAAAGAGAGGACACAGCACTGCTGTCATATTTTATCGGCTTGATTCTTTCTAATCTAAGTTTCCACAACACTGCTTGGCTCTAATGACAGACCAGTTTAGTCCATAACTGGTTTGCGACTGTTGTAAATTAGGGTGTTTGTTGTTTTTTGCCTCATTTCAGGTAGTATAAGGCTTGATGAAGTATCAGGAGGAGCTTGTAGAAGCAAACATAGTCTGAAAGACTCCCCCTACACCCAAATGCCTTAATATGCCCGAATAACACACACTGTATGTAGACACTGAGTTACTTATCTTGCCCTGCTTGGTAATTGTCAGTTGTCCTTTGCGCTCTAAATGTGGGCACCTTAACATCACACCTACACTTTATAGCTAACAGTTTGTGACTCCAGACCATCACATCTACACTTTGTGACCAAAACTATGTGGACACCTGATCATCACGCATATATGATATTGATGGACATTACATTCCAAAACCATGGACATCAATATGGAGTTGCCCCCCTAAAGTATTTGTGAGGTCAGGTACTGATGTTGGATGGGAAGACAATTGGCATTCCAGTTCATCCCAAAGGTGTTCAGTAAGGTTGAGGTCAAGGCAGAGTTCCTGTACACCAATATCATCAAAACATGTCTTTATAGAGCTGCCTTTGTTCAGATGGGCATAGTCATGTTGAAACAGGAAAGAGTCTTCCCCAAATTGTCACCACAAGGTTAGTGGCGCACGATTGCCTGAAATGTTTTTGTATTCTGTAATACTACCATTAGTAATAAGTAACAGCAACATGTAGCAGAGCAGGTCTCAGATGTGCCGATACCATCTGTCTTGAGAGGTGGAATGCAGCTTGGCCAGTCCGGACCCGACTGGGGAGGTCTCCAGGTAGGATGACTTGTCCCTATCCTTTCCCTACTTGTCAGGAACCTCTCCCTGTTAAAGTGGTTGTAAACCCTTTACAACCAATTTAACCTACAGGTAAGCCTACATTAAGGCTTACCTGTAGGTGCCTGAAATATCTCCCAGACCTGCACGGTCTAGGAGATATTTGCAAATCGCCGTAGAGCGATTTCTTCTGCGCATGCGCCGGAGTTAGAAAGGGCACGCTATGCCGTTTCTAGCTCGGGTCATGCCATTAAAGGCGGCTCCCGCGCGCATGCGCGGGAGTGGCACGACCCCGGAAGGAAGAGGGGTGAAGAATGGACGCTCGCTACTAGCGAGGAAGACGGGGACATCGCAGGCTTCTCCTGCAGGTAAGTGTCACATAATAGGCTACTGGATGCATAGTAGCCTATTATGCTTTACCTTTGCAGGGAAACAAAGAGGAAGTAACACCCATCAGGGTTTACTTCCTCTTTAACCTCCCTGGCGGTATTCCCGAGTCTGGCTCGGGTTGGATTTTTTATACCAAAAGCGGTATCCCCGAGCCAGACTCGGGCTTGCATCGCAGGATCCAGAAAGAGCATACTTACCTTGTCCCCTGGATCCTGCGATGTCTCCCCGCTGTGATCGGCGAGCCGCTGTGTCTCGCTCGATTCACAGTGCCGAGCTCCGTTCCCTGCGAGCGTTGCGACGCACGGGGACGGAGTTCGGCGGTAAATTCAAAAGTGAAACACACAGTATAGATACAGCATACTGTAATCTTACAGATTACAGTACTGTATCAAATAATTACACATCCCCTTTGTCCCTAGTGGTCTGTCCAGTGTCCTGCATGCAGTTTTATATATATAAAACTGTTCTTTCTGCCAGGAAACTGGAGATTGTCCATAGCAACCAAAACTGTCTCTTTACATCAAAAGTGGTTTTAGAGCAGCTAGAAAAAAGCGATAATAAATTATAATCACTTGCAGAATTGAGCGATAATGATTTGTGGGGAGATCCGTCATCAAACACTAAAAGTAACGAAAGCTAAAATTCTGCAACTGAGCAAATTTCAGTGTTTTTGATTTGATTACATTATTATATAATTTTTATTATTATTATATTATTATTTGTTATAATTATTTATAGTTATTTATTATATTATAATTTTTTATTTCGTTTTTCAAACTTTATCATACCCGGGATGTCTACTAGACTCTTGTTTGGACAGATTTAAGTGAACTATTCCTAAGAATTACAGGCCTACAATATAAAACGCCAAATTTCTGTGCAAAATAATTGTACCGCTTTCAGCACCTAAAATCAGAAATAATCATACCGCCAGGGAGGTTAAACAGTCAACCTGTCCCTACACTACCCACACGCCAAGCCTTGGAGCCAGATCTTTAAATAGGCTCTGCCTGACCCAAGATGGCTGCTAGAGTCACATGGGACGACAGCATCCAAAAGGGTAGCTTTGCCTACATGTGAAAATCACCACAATTAATATTTTTGGACTTGAAAGAGCATCATGTTTCTTTTTCAATGCGTTTTATTTTTTTATTTCAATGTATAGAATGTAAGTATACTGTACACAAGGGCAGCCATATTGGCTCATTAAGTACAGGCATACCCCACTTTTAAGTACACAATGGGGTTTATTTACTAAAGCTGGAAAGTGCAAAATCAGGCTCACTTCTGCATAGAAACCAATGAGCTTCCAGGTTTTATTACAAAAGCTTAATTGAACAAGCTGGGGTTAGAAACTTATTGGTTTCTATGCAGAAGTGAGCCTGATTTTGCACTTTCCGGCTTTAGTAAATAAACCCCATTGTGTACTTAAAAGTGGGGTATGCCTGTACCCAGGTTCTGCTTCCTACTTTGTTTGGTGGTTCTGTTTTACAGTTCCTTGCGACAATGCAAGACTGTATATCATCCGACTTTAGGAAAACAGTGGTGTCTCTGATATCTTATCAGCTGTCATTGCAGAGTCATTGTGGTAGCAAATCTACCCAGTCTCTAGAGACCAATATATAAATCTCTGAATTTAATAAAATAACAAAAAAAGGAAGATGAAGGAAATAATTAAAGGTTATAGAAAAATGCACTTTAAAGTTAATCTTAACTGACTAACATTTAGTTTGCTAAAGCTAAAGCATTGTGTATCAAAACCAGACAAGTGCGATTTAATTCATTACGAATCGAAATTCGGACAAAATTTTAGTTGCCTGAAAATGTATGTATCCAAATGTATCTGAATTTCTGAATCACAACAGTATTGAGTTTCGAGTAACAAGTTTCAACAAATCCGAGATGAATAACAAAAATAATTATCCGAATATGAATTCAAAAATAAATTTGAAGTCGAAAATGAATTTGAATTTGAAAATGAATTAGGATTGAAAACATATTGCAATATATACAGGAAGATGTGTCAGAAGGGACTCATGCAGACAGTAGAGGAGAGAGACAGCAAACAGAAATTATATTAAGTGCTTTGGATTGAGGCAAGTACACCCTATGGAAGAATATGCTTTGTTTGATTTTCATTTCAGAGGTTTACAACCACTTTTAGCATACCCTATAGTCTTATTTTCTCTCTGACTGGAGGTCAGGGAGTGTGGTTGGGGAACCTGCTGTTTAAAAAGGAGTTGGTTTCACCAGGGAATAGTTGCAGGTACTCCCTTCCAAGTCACCCCTTGTCCCCGTCCCCTTACCCACCTCCCAGTACCACCCTAAAATACAGAACCAAGTATTATTTTATGTTAAAAAATGATTTTGTATAGAATGTGTTAATAATAGCAAGAAAATCAGGAAAATAGGTCCCCCTGCAACCCCCCCAGCAGCAGTAGACCCTCCATTAGCCAGCATCAATAGACCTCTCCCTCCACTCCAGCAACAATTGACCCCCCCCCCAGCCACAAAAGATCCCCCACAGCAAAAATAGACCTCCCCAGCAACAGACCACCCACCAGCAACAATGGATCCCTCCAGCGAAAATAGATCCCCTGCAACCAGCAACAATAAGACCTTCCAGCATTCTTCAGCACCCCTTCCCATTCCATACATTCAGGTCTAAAGGTGCCAGAACTGCGTTCCCCTGAGTTCCTGCTGAAAAAAACTCCTGGGTTTCACCGGTAAAGCATTCAAAGAATCTGCAAATGAAAATAAACTTGTATGCATTTCCCGTATGAACACGGCTTTATGATTACACAATGAAACTGCTATTCCGCCGCTCGCATTTTAAACCAATAACACATTTGACGTTCCTTGCTTAGCACTTAATCTGTTTTCCAAAACTTTCAGACAAGCCTCGGCTCCTATTGTGTCAGGACAGGTTATGACAGCAGCTTTGTACAAAACATAAAACTTTTTCACCATGCGGTACGGGATTGAATTTTCAGTTTGGTAATAGTGTATTAAACTGTAATATAAAAAGGGTTCAGCGATTTCACATTTCATTTTATTTTTCATATTTCAGCACAATGTTTCACCAAGGATGAGAATGTGTAAATAAAATATACACCATAAACAGATATTATGGAAAGATTTTAGCTCTGCTGAGGCTGGAATGAAAAGCTTATATTTCTGTATTGGAATAACAGGCAACTGACAGGAATGCTTCAGGGGGATTTCAAGGATGCAATAGTGTCAGATTTTGCCCTCTCTGTGGACCTCCTAAGCAGCAGAGGCCGATTATTATGCCTGGTGCTGTTTTTGTGAGCTTGTATGTTTAATTTAAAGGTATATTCCATCCAAACAGGAAACATGCATTCATACTGACGAGAACACATCCCTAATGGTTCTGATTTTCATCATGGATTTTATCTTGCCCTGCTTGGTTATTGTCAGTTGTCCATGTGTTCTAAATGTGGACACCTAGCATCACACCTACACTTTATGCCTAAAGGTTTGGGACACCTGACCATCACACCTACACTTTATGACCAATGGTTTGGGACACCTGACCATCACACTTACACTTTATGACCAAAGATTTGGGACACCTGACTATCACACCTACACCTTGTGGCCAAAGGTTTCGGACACCTGACCCTTACACCTACATTTTATGACCAAAGGTTTGGGACACCTGACCATCACACCTAACCTTTATGGCCAAAGGTTTGTGACAATTGATCACACCTACACTTTATGGCCAAAGGTTTGTAACACTTGACCATCATACCTGCACTTTGTGATCAAAAGTCTGGGACACCTTACCATCCCACCTACACTTTATGACCAAAGGTTTGGAAAACCTGACCATCACACCTACACTTTGTTGCCAAAGATTTGTGATACTTGATCACACCAACACTTTATGACCAAAAATTTGGGACACCAGATGGCCAATAGTTTGGGAAACCTGACCATCACACCTACACACTATGGCCAATAGTTTGGAACACCTGACCATCACACCTATGCTTTGTGACCAAAGATCTGGGACACCTTACCATCACACCTGCACTTTATAACCAAAGGTTTGGGAAACCTGAGCATCATTCCTACACTATGGCCAATAGTTTGTGACACCTGAACATCACAGCTACACTTTGTGGCCAAAGGTTTGGGACACCTGACCATCACATCTACACTTTATGACCAAAGATTTGTGACGTCTGATCACACCTTCACTTTAGGACCAAAAATGACCATCACACCTACACTTTATGGCTAATAGTTTGGGACATCTGACCATTACACCTACACTTTGTGTCCAAAGGTTTGGGACACGTGATCATCACACCTATACTTTGTGGCCAAAGGTTTTGGACACCTGACTGTGACACCTACACTTTGTGGCTGAAGATTTGTGTGCACTTTATTATCACACCTACACTTTATATCCAGGTATTTGTGTTTTTGTAAAACAATAATAGGAAAATGAACACCCAAATCACCACAGTTTATTTTTTTTTAAAAATGGTTTCAGGAGGTATGGGTGCTTGAACTATACATTTGGTTCCTCACAAATACAATACACTCTAATAATATAAAAATTTGGCAGCACTCCAAATAACTAGTATTTCAAATTTCATATATTTACAAAAGGAAGCATATAGATACAGTACATAATACATAATAGTACATACACAGGATCTCACCTTGCATTTAATTTAACTAGAAAAAAGCATGTGGGACACAGACAGAAACCTTTGTGGAGGTTCCAATCTTCCCTACTTTATCTAAAACGAAAAACAAAATGCCTGGTGTCCCCTTTAAAATTGTAAGCTTTTTGATCACAATATGAGTAGATTACATTTCATTCCCAGGAAATAGTCTGGTGCACAGCAACCAGCACAGATAGCTATAACCTGCTCCAAGGGTCCGTTAACAATAACCCTCCCTGTAACCCTAACATTAACCCTCCCTAAATCTCAATGACAATTCTATTACTAACCTTCCCTGTAGCCCTAATGCTGTGTACACACGGTCAGATTTTCCGGCGGGAAATGTTCGATGGGAGCTTGTTGTTGGAAATTCCGACCGTGTGTAGGCTCTATTGGACATTTTCCATCGGAATTTCCGACAAACAAAATTTGAGATCTAGATCTCAAATTTTCCAACAACAAAATCCGTTGTCGTAAATTCCGATGATGTCTACACAATTCCGATGCACAAAGTTCCACGCATGCTCGGCAAAAAGTATTCAGTAATCACTCCTTGGTAGTATTAATGGCCAGGTGCAGCTAGGAAGTCCATATACAGAAAAAAAAGGGTTCAGAGCGGTAGCGGATGTCAACTGAAAGAAAGGAGTTTCTGCTCAATAAATCCTCCCTGCCTGGTATGACCTGCATGCAGTGTGGTTTTCTGCATACCAGGCAGGGAAGATTCATTGAGTAGAAACTCCTTTGAGTATACCATATTTCAACTGACATCCGCTACCGCTCCTTTTTTCTGGATATGGACTTCCTACTGTAACTGCACCTGGCCATTAATACTATCAAGGAGTGAGTACTGAATACTTTGTACCACCTCTGAGGCTGGGGGTTTTTTCTCATTACTCGTGAGGTCATCTCTGTGTACATTCCGTGGGCCTTGCTTGAGCCGGAGGGGATTCTTTGCACTTTCCTTATCCACTCCACTGGATTCTGTATTTTGTTTTTATCCTGGTTGGCTGTGCGCTGTGTATCCACTCTCAGACACTAAGTTATTTACCAAGATTGTTTAATCCTACCCTGAAGAAGGAGCATATAGGACTCCGAAACATAATGGTGTTCGGTTTTTACATATATCTGACCATTGTATATTGATTGGTACCATTTTGTGCCTTGCAGCCATTTACCATTCAATTCTATGTATCATTGTTGTATGTAACATAAATACTTTTTAACACTAATAAATATTTTGAACTTATAATTTGTCCAGCCCGTGTCTGTACACTTCTTGAGCTGCAAAGTCCCGCCTGTTTATAGGGGAGTTCTCTTTCTCTCCATATATTAGGGATGGGGCCTTATTAATCAGTCGTTAACAAACATAGTTACATAGTTAGTAAGGTTGAATAAAGACACCAGTCCATCCAGTTCAACCTGAGTGAGTGTGGGTGCGTGTCAACAATTATCCCTATTTATTAAGGTGCCGTCAATTTACGCAGCGCTCCACACATACATCGCACACTCACATCGGTCCCTACCCTCAAGGAGCCCACAATCCAAGGTCCCCAACTCACATTCATATACTAGGGCCAATTTTGGACAGAAGCCAATTAACCTACCAGCATGTCTTTGGAGTGTGGGAGGAAACCGGAGTACCCGGAGGAAAACCCATGCAGGCACAGGGAGAACATGCAAACTCCAGGCAGGAAATAACAAGTATAGGCGCAATAACTCAGAACATCCACAAGATCGGATCTACACAAATAATGTACCAAAAGTCATACAAATAATGAAGAAGAAGAAATGACAATCCATATAGCAAGCACAAACCAATAGTCTATGTGTTGCTGTAAATTAAGGTGGAGGGATAAAAACGTCCAGAAGGAGCAAACAGGGCTGCCATCATGATAGGAAAGAAACCATATTCCCGAGGCTGAAAAACAACAAATGGAGAGGCGCCTCTGGGTGCAGTCATTTTTATAGGTAAAAATGCTTTTAATAAAACATAGGTAAACTCACATTGTAGTAGTTATCCCCCTGCAGCCAGCGGTCTCGTGTGCTCCAAGCCTCGTTCTGAGGCCGCTCCTCCGTGTATGAAGCCGGCATACTACATCCGGAAGAGCTGTCTATACATCTAAGGGAGAGACTGTCCACAGGCACAGGATCGGAAGCGCCATCTATGACACATACTACCATGCTTGTTTTAACTACTACAATGTGAGTTTACCTATGTTTTATTAAAAGCATTTTTACCTATAAAAACGACTGCACTCAGAGGCGCCTCTCTACTTGTTGTTTTTCAAACTCCAGGCAGGTAGTGTCGTGGTTGGGATTTGAACCAGCGACCTTTTTTACTGCTAGGCGAGAGTGCTACCCACTACACCTCTGTGCCACCTCTTTTCATTCAATTTATCAATAAAACTTAATTTCATAAAAAAATAAAGGAAAGAATGAGCAGCATGGATAGTAGAAGCACCTACTTTACTGTGTGTTGTGGCCTTGTCTCTATATATGGCCTTTGGCCATATAGTCTAGTACAGGGATATGCAATTAGCGGACCTCCAGCTGTTGCAAAACTACAAGTACCATCATGCCTCTGCCTCTGGGTGTCATGCTTGTGGCTGTCAGAGTCTTGCTATAACTCATGGGACTTGTAGTTCTGCAACAGCTGGAGGTCCGCTAATTGCATATCCCTGGTCTAGTAGTTAGGTATACCCATGGTTCCAGCATAGTCTTTTCTCTTTATCATCACCTATGTTCACTAGAGCATGAAGCATGTTAAAAAGAAGAAAATTGTCTGGAAAGATGCTGTAGTCCCACCCAAAAGCAGCGTGAGAAGTATTCTAAATCTGATTGCAAGATATTGTATGAAACTGAGATTAAAGGGAATATATGTAATGGGGAGTGTGATCCAAAGATCCTTATTAAGTGAGTGAGGTTGGGGACAGGAAGGCTGTTCGTGAGTCCTGCCTTGTTTTGTACTGGTCTGGGCAGCCCATGAGGGCAGAGCTGGAGGGACCTGACTTGATGAATGTTTGGTAATCACACTGTTTCTGGAGAAGCAGAGTGCATGCTGTAGCTGTTGTTGGGCAACATAACTTTTGTATGCATTATGCCTAAAGCATCAAAGCAACAGGTGCACTTAAATCATGACCCCACCAGCTGCTTACACCTACTTTCTGTTCTGTTCACTCATTGGGAGCAAAGAGCGGTGTAAGCCCTAAGTTACAAACTGGAGAGTGCTGGGTGACTAAGCGACTGGTCAACAAACATAAGCAATGTCACATGGGAAGAAGGAAAGTGAGACACATGCTTCTCCATACAGTACTTGTAAGTACAGGTTGTTTAAGGGAGTGAACGTAGGTAGAAATGTACTGCCAGCAGAGCTCATTAAAGTAAACCGGTTGCATGGGTAATGCACAGATTGGTTTTAAGACAAGTGCGGGGTTACTGAGCTGTATCTTCTAACCTGCAAAAAGAAACTGTGAGATCCCTCAGTATTGGAGAGGCACTTGATACATGAAAGCCCTCTATGACATGTTTTAGGACAATTGTCTATGAACTGTTAGCGCTTTTGCCAAGTAAATTCATTGTTTGCTTCTCCTTGTTTTAGTCTGTAGTTCTACTCAATTCCCAATTAAGACGAACAGGGTTTGGTGCCCCACACATGAGCCAAGCAATTTGCAAAATGTTCCCCCAGCATCCAACCATCTGAGCTAGCAAAAGAACCTAATAAAATATATTACTCCATTAAAACTCAAGCCTTCATTTCCATATATTTGCAAATATCTGGTAAAGCCACAGGCCAACATCAAGCTCAACCTCTGCACAGTGTGGTCCCTATTTTGATCTGCACAAGCAGTTTGGGATAAATAAAAGCAATGAATAAACTAAGAGCAAGCTTACCAGGAGGTTAACCTTTTAAAATGTAGTGACATTCAAGAAGCAGCCTGGCTGTTGAGGACCTCATGTGTGTATATACCCAATGCAATTAGCATACTAGGAACTGCACAACGCAGCGGCACCTTGACACTCGCAAACTGTTTTCCTAATGTAATTTGGAAATGTATGAAGTAGGACTCTTCCGATTTTTCTTCTGCAGATTGATATAGTGGAGTAGTAGAGGACTTCTTTATTTTTTACATAGCATATAGATCCCCCCACTGCAAGCATTTACTGTTGGTCATAAATTGGCAAGTCAATTTGCAACCCAAGGTGCCTGTGCTTCAACCTTCATTACCTGCCCCAAAGACCATCACACATCAAACCTTGAATCTGGCACGCTGCTGTCCCTCATGTTTGGCTTGGTAATCAGGTAAGTAGTCATGGACATTGCTCACCAACCAATCAAAAGAATGAAATCTAGACTCTGCACTGTTTTCCATGGAGCTGCATACGATGCTGATTAAGGCAAGTACACCTTTTAAATATATGTCAAAGACTAGTAACACAAGCAACTCAGGCTAAAAAATGTAAAGTAGAATTCTTTTAATATCCTATTTGTTTTGTGTAGCGTAGAACGGGGTTGCAATATCCATCAGATTTTACAGTTTTAATCTCAGCTAGAGAGATGTTCCCAAGTTTTACTTTTCATTAGAGATAATCTCTCTCATCTTCAGCCCCAGTGGGCAGAGAGGAAGTGATGAGAAATCTCCTTGATCAGACGCTGACAGCAGTGCTAACCTGGGAGACAGTCTATCATATCTTCAGCCCTGTAGAAAGTTTGTGGTATTGCTATGTCCCTGTTGGAGAGATTCTGCTTATGCCCTGTTCTGGTGCACACGTAGGAAGAAAGAAAGAAGAAATCTCCCAATAGAAACATAAATAGAAACCTTACAGAGGTTCCAACTTCCCCACTCTACCCAAAACAAAACAAAATGCTCAAAGTTCGCTTTTAAATTGCAAGCTTTCTGATCAAAACACATTAGCTGTCAGTGCCAGGAAATGGTTTGCCGCACAGATAGCAAAACCCCACGACAAGGCCGTCCTCACATGACCATCCTAACTTGACATAGCCTGACCCTAACCTAACAATAATTCTAACACTGACCTTCTCTGTAACCTCAACACAAACCCTCCTTGTAAGCTTAACACTAATGCTCCCTACAACCCCAACAATAATTCTAACACTAAAGCCTTTGTGGTTTCCTAACACAAACCCTCCCTGTAACCTTCACAGTAATACTAAACCTCCTTGCAACCCTTACACTTATGCCGTGTACAAACGAGCGGACTTTCGATGGACTGAACTTCGAAGGACTTTTTGACGGACTTTCAATGAAATTCCGATGCAACGGACTTGCCTACACATGATCACACCAAAGTCTGACTTATTCGAATGTGATGACGTACGACCGGACTAGAATAAGGAAGTTCATAGCCAGTAGCCAATAGCTGCCCTTGCGTCGTTGTTCGTCCGTCGGACTAGCATACAGACGAACGGATTTTTCGACCCAACTCGAGTCCATCGAAAAGATTTGAAACATGTTCTATTTCTAAAGTCCGTCTGATTTTTCAACAGCAAAGGTCAGATGAAGCCCACACATGATCGAATTGTCCAGCAAATTTGTTCCGTCGGACCTTTGCTGTCGAAAAGTCCGGTCATGTGTACACGGCATAGCACTAAGGCCTCATGTACACTGCTGCTGGTAAACGGACGTGTTAGGAACAGTTGGGCATTTTTTTCAACTGCTCCTGAAATCTCCTCTATGTTATCTTATCAGTACATGTACACAGGGTCGTTTATAGTCGTTTCTAGGCAGTTGCGTTTAGAGGCTTTTTTTGGAACCCCCCAAAAAAATGCATTCAGAAGCTGTGTTTAGAGGCATTTCAAATGCTAAACGCTACCCGCATTTAGGTGTGTTTTTGTCTAGTAGCGTTTTTAAAGGGGAACATTTTATTTATTACTTTTGAGCCTGGAAAATTGTAAAAACACACCAAAAACTCAATTACCACTGTATGCAAGCTTAATATAACATGTGATATTCCCCTCATCAGCCAATTATGCTGTACAATACACAACTTGCATTACTTGACGCTGAAGTTGAATAGGAATTTCACCTTGCCAGTCAACCATTGAGAATTTGCAAACTAGACGAGGTCTAACCTTTTCCAAAGGTGGCAATTGACATGCTTGTAAAATTTAAACATTTCTCTGGGTAATTACGCAGCTGAACATACATATTAGAAAAGTATCCTGTGGACAAGCGTTGATCCATGAATGGATGTGTCCAGTAGCGACGAACTCTGGTCCTCTCACGCAATTTTTTACGTCTTTGGAGCCTCAGCAAAAGCAACATCAGGAGCATTTCCTCACACATTTCCTCACACATTTCCTCACACACGCTCATCATGGGATCCATATTAACAAACACAACCAAAAAATAACAGCTAGCTACAAGCACACTGCTTTATCAGCTGCTACTCACACTGTTCTCTCACAGAATGGCTGAAATAGTTAATACTTGTTTTTAGTGCTTTCTAATCATTTGGAAGGGTCTCCTGAGGTTATCTTTAGTAAATGCTCCTGAACGCAAACGTGGCTAAACGCAGCTTGTAAACACTGCTAAACACGCATTTTTGAACATGGATTACTAGCTGTGATGTTCCAGCGTTCAGGAGAGGTTGAGAAACGTCCCGTGTACATGAAGCCTAATGCCGCATACACACGGTCGGACTTTTCAGCTACAAAAGTCCGACAGCCCGTCCGACAGACTTTCGACAGACTTTCGACGGACTTTCTAACGAACGGACTTGCCTACACACGATCACACCAAAGTCAGACAGATTTGTATGTGATGACGTACACCGGGCTAAAATAAGGAAGTTGATAGCCAGTAGCCAATAGCTGCCCTAGCGAGGGTTTTTGTCCGTCGGACTAGCATACAGACGAGCGGATTTCTGGGTCCGGCGGAGTTACAACGTAAAGATTTGAAGCATGTTCCAAATCTAAAGTCTGTTAGATTTGCGACTGGAAAAGTCTGCTGAAGGCGGAAGCCCACACACGATAGGACTGTCCGCCGGATTTGGTCCGTCGGCGTCCGTCGGACAAGTCCGGTCGAAAAGTCCGACCGTGTGTACGCGGCATAACTCTCTCTGTAACCCTATCACAAACCTTCCCTGTAACCCAAGCAATAATCCTTCCTGTAACCATTGCATTAAAACAGACTCTTCCTGTAACCTTCACAGTAATACTAACACTAAGGCTGGCCATACATTATACAATTTTCTTGTACAACTTTACTTTAGATTTACCAAACCATATAATATGAGGTCAAACCTAAACACTTTCAATTGATATGCAATCAGGTAGGCCCTTGCACTACACAGTTGAAGGTAAATCTAAAGAAAATTGAATAAGAAAATTGTATGGTGTACGGCCAACTTAACGCTCTCTGTAACCCTGACACAAACACTCCCTGTAACGCTTGCACTAACTCTGGAGGAGCTGCAGAGATCCACAGCTCAGGTGGGAGAATCTGTCCACAGGACAACTATTAGTCGTGCTCTCCACAAATCTGGCCTTTATGGAAGAGTGGCGAGAAGAAAGAAAGCCATAAGAAGTTTGCAGTTTGCATGTGGGGGACACAGCAAACATGTGGAAGAAGGTGCTCTGGCCAGAAACCAAAATTTAACTTTTTGGCCTAAAAGTAAAACGCTATGTGTGGCAGAAAACTAACACTGCACATCACCCTAAAAACCATCCCCACCAAAAGACATGGTGGTGGCAGCATCATGTTGTGGGGATGCTTTTCATCAGCAGGGACAGGGAAGCTGGTCAGAGTTGATGGGAAGATGGATGGAGCCAAATACAGGGCAATCTTAGAAGAAAACCTGTTAGAGTCTGCAAAAGACTTGAGACTGGGGCGGAGGTTCACCTTCCAGCAGGACAACGACCTTAAACATACAGCCAGAGCTACAATGGAATGGTTTAGATCAAAGCAAATTCATGTGTTAGAATGGCTTAAAGTCCAGACCTAAATCCAACTGAGAATCTATGGCAGACAGAGCTTGAGCTAATTTGCAAAGAAAAATGGGCAAAAATGTCACTCTCTAGATGTGCAAAGCTGGTAGAGACATCCCCAAAAAGACTTGGAGCTGTAATTGCAGCAAAAGTTGGTTCTACAAAGTATTGACTTGGGGGGGGTGCTGAATACAAATGCACTCCACACTTTTCACATATTTATTTGTAAAACATTTTGAAAACCATTTATCATTTTCCTTTCACTTCACAATTATTTGCCACTTTGTGTTGGTCTATCACATAAACTCCCAATAAAATACATTTACGTTTTTGGTTGTAAAATGACAAAATGTGGAAAATTTCAAGGGGTATGAATACTTTTTCAAGGCACTGTATATATATATATATATATATATATATATATATATATATATATATATATATATAATATTGAAAATGGTGCAGTAATTCAAGAAGCTATGCAGCAAAAATAAGACAAATATGCATGAATTCCTATCCATAATTTCAAACAAACGCAAAAGAAAAATTGCAGTAATATGCGATAATATGTGAAACAGTGATAAAGTGCACTAATTAAAGAAGCTAAACAGCAAAAATAGACAAATAGGCATAAATGACTAACCCCAATAAAATAAAAAAATAAAAATACAGTAATATGCGATAATATGTGAAACAGTGATAGAATGCTTGAATCACAAAATGTCACTAAATCAACAAAATACAAAAAAAGAAGAAAGAAGAAAAACAAGACTAAAAAAATATACAATGCAATGAAATTTAAGATTTTCACATATTAACGCATATTATTACTTTTTTTTTTTTTTTTATTAGGGATACCCCGTTCATGCATATTTGTCTTATTTTGCTGCATAGCTTCTTGAATTAGCGCACGATTTTTATTATTAATATTATTATTTTTATTATTATTTGTGTTAAGAGTGTTGAGGTCACTTGCTAACGGTTGCAGCTTTTTCATGTCTATTTTTAGGGTGATTTATTATTCTTTGGTATTTATTGTGTACATTCGTTTTGGTTGGTTGTGAGGCCCATAGCAGAGCACAAGTACTTCATATTTAATTTCTAACTGTATATATATATATTGGACGTTATATATTAAACACACATCATGCTACAAATTCCAGCTATATGCACACACTAGTTATCTTTAGTAAGGTGACAGTCAATAATGGCATGAATGCATACATGTGACTCTTTAACGCACAGCGCACAAACACTGTCGCCACACTTTAGACCTGTGCCATTGAGTAAACTGCAGGTGCATGTTAAAGAGGACATTCAGTGGAAGCAAAGCAGATTTGCATTCATTTGAATATAATATGCATATGATTATGGCTCAGGAGCAGCAGCAAGAAATCTGAATGGTACAGTGTTACTCAATAAGGCAAAGTGTAATGTGCACTTAGCTATAGTAACCTATGGCCTTGAAAAGTATAGATTTTGCTAAACTTGCTGGGGATTTGGAGATGTCTCCATATATTCATTGTAAATATTTAGCATGCTTAATTCAAAGGGTGCTGAATGTGGAATTTGAAATCTGAAGACTGAGCACCGTTGATCTCCATAGGTAATCGCTAAACAAAAAAATCAATCATTTACATAGTCAAAGCAGACTTTGCATGCAAATGAAAATGTAATATGCTGATATTTCCTGGCCTCTGCCCCCCTCCCCCTCTCCTCCAATGAAAATGCAAATTTAAACCTAAACATAAGTGGTAAATAAAGAAAAAAAAATACCTTACACTCCAGCTTTTGGCTACATGTGGGTGGTCTCACGGGACCCCTGGAATGCGTTCACTGAAAGATGATTCTCAACTAATCTTCAGTATAATGATAATTCTTCTCACAGACCACCAATAAATGGGGGCCCTTCTCCAATGACCATCAGTCAAAGGGGTATTGTTCTTAATTGACTGCCAATTAAAAGGAACACTTCAAAGACCACTAACATAAGGGTCCACTAACTTATAATTTAAAGTGCAAGTTTTTTTTTTTTTTTTTTTTAAAGTCAGCAGCTACAAGCACTGTAGTTGCTGACTTTTAATAAGGACACTTACCTGTCCAGGGAGCCCGCGATGTCGGCCCCCCGAGGCCAATCCGTCCATCGGATCGGGTGTGGGCGCTGCCATTCTAATTAAGGGAAACAGGCAGTGGAGCCTTGCGGCTTCACTGCCCCTTTCCTACTGCGCATGCGTGAGTCGTGCAGCACTTTGCGAATGGCCGTCTGTCTTCTGGGACACACACATGTCCCAGAAGACATCGGGGTGGGGGGGCTCACTGAAGAAGAGGATATGACGTCCTGCACCGCGGACCAGTTGGATCGGAAGTACAGGCTGTACTTCATAAAAAGGTAAGTAAGAAGAAACATTTTTTTTTAACTAGCCAAAAACGAGCGGTGGAGAAGTGGTCTTTCATTTAAGACCACCTCTCAAAAGTGGGTGGAACTCCACTTTAAGGAAGCACATCTTCACTGACTACCAATGGAAGGGAGCCTCTCTTAACTGATCAACAATGTAAGGGGAACTTCTCACTGACCACCCACTTAGGGGGACTTCTTAAAGTATAACTGAGGGGAAATTTGTTTTTAGTTTTGAGATGAGAGTTATTAAAACACCTGTCAGGTTTTTATTGCTATCTGTGCCCCCCTTATGGAAATTCACTCTTTCTATTTGTCATGTTTACTGTTATCGTGGAAAGGGAAAGAAAATACCAAACTTGGGGTTGCACCAAGAACAGTAATAGAGGGGAAATATTTCAATGGAGACACTAGTTATGGTGACAACCAGGGATTCCCTCACTTTGGAGAGATTTCCACTCACTTGCTGTTTTGGCTATGGGACAGGAAGTGAAGGTAAATATCCCCAATGGGATTCAGATGGCAACAAAACCTGACAGAGGTTATAACTCTCCTTTACTCTATCCAAAACAAAAAGAAAAGCTTTGCTTTTAGTTCTACCGTAATTGGCCACCAATGTAAGGGGGATTTCTTAACTAATTACCAATGTAGGGGGCACTTCTTAACTGGCCACCAACGTAACAGGAAACATTTCTATTAATCACCAATGTAAGGGAGCCCTTCTCAATGATCATGAATGTGAAGTAGGCACATCTCCACTGACCACCAATATAAGGTGCTACTTCTCCAATGATCACCAATATAAGGTGGTACTTCTCCAATGATCACCAATATAAGGTGGTACTTCTCCAATGATCACCAATATAAAGTGGTACTTCTCCACTGACCACCAATATAAGGTGCTGCTTCTCCACTGATCACCAATGTAAGGTGGTACTTTTCCAATGATCACCAATATAAAGTGGTACTTCTCCATTGATCACCAATGTAAAGTGGTACTTCTCCACTGACCACTAATATAAGGTGCTGCTTCTCCACTGATCACCAATATAAGGTGGTACTTTTCCAATGATCACCAATATAAAGTGGTAGTTCTCCACTGATCACCAATATAAGGTAGTACTTCTCCAATGATCACCAATATAAGGTGGTACTTTTCCAATGATCACCAATATAAAGTGGTAGTTCTCCACTGATCACCAATATAAGGTAGTACTTCTCCAATGATCACCAATATAAGGTGGTACTTTTCCAATGATCACCAATATAAAGTGGTACTTCTCCAATGATCACCAATATAAGGTGGTACTTCTCCTTTGATCACCAATATAAGCTGGTACTTCTCCACTGATCACCAATGTAAGGTGGTACTTCTCCATTGATCACCAGTATAAGGTGGTACTTCTTTAATGATCACCAATATAAGGTGGTACTTTTCAACTGATCACTAATATAAGGTAGTACTGCTCCAATGATCACCAGAATAAGGTGATACTTCTCCTTTGATACCCTATGTAAGGTGATACTTCACTGATCACCAATATAAGGTAGAACTTCTCCACAGATCACCAATGTAAGGTGGTACTTTTCCATTGATCACCAGTATAAGGCGGTACTTCTTTAATGTTCACCAATATAAGGTGGTACTTCTCCTTTGATCACCACTGTAAGGTGGTACTTCTCCACATGTTCACCAATGTAAGGTGGTATTTCTTTAATGATCACCAATGTAAGGTGCTACTTCTCCACTGATTAATTACAAATATAAGGTGGTACTTCTTTAATGATCACCAATGTAAGGTGTTAATTCTCCACTGGTCACCAATATAAGGTGGTACTTCTCCTTTAATCACCAATGTAAGGTGATACTTCACTGATCAGCAATGTAAGGTAGAACTTCTCCACTGATCACCAATCTAAAGTGGTACTTCTCCATTGATTACCAATATAAGGTGGTACTTTTCCATTGATCACCAGTATAAGGCGGTACTTCTTTAATGATCACCAATATAAGGTGGTACTTCTCCTTTGATCACCACTGTAAGGTGGTACTTCTCCACGTGTTCACCAAAGTAAGGTGGTACTTCTTTAATGATCACCAATGTAAGGTGGTACTTCTCCACTGATCACCAATGTAAGGTTGTACTTCTCCGCTGATTGATTACAAATATAAGGTGGTATTTCTTTAATGATCACCAATGTAAGGTGTTACTTCTCCACTGATCACCAATATAAGGTGGTACTTCTCCTTTGATCACCAATGTAAGGTGGTACTTCTCCACTGATCACCAATGTAAGGTGGTATTTCTTAACTGATCACCAATGTAAGGTGGCACTTCTACAAAGATCACCAATATAAGGTGGTGCTTCTCCACTAACCACTAATGTAAGGGTGGTGCTTCTCCACTGATTACCAATGTAAGGTGGTGCTTCCCCACCGATCACCGATTTAAGGGGGAACTTCCCCACTAATCTGCAATATTAGACTTTGCAATTTCTTCATTTTAAGGTATTATTAGTATTGATTTAGTATTATTCATTTATCATCATGATTATTCTTGAAAATAATGTTGACATATCGAGGAGGGTGTATTGTAATGATTACCCTGGTTGTCACATATACTAGGTACCCCACTAGGACAGACTTAAAAAAAAATAAAAGGCAAAAAAGACAAAGTCCCTAGCACTTTTTATGTAACATAAATATAATACGTTTTTCATGAGTCACATTTCACAAAAAGCTGCATTTTCGAGCTGAGACGAGAACGTGAAATTCTCTCCGGCTTCTTTACGGTGATGAAAAGGCTTGTCTGATGGAAAAATTCCTCTCTGCAGCTCTGGTTAAGATAAAGCCATAAATGAAAGGAATAACTGTCTCTAAAATGCTTTTGGCTGACAGTGTGTGCTATGAGTAAGAGGAGGCCTGCCTGCTGGCTCTACTTTATATTACGTTGTCATGTGCGAGCATATAAGCAGAGCGGAGCAGAGTAATCAATACAAGTGTCCCGTTATCACTCCAGAATATTCACCGGATTACGGATGAATCATTCTTCTGGGTAAATGTGATTATTTAAAGAAGAATGCCAGGCAACTCACATCATTTTGCAATAAATACGAGAGAAAGGCTGTAGAGTTTACTTCATGGAGGGAAGAGAGCAAAACGCAACTTATAACAGCCAAACATAAATCATCCCATTGCCAATCAGTAAATTGAAGCTTGATTACCTACTACTATTAGGGAAAAGTGGAGCAGTGTTAATTTTGACATCAAATTTTGATTTAATTTTGACTAAAGTCAATGAAGGTGTTGCCCTATGCGTAACAAACAAACGCTACAAAACACCCAAAACAAACGCACGCAGGAATATTTTCGCTACGTGGAGATGTGAATAGGGCCTGACAACTGAGTGTCTCTCTCCACTCTCTCCTATGTACTTGTATAAAGATGGCCATACACTATGCAAATGGCATTGGAAAATGCTTCTATTTATTATGAAAAGTGAAATTCTGCCCAAAAAGGTGAACTTTATCATTTAAGGTTCTAACAAGTTGAATTGAATTTCAGGATCTCGTTGCCATTGCAATTAAAACGAGCATTGTGACCCTAGTGTCAGGTATTGACAATGTTCTGGCAGAGTGAAGAGCAGCTGTCACAACTAAGGTCGCACCCCCACAGGAAGTGTCAGGGAACTTCAGAACAGCGCTCCTGGCCAACTGAAGTTTTGGAGGCTGATTTTGACTTGAGAAAGCACCTCTAGTGGGGAAAACCTGCTGAATGGAATTTAGTTTACAGTATTAACAAATTTATTGAATTTCAGAATCAAAGTGCCATTGCAATTGCAATCAACATTGCAAACCCCATCAGAAGTGTCAGGGATATTCAGAATGGCATTCCTGTCCTACTGACGTTTTGAAGTCTGCTTTTGGCCTTGAGAAAGCATCTCCAGTGGGGAAATCCTGCCATTTGGACTTTAGTTTAAAGCGGAGCTCCGCCGAATTTTTTTTTTTTTAAAAGTCAGCAGCTACAAATACTGCAGCTGCTGACTTTTAAAACATGGACACTTACCTGTCCAGGGCGCCCGCGATGTCGGCACCCGAGGCTGAACTGTCTCTCGGTCCTCGGGTGCTGCCGCCTCCATCTTCGGTAAGGGAATCGGGAAGTGAAGGCTTGCGCCTTCACTTCCCGGTTCCCTACTGCGCATGCGCGAGTCGCGCAGCGCAATACGGATGGTCCCTGCTGTCTCTGGGACCCGTGTGTTTCCCAGCAGACAGCGGGGGGGGGACAGGAAGTGGCGTAAATAACCGCAGATTCTCTGGCTATCTATGCCGGACGTGGGTACAGATACCTGTAATATACAGGTATCTGCACCCCCCTCCCCCCTGAAAGGTGCCAACTGTGACACCGGAGGGGGGGAGGAATCCGATGAGTGGAAGTTCCACGTTTTGGTGGAACTCCACTTTAAGTTACTAGCAAGTTCATTGAATTTTGGAATCACAGTGCCATTGCAGTGGAAATCAAAGTTTTGACTGCAGTGTCAGGTATGGAAGATTTCCCAGCAGAATGTTCCAACTAAGGAAACACCACCACCAGAAGTTCCAGGGAACTTCAGCGGCACGTTCTTGGCCAGCTTTTGGAGGCTACTTTTGACCTTGAGAAAGCACCTCTAGAGGGGAGCAAATCCGCCATATAGATTTTAGTTTATAGTGCTAACAAGTTTATTGATTTTAGAAATTACATATTTGGTAAGGTTGAATAAAGACAATAGTCCATCCAGTTCAACCTATGTTGGTGTCTGTGTGTGTTCGTGTAGATAATTATTTCCCATATCCCTGTATATTGTGTTTGATAAGATGCACGTCCAAGAGTCTTTTGAAAGTATCAATACTTCCTGCTGACACCATCAACTGTGGAAGAGAGTTCTACATCCTTATCGCCCAGACAGTAAAAAACTCCCTTTGCAGCTTAAGGTTAAACCACTTCTCCTCCAATTTCATTGTGTGGCCCCACGTCCTCTTACACTCCCTGAGACTGAATAGTCTCCTACATACACAGGGATTACCATTGAGATATTTCTACATCGCTATCATATTGATACTGAACTGAACGGAATACTCCAGATGCAGCAGAAACCAGAGTTTTATAAAGTGGCAGGATTATCGTTTTATTTCTGGAGTTAATCCCTTTTTTAATGCATGCTAATATTCTGCTGGCTTCACTTGCCGCAGCTTGACAATGCATGCTATTGCTAAGTCATCTACTAGGACCCCCAGATCCTTCTCCATCCAGGAATCCCCCAGAGCTTCTCCCCCTAGTAAGTAACCTGCATTAAGGTTTTTAACCCTCAAGTGCATTACATTTTTTTAATGTTAAACCTCATTTTCCATCTAGTTGACCACTCTATTAATTTATTGAGGTCTTCTTGTAAGGTTTCTATATCCTGCTGTGATGTTATTTTTGTGTCGTCAACAAACGCTGATAGAGCTATTTATCCTATCCTCTATAACATTTATAAATAAATTAAACAGAATTGGTCCCAAGACAGAGCCTTGGGGTAACCCACTTACCACTCTAGACCATTCTGAGTATACGTTATTTAACACCAACATTTGTTTTTGTTAAGTTTTCCTGGTCTTTTCTGGACACTGACTTCTGTAAGCCACAAGGTGACATCTTATAACGTGTCACTAACAGTACAGTCGTGGTTGTTATACCCTTCCTTTTACTGTATAAAAACTGAGGAGAAGAAAGCATTTAGTACAGTTGCCTTCTCTTTGTCATCTGTAACCAAGTTCCCCTCATCCCCCGTTATGGGGCCAATGTGCTCTGACCTCACTTTTTTGCTGTTTATGTATTTAATGAATTTATTGGGATTCTTTTTACTCTCCTCCACTATGTGTCTCTTGTGCTCTATCTTTGCCACCCTGATTGCATTCTTACACTTCTTGTTGCATTTCTTGTAGTGTTGGAATGCTGACAGTGAACCATCTAATTTATATTTTTAAATTCCATTTTTTTGTCTTTAATAAGACTTTTTACGTTACAGTTTAGCCACCCAAGTTTAACCTTTGTTCCTTTATATTTATTGCCCATTGGAATGCACTCGGCGATACCTTTAATTATTATGTTCCTAAAGCACTCTCTTTTTTTCTGTGTTTAATGTATCTACGATTTGGTCCCATTTAATATTTGAATTATTTAGCGCAGTTTTGAAAAATTTATATATGCTGAAAGTGATCATCCTGTGATCGCTGTGATCGTTGTAGACTTATTTATTACAGGCATTTATATAGCAGCGTCAATTTACACAGCGCTTTACATACTGTACATTCACACCAGTCTTTGCATCTATTTCAAATAAATTAGGGGTCTAATATGTGTATTTCCTATGATCGTCAGCTCCATCTAATGGTCATAAAGTGGTATTTTCCTGAAATATATCCATCAAAAAAATGTATGGCCAATGTATGGGGCTAGCAATCATAGTTAAAAAACATATTGGGCAAATTAAGAGGATTATTCATGAAAGAGACATGCTTGGGACATTTACACAGCTAAGTCTTAATAAGTAAACCCCTACGTGTGAAGCGCAATAGTCACGCAAAAAAACAAACAAAATAATTAATACATAAAAAGATCAGCAGACTCGATGGACTACTCAGTCTTTTTCTGTCGTCACTTTTCTATGTTTCTAAGTCCATTTTTATTGTTTTACGTTATGTATTGTTTATTAAAAAAGGCAGTTTGTGTTTGATATGACTGCGGTAGGGACACTGCAAGGCGGTTTAGGGGCAGAGATTGCTGTGAATTGTTCTAAGTAGACTGGGAAGCGCTGCAGAATATGTGGAATCTGTATACAAAAATAACATAAATAAGTAAACACTAATATAATTTATGTATTAATAATGAATAGCAAACTGCAACAAAGAAATTAACATTATCTGCCTCAAGGCCACACGCTAATCCAAAGTTTGCTGGTAAAAGAAGCGAAACACAATGTACAGATCTCAAAGGCATTGTCGGGCTGTGAACAGAAAATATTTTTATTTTAAGTAATTTTAAATAATCTTTAGTTTGAATGATGCCACTGAATAATTGTCTGCATGCTTTACAAATCTTTCTTTTACTGGTTTTATGACTTCTTGTTCTCAGATTCCTGAGTTAGAAATGGATTTGTCTTCATTTAAAAGGATTTTCTAGCTACAGATCTCTGCAAAGCCCCTTGAATCTTTTGACTGTGAAGGTTAAAGTGATTGTAAAGCTTCGTTTATTTAAAAAATAACAAACATGTCATACTTACCTCCACTGTGCAGCTCGTTTTGCACCGAGTGGCCCCAAACACAGTCTTCTGGGGTCTTCGCGGCTCCTCCCCACATCAGATAACCCCCTAGGAGAAGCGCTCTCCTGGGGAGTTACCTTGTGCGTGCGCTCCCGGGTCCATCATTCGCCGCCCATAGCCGCCGAATGTATGACTCGGCCCCGCCCCCCCCGGAGCCCGCGTCATTGGATGTGATTGACAGCAGTGGGAGCCAATGGCTGCGCTGCTATCAATCTATCCAATCAAGAGCCGAGAAACCCGGGCAGAGGAAGAGCGCGTCCCCGCCGGATGAAGTTCCAGGGCTCAGGTAAGTAAAACGGGGATAATGGGGGCCTGGCAATGATAGGTGTTTTTTCACCTTAAAGGGGTTGTAAAGGTATACATTTTTTCACCTTAATGCATTCTATGCATTAAGGTGACAAAACGTTTGACAATACCGCCGCCCCCAGCCCCCCCGTTTTACTTACCTGACACCTCGAAACTCAGCCGCTCACTCCCGATCTCCATTTTGCCGCTCAGCCTGGTCGCTGATTGGCTACAGTGGATGGATTGAAAGCAGAGCAGCCAATGGCTCGCGCTGCTGTCAATCACATCCAATGACGCGGCGCGCCGGGGGGGCGGGGCCGAGTGATACAGCGAGCGGCTATAGCCGCCGGCTGTATCACGCGAGCGCGCCCGCAATAACTAACCACCATGCGAGGGAGCTCGCATTAAGGTGGTTAGTTCTTGTGGGGAGGAGCTGAAACAGCTGCCGAGGGACCCCAGAAGACCAGGTTCAGGGCCACTCTGTGCAGAACGAGCTGCACAGTGAAGGTAAGTATAACATGTTTGTTATTTAAAAAAAAAAAAAAAAATTACCTTTACAACCCCTTTAATGCATAGGATGCATTAAGGTGAAAAAACACGAGGGTTTACAACCCCTTTAAGAAAACATGCTGCAGTTCCCTCCTTCAATAGGTAGTGAAGTAGGATGACAGTCCTGGAGGTAGAACTTTTAAAAACTAGTCAGCATTGGAATATCACATCTGCTAGGAGGCTTTGTTATACACAGGATATAAAGAAGCATATGGGCTATGATTTATTAAAGCTCCCTTGTATGATTATTACCTATAGATAAGGTAAGATAAGGTTTCCCAATTTCCCATTGGTATTAATAAAGTATTCTGTTAGCCTATAATAAGGCTTACCTATAGGTATAGTAGATATCGCCTAAACGTTTAGGGGATATTTACTTTAGATGCAGCCAGTGACGTCACTGGTGCATGCGCTCTGAAGGAATGGCTCTGAATTCCCTTTTGTTTGCTGTAAACAGTGACCCCCGCGCACATGTGCGGGAGTGACGTCATCGCTGGCTCGGCCATTTATGTCGCCGAAGCTTGCAAACCCAGAAGGAAGACTGGTTGAAGATGGAAGCTCCTTCAGCGGTGACAGCGCACCACTGGAGGGCTTCGTTTTCATGTAAGTCGCTCATAATATGCTAGTAAGCGATGAATACTTGCACATTATGACTTAAACTGCCCAGTGCCTATTTTTTTTTTTTATACGGTTTAATACCGCTTTAAAGAGTACCTGAACTGTGGGAGCTGTGCCCCAAAAAGGAAAGTGAAAAGCTAGCCACCAAATGCTCCTTTCAGCTGATCTTTACCCTCTACCGACTTACAATGCTTTGTTCTGCTCTGTATTTGTGCTGAGGTAGGCAACATGGTAAAAGAGAAAGCTTTGCTTCCTTATGTCAGAGCTGCTCCCTGATTACTGGTAATCTCATAGCTCACAACTGTCTCTGATTTTGAAGGACTGTCCCTGATTTGGAACAAAGTCCCTCTGTCCTCCCTCTTTCCTCCTCATTTCTCCCTCATTTTGGTCTGATCTATATAGTAGTATATAAAATGCACTATATATCTTTTAAAAAGTGTTTCCCAGTGCCAAACCTTTCATCCAAATTCTAAATTGCTGCATTTGTACATTTTAAAAGCCAATATAAAGGAATATTAGTGGTAAAAAAAAACACCTGTGGGTTAAACAAACCTTTTTATTTTGTATAATTCTCCTTTAACCTCCCTGGCGGTATTCCCGAGTGTGGCTCGGGGTGAATTTTCAGTACCAAAAGCGGTAACCCCGAGCCACACTCGGGATCGTATCGCAGGATCCAGGCAAAGTTACTTACCTTGTCCCCAGGATCCTGCGATGTCTCCCCGCACTATGTGCGAGCCGCGTCCTCCACCGGATCTATCACAGTGCCGAGCTCCGTTCCCTGCGAGCGTTGCGACGCATGGGGACGGAGAACGGCACCAAATTCAAAAAGTTAAAAACACATTACACATACAGTACACTGTAATCTTACAGATTACATTACTGGATCAAATTATTTCACATCCCTTTTGTCCCTAGTGGTCTGTCCAGTGCCCTGCATGCAGTTTTATATTATATACAGTGGGGACGGAAAGTATTCAGACCCCCTTAAATTTTTCACTCTTTGTTATATTGCAGCCATTTGCTAAAATCATTTAAATTCTTTTTTTTTCCTCATTAATGTACACACAGCACCCCATATTGACAGAAAAACACAGAATCATTGACATTTCTGCAGATTTATTAAAAAAGAAAAACTGAAATATCACATGGTCCTAAGTATTTAGACCCTTTGCTCAGTATTTCCTAGAAGCACCCTTTTCATCTAATACAGCCATGAGTCTTTTTGGGAAAGATGCAACAAGTTTTTCACACCTGGATTTGGGGATCCTCTGCCATTCCTCCTTGCAGATCCTCTCCAGTTCTGTCAGGTTGGATGGTAAACATTGGTGGACGGCCATTTTTAGGTCTCTCCAGAGATGCTCAATTGGGTTTAAGTCAGGGCTCTGGCTGGGCCATTTAAGAACAATCACGGAGTTGTTGTGAAGCCACTCCTTTGTTATTTTAGCTGTGTGCTTAGGGTCATTGTCTTGTTGGAAGGTAAACCTTCGGCCCAGTCTGAGGTCCTGAGCACTCTGGAGAAGGTTTTCGTCCAGGATATCCCTGCACTTGGCCGCATTCATCTTTCCCTCGATTGCAACCGGTCGTCCTGTCCCTGCAGCTGAAAAACACCCCCACAGCATGATGCTGCCACCACCATGCTTCACTGTTGGGACTGTATTGGGCAGGTGATGAGCAGTGCCTGGTTTTCTCCACACATACCGCTTAGAATTAAGGCCAAAAAGTTCTATCTTGGTCTCATCAGACCAAAGAATCTTATTTCTCACCATCTTGGAGTCCTTCAGGTGTTTTTTAGCAAACTCCATGTGGGCTTTCATGTGTCTTGCACTGAGGAGAGGCTTCCGTCGGCCACTCTGCCATAAAACCCCGACTGGTGGAGGGCTGCAGTGATGATTGACTTTCTACAACTTTCTCCCATCTCCCGACTGCATCTCTGGAGCTCAGCCACAGTAATCTTTGGGTTCTTCTTTACCTCTCTCACCAAGGCTCTTCTCCCCCGATAGCTCAGTTTGGCCGGACGGCCAGCTCTAGGAAGGTTTCTGGTCGTCCCAAACGTGTTCCATTTAAGGATTATGGAGGCCACTGTGCTCTTAGGAACCTTGAGTGCAGCAGAAATATTTTTTGTAACCTTGGCCAGATCTGTGCCTTGCCACAATTCTGTCTCTGAGCTCTTCAGGCAGTTCCTTTGACCTCATGATTCTCATTTGCTCTGACATGCACTGTGAGCTGTAAGGTCTTATATAGACAGGTGTGTGACTTTCCTAATCAAGTCCAATCAGTATAATCAAACACAGCTGGACTCAAATGAAGGTGTAGAACCATCTCAAGGATGATCAGAAGAAATGGACAGCACCTGAGTTAAATATATGAGTGTCACAGCAAAGGGTCTGAATACTTAGGACCATGTGATATTTCAGTTTTTCTTTTTTAATAAATCTGTAAAAATGCAACAATTCTGTGTTTTTCTGTCAATATGGGGTGCTGTGTGTACATTAATGAGGAAAAAAATGAACTTAAATGATTTTAGCAAATGGCTGCAATATAACAAAGAGTGAAAAATTTAAGGGGGTCTGAATACTTTCCTTCCCCACTGTATACTGTTCTTTCTGCCTGGAAACTGGAGATTGTCCATAGCAACCAAAAAGTGTCCCTTTACATCAAAAGTGGTTTTGGACCAGCTAGAAAACAGCAATAGTAAATTAGAATCACTTGCAGAATTGAGCGATAGTGATTAGTGGGGAAATTCGTCATCAAACACTGAAAGTAATGACAGCGACAATTCTGCAACTGAGCAAATTTCAGTGTTTTTGATTTGATTACATTATTGAATAATTTTTATTATTATTATATCATTGTTATAATTATTTATAGTTATTTATTATATTATCATTTATGATTTCCTTTTTCAAACGTTATACCTGGGATGTCTACTAGACTCTTGTTTGGACAGATTTAAGTGTGTTATCACCAAGAATTACAGGCCTACAATATAAAACACCAAATTTCCATGCAAAACAATGTACTGCTTTGAGCATCAAAAATCTGAAATAATCATACCGCCAGGGAGGTTAAGGGGAAGTAAACTTCCATCACTAACTTTTACCTATAGGTAAGACTATTATCAAGCTTACCTATAGATAGTGTAAATATTTCCTAAATGTGCGCCGTTTACGAGATATTTACTGTACATGCAGCCAGTGACATCACTGACGCATGCACTCTGAAGGAACGGGCACCCATGCTGTTCCTTCAGAACCCTGTGCCGTAAACAGCGGCTCCTGCATGCATGCGCAGGAGTGATGCCTTCGCGGCTCCGGCCAGTCACAGAACCGGAGTCCAAAACTTGGAAGCAAGGAGGGTGAAGATGGGAGCGCATTCAGATCTGACATCTCGGCGCTGGAAGGGCTTTGTTTTAAGGTAAACTTTTTTGGTTCAGATGATGTCAAGCGTGTGGGGAACCAGGTGAGGAGGACAAAGACAAGTGTGTCTCGTCTACAGTCAAGCATGGTGGTGGGAGTGTCATGGTCTGGGGCTGCATGAGTTCTGCCGGCACTGGGGAGCTACAGATCATTGAGGGAACCATGAATGCCAACATGTACTGTGACATACTGAAGCAGAGCATGATCCCCTCCCTTCAGAGACTGGGCTGCAGGGCAGTATTCCAACATGATAACGACCCCAAACACACCTCCAAGATGACCACTGCCTTGCTAAAGAAGCTGAGGGTAAAGGTGACGGACTGGCCAAGCATGTCTCCAGACCTAAACCCTATTGAGCATCTGTGAGGCATCCTCAAACGGAAGGTGGAGGAGTGCAAGGTCTTAAACCTCCACCAGCTCCGTGATGTCGTCATGGAGGAGTGGAAGAGGACTCCAGTGGTAACCTGTGAAGCTCTGGTGAACTCCATGCCCAAGAGGGTTAAGGCAGTGCTGGAAAATAATGGTGGCCATACAAAATATTGACACTTTGGGCCCAATTTGGACATTTTCACTTAGGGGTGTACTCACTTTTATTGCCAGCAGTTTAGACATTAATGGCTGTGTTGAGTTATTTTGAGGGGACAGCAAATTTACACTGTTATACAAGCTGTACACTCACTACTTTACATTGTAGAAAAGTGTCATTTCTTCAGTGTTGTCACATGAAAAGATATAATAAAATATTTACAAAAATGTGAGGGGTGTACTGACTTTTGTGATATACTGTACATCTTCCTCTCCAGCAAGGAGAACAACGAGCAGTACTGACATCACCAAATCTCACTCGGACTCTGAGTGTAGCAATAAGAATCAAAGGTGCCTTCTATTAGCCTTTTTCAACCAGGGTGACTTTAGGTTTCTTCAGGGGTGCCTTGGCAAAATTCCTAAAAATTGTATACAAGCCAGTGCATGGATCAAGCTGGCTTTTTAGTTACACTTCCTGTACCTACAGCCTTATAGCTAAAAAAAGGTCATCATTGTGGTTATCATTGTGTACCACTACAAACTTCTAGCCACCGGCATCCTAACAACCAATGATGTCATCAGTTGATAAGGAGGACGCTGGGCACCTGCACAGCATTCTTGTTTTTCCCTCTCTGTGAGCACTGGGGTCACATTAGCTGAGTAAGAGAAATTGAGGGAGAAGAGAAACATTGGAATACTAGTCAGTATCAGTGTGCAAACGTGTATTTGCTTGGGAAGAATAAATCACCTCTAATGTTGGGTGTCCTACGTGTGTGGAGGTTGCTGCATTATGTAAAACTATTAGTTCCATTTTTTACATTTTAGAATAGTGTACCTTGAGTGCAGATTTTTAAAGGGTGCCTTGACTGAAAAAGGTTTGAGAAACACTGCCTTAGATGATTAGGGGTCACCCTGTTAGTCAGGAACTGACCTGAGTTTAGTTAGTGGCTTGGACAAGCAGAAGTTTTGTTTTATGATACACTATATTGTCAATAGAGTTCAATATTGAGTTGGCCCACCCTTTGCGTCTATAACAGCTTCAACTCTTCTGGGAAGGTTGTCCACAAGGTTTAGGAGTGTGTCTATGGGAATGTTTGACCATTCTTCCAGAAGCGCATTTGTGAGATTCATCCCAAAGGTGTTGGGTTGATGTCAGGACTCTGTGCAGACCAGTCAAGTTTCTCCACCCCAAACTTGCTCATTCATGTTTTTATGGACCTTGCTTTATGCACTGGTGAGCAGTCATTTTGGAACAGGTAGGGGCCATCCCCAAACTGTTCCCAGAAAGTTGGGAGCATGGAATTGTCTTGGTATGCTGACGCCTTAAGAGTTCACTTCGCTGGAACTAAGCGGCCAAGCCCAACCCCTAAAAAGCAACCCCCACACTATAATCCCCCCTCCACCAAATGATTTGGACCAGTGTACAAAGCAAGGTCCATAAAGACATGGATGAGTGAGTTTGGGGTGGAGGAACTTGACTGGCCTGCACAGAGCCCTGACCTCAACCTGATAGAACACCTTTGGGATGAATTAGCCCGGAGACTGCAAACATTCCCATAGACACACTCCTAAACCTTGTGGACAGCCTTCCCAGAAGAGTTGAAGCTGTTATAGCTGCAAAGGGTGGGCCAACTCAATATTGAACCCTACGGATTAAGATTGAGATGTCAATAAAGGTAATGTGCGTGTAAAGGCAGCCGTCCCAATACTTTTGTCAATACATTGTATGTAAGCCTTCCTGCATTGGAACTGTATTTGTTTTCTGATCAGGACAAACCAGCTTGGACTGTTCCAGGTGTCCCTGTGTTGTTCATGGTTTACTGCTGGCACTACCAGTTTAGCCTGCCCCCTGTCAAAATATATACACACTTACACACACAAATAAAAGTGGATTGTGATACCAACTTGTATATTTTAGTCACGCAGCCAATTAATCCATCTAGCTCGGCTTCACTGCACCTCCTTCATATTTTAATGATTTTGTTACTAATTAAATACTATTGTTTACAAGACTGAATTTCATTAATAGTATTAACTCAGCACAGGCTTCAAACACCAGCTACTTAAAGGGAACCTTTTTTGTCCATGTACTACAGGTGCACTTTCTTCCATTATATGGTGGATATATTCTCTTTTTTGTACCTTTATTGTGCTTTTTGAAAACAACACTTTTAAAAGAAAATGATAAAAGCTGCCATTGCTGGGGCTGTCATTTTTCTTTTTGTTTCACTACCTACCTTTATATCCCAGAGGAACCCTTAAAATAATTTCCAGGTCTCTGGGAACCCCTGTTACTATAAATGCCTTTTTCATTGATAGTCATCAGGCCGGCCATAGACGGCGCAACCACGGGGTGTCACACCAGCGGCGGTCCATCCATAAGCAGGTGATTGGAGCCAGAGGCTGCAAAAAAAGGGTGGGCTCGGGGCGCAGAGCACTGCACTCCGAGCCCACCCAGTTGTGTGACAATAGCAAATGAAAATTCGCTATTGTTACACTGATTCTCCTCCTGGCCAAACAGGAAGCAAGTCGTGAGACCCGATTGCCTGAAAGGACAGGCAATCCTATTGGACGCCTAGGAGGAGGAGGGAGGAGATGCACATTGGAAGCCACCGTGATGCAGAGGAGATGCAATGGAAGCTGCCACCCATCGGATCGCTGCCCGCCCGCGACCTAGATGGGGTAAGTTCGGGGCTGGATGACCGACCAACCAACTGTGGGGGGAGGGGGGATTGGGGGGGTTTCTCCCCTCCCCCCCAAAAAAACACCAGCCGTCACTGTGTCACAGTCAGCGTTGATGGGGGAATCTCTCCCACGGAGCCATTGGGGTTGATTTACTAAAGGCAAATAGGAAGTGCACTTTGCAAGGGCAGTTGCTCCAGAGCTTAGTAGATGAAGTGAAGCTTAACTTTGCAAAGAATACCCAATCACGTGCAAGGAATATAAAAAAAAACTGCATTTTTGCTTGCACATGTTCGGATGATGGAAGTCAGCAGAGCTTCTGCTCATTTAATGATCTCTGGAGCAACTGCTCTTACAGAGTGCAACCACATTTTGCAAAAATTTTGATCAATCAACTTGGGTACATTCAGTCTGCCCACACATGGTTGAATCTCAGCTGGTTCCTGCAGATTCAGACCGTCTATGGCTGGCTTTACAGTGGTGGGCAGAATTTGACCCAGAATTTACAGACAGTTAAAAAAATTATTGGTGTCATGCTGCTGGCTCTGATGGAAGGTCATTCATCCACGGCTCTAGGAACCCAGCAACCTCTGGAGGAACCCTAGGATTCCATGGAACCCTGGTTGAGAATGGCTGACCTAGTGTATCACCGACACAAAGCAGGCATGCAGCCAGTAAGGGCAGGTTTTATGACCTTCATAAGCTCCAAATCAGTGACTCATTTAACGTGGAACTTTACCCATAACAACTTAATAAAAAATAATGTTCTTCAGTAATGAGGAAAGGTTAGCTGAACTGACTTTATTAATCCTTTAAGCTGAACTCAAGGCATACAGTTAAAGTGGTTGTAAACCTTAGACATGAAATATGAACAAAGCATATCCCTCTATAGTGTGTACCTTTCTCAATCTAGAGCGCTAAGTGCCATTTCTCTCTGCTGCTTTGTTCCTCTGCTATCAACATGAATCACTTATGACAGGTTTTCCTGACACCAAGAGAAAAATGGTGACAGGGGAGTGCACAGTCTGTGATGACAGCCTCAGCTCTGTTCCTGTACTCTGTGTAAAGGGGGGTGTGCCCCTTCTCACAATTTATGTAGGAGGATTTGTTTCATCACTGTGTCACTTCACTGGGTATATGTGAAGGTTTACAATATACTGTATGCATGTCCCTTGCACTGTGACACACGTGAATGAAACCTCTAGCCGCTTTTCCCTCCACCTCTGGAGGTTTTGTTGTACAGGGACTGAAAGAGGCTGATATCAGGAAGAATTTTTTCCTGCTGAACCAAATAGTTTTTTGCTCTCCTCTGGATCAGCTGCAGTTATAGAGTTCTAAAGTAAGGTCACCATTTTTGTAATTGACGTACATATCCTTCTTCAGACCAAATATGTATTATCCAGAGATCTGGGTTCCAAAGATACATGCAAACCTTAATTTGTCTTGTCAATTCTAGCCCGGCCTTTTCCACCTACCAAGCCTTCTTATTGTCCAATGAGGTAGCCTACCACCTTAAAGCAGGCCTTCTCCTACCGCAACTCTCTTGGCATGGCTCTCCTAGCCCGCTAAGAGAACACCCTTTCAGGGCTTCAGCAGCAAGTAAGACAACACTGGACTCCATGGACTAAAGAGTATGTATTTTTATAATCTCAGCAAGGTCAATTATTACGTGACTAAAAATACTGTTTTAGCTAGGTAGAGTGAAGTACCTCTTTATTGGTCCAATAGGAAAGCCAGATAATGGGGGGGGGCATAACAGGGTTTTCATACTTCAGCTGCCTATATATGTGTTTTAAAAATATGGAGACATGCTTTAGATATCTCTATAGGATATTCTTTCTCAACCAGAGTTCTGTGGAACCCCAGGGTTCCTACTGAAGTTGCTAGGCCTTCCCTAAACAATGAACAATGAAAATTGAGCTCCTATCTATAGCCAACCTGACCACCAATGCAAGGAGGTACTTCTACAGTAAATATTCATGTTAGGGGATACCACAATATTACTGCGGACATTTCTTTTCTGTTATTATTTATTTCATTTCAAGATTACTACTGAAAATTTTGTTCTCCAGAGCAGAGGGTGAAAAAATTATCTGCCCAGGGTGTCAAATATGTTATTTATGCCATATTATTTATTCTTACGTATAAAATGTTCTACAATTTAGCGATCATGCTAATGTACCAGGAACAGGAGGTATAATTATTTTTAGCAGGGGTTCCCTGACACCTGAAAATATTTCAAAGTTTCCTTGGAGGTAAAAAAGTTGCGAAAGGGTGCTATAAGATAAAGAAATTCTGAAAAGAAGGTCCCAATCCTGATCTCCGTTAAGCAATCACAAGGCAGCCCTGGGTGTCTCCAGCACACTAAGAACAGTGTTATTTCAATGACTGTCTCGTAAGAATGACCTTTATCACCCAGCGATGGGTGCCCTTTCTACTGATTAGCAGGTTCCCTTCGATCATTGAACAAGACCTTTGTTGACCATCTATGGTGGGAGAAATGTGGCCAAACTCTGTTAGAACCACTTATCGGGGGAGCAGTGGTGGAGACCCACTCCAAAATTTGCACTGAAGCCCCAACATCTATAGCCAAGCCATTGCTGTAATGCTTGTAATCTGAACAGAGCCCCAAAGATTCTCACTATACAAGAAAAAGGTTCTTCATTTTGCTTACTTTTGCCCACTAGCACACTACTGATTAAATTCTGATCACGTCCACCGGCACAATAAATCTTGCAGTAAGGTAACACATCAGCTCCTTCTCATAAAGCAGCGAGCGGGCCACAATAGGAAGTGTTCTTTCTCTGCTCTCTGGATGTCTCAATCTCCCCAGGGACTGTTGTGAAAAGTTTGTCCTGTCTGTAAATTCTCAAGGTTTGTAGGGTCAGGCTGGAAGAACACAGCGCAGTTCTTAATTTGAAATGAGCCACTCAATAACAAAAATCATTTTATGAGATTCATTTGTTACCGGCCTTCATGTGTGAAGCTCGGCCGAGAGAGATCAGCTCCTGAAGGACACGGGAGACGCTGATAAATGTTTATTTTTGATACAATGACACCTACACTTCTCAGACCGGTCTGCTCAGTTCCCTGAAGAACATCTGGGGTTTATGAAATTTTATCTGTATACAGTCTTCAGCAAGACAGTGGTGTACTGGGGTGAGTATAACAAAGTCATGTGAACTCTTATAAGTTGTAAAAAGGCCAGCTACATATATTGCAAAGAATTTTAGCAAACTTTACTGCGTATTCATTTTATTGGGCAGCACAGTGGCTAAGCAGTTAGTGCTTCTGCCTAGCAGCACTAGCGGTTGATTGTAAGCTCCTTGAGGGCAGGGATTGAGGTGTGTAAACAAGGCAAACAAGGCAGACTGCCGTTCTGTTAGTAGGGAAGACAGAGATCCTGTGTTTCTGCTAAGCAGGAGCACGGATCTCTGTCTTGCCACAGTTAAAGCACCTCCCCCACAGTTAGAAATCACTCCCTAGGAACACATTTAATTCTTTGATCGGCCCTGATGTTAACCCCTTGCCTGCCAGTGTCATTAGTACAGTGACAGTGCATATTTTATTTTTTTAGCACTGATCACTGTATTGGTGTCACTGGTCCCCAAAAGTGTCACTTAGTGATCGATATGTCCGACACAATGTCAAAGTCGCGCTATAAGTCGCTGATCACCATCATTACTAGAAAAAAAAAAATTAATAAAAATATCCCATAGTTTTTAGACCCTATGAAACAAAAAGAAGAACACGCACCAGGCGTCTACTTCCTAATGATCTCTCCCCTCTCCAGGCGTGGGTGCGGCTCAATATGCAACCATATGCTAAAATTGAACAAAAAGGTCCAGATGGCCGCACTCCAATAAAAACAATTGCTTTATTGTTGTAATAAATCCATGCAGCAAGGAGAAAACCACTTACGCGTTTCACACCTTTATAGCAGGTGCTTATTCATAGCTAAGTTTTAAAAAAGACATATATACGCAAGCAGGCAAAACAGTAAATTGGTGTAATTAGGCATGGTGTACGCCCACCACAGGTGACACAAGGCTCTCAGCTGATATAAAGGTGAGTTGGCTGGAGTTCTCTCTCACATAATCACAAGGTTAACTCTTCAGACAAAAATAAAGACAAGACAAACAAGCCAAACCCATGAAAGATATATAAATAAAGACCAAAAATTTGACAGTGATGCACGCTTAACATAACTAAACCTCCTAAACAGGTGGAAAATATCCCACTCAAGAAAGTCTTCTAAAAATAAAAAAATGTTTAAAAAAAGCTTTCCATAAACATACCCTGTTTCCCCGAAAATAAGACCTAGCGTAATTGTCAGTGATGGCTGCAATATAAGCCCTACCCCCCAAATAAGCCCTACCCTGTTTCCCCGAAAATAAGCCCTATCCTGAAAATAAGACCTACAAGGACTTTAACTAGGGCTTATTTGGGGGGTAGGGCTTATATTGCAGCCATCACCGACAATCACGCTAGGTCTTATTTTCGGGGAAACAGGGTATGTGTGCATATATGTATATGTACTGTGATAAAAATGCCTGCAGAGTTTCCCGGCAGAAGCACCTGTGCATGCCTAGCATTAGAATTCTCATGTAAACATATAAATATACAAGAAGAAAAATATATAAACATTGCTCTTGCGCATGCACAGGTAGGTAAACCCGAATTCTGTCAAAAAAACCCTGCAGGCAGACAGAATTCCCATCACACAGCACAGCATGAAAACACCGCTATTAACCCCATGACAAAAAGACCAGATAATTGCATGCAAACTTTCAGCCGCAAACAACATGTTCATGGTTATGATTCAATCAATTGGGTACATATATAAAATAAACCTCCTGCAGACATCAAGATCAAACCTATCAAACATATTGCAACATAAACGCTAGAAAGGATGAATACATGCAAGGAAGCAGATAGATGTGATCACGTCAGGAAGAAACTGTCAAAGACATATATATAGAAACATTCTATCTGATCTTTTGGAAACCGTTTAACTGTCTGTCCCATCCAAAATGAATGTGACAGGATTGCTTAATAGACATTCTATATAACCCTATGCCGACTGTTTAGATGTCTTTCAGTCAGATGTCATTGGCTGACAGCTTTCTACTCTCCAACATACAGCTATTGTAGATAATTAACCACTTGCCGACCAGCCGCCACAGTTGTACTGCGGGAACATGGCTCGGCTGCTCGAATTGCCGTTATGTTACATTACCTGACCGCGAGATTGTGTTTCCAGCGCGATCCCATCGCGCTGGTTCTCGGCGACAGGGTACTGTGCATGTCATGCTGGCTCGCTCATCGGGAAAGGAAAACTTTTTTTTTCCTTTCGCGATGAGCGACAGGCAGTGCTGACAGCTGTCTGGTATGAATGAGGGGGAACGCCGCGCCAAATTTTAAATAAAAAACCGGCGTGGGTTCCCCCCCACAGGCCCTTAGGTCTGGTATGGATTTTAAGGGGAACCCCCTACGCCAAAAAATCGTCATGGGGTCCCCCCCAAAATCCATACCAGACCCTTATCCGAGCACGCAGCCCGGCCGGTCAGGAATGGGGGTGGGGACGAGCGAGCGCCCCTCCTCCTGAACTGTACCAGGTCGCATGCCCTTAACCTGGTGGGGTGGGCGCTTTGGGCCAGGGGGGCACCCTGTGGGCCCCCCCACCCCAAAGCACCTTGTCCCCTTGTTGATGAGGACAAGGGCCTCTTCCCGACAACCCTGGCCGTTGGTTGTCGGGGTCTGCGGGCAGAGGGCTTATCGGAATCCGGGAGCCCCCTTTAATAAGGGGGCCCCCAGATCCCGGCCCCCCACCCTGTGAATGAGTATGGGGTACATGGTAAGTGTCAATAAATAAAACACACTACACAGGTTTTTAAAGTAATTTATTAAGAAGCTCCGAGGGTCTTCTTCTGACTTCTCCAGCCTCTTCTCCCGGTGCCCAGTTCTTCTCCCGGTGTTCGGCCTCTTCTTCCGGTGTTTGGCTTCTTCTCCCGGTGCCCAGTTCTTCTCCCGGTGTTCGGCCTCTTCTCCCGGTGTTCGTCCTCTTCTCCCGGTGTCCGGCCTCTTCTCCCGGTGTTCGGTCGCTCTTTTGCTAGCGGTGATGTCACCCGGTGACCCCGCCCCCTTATGACGCCACAGTCCCTGCACATGCGATGTCATAAGGGGGTGGGGTCACCGCCTATATAAATGGTTGCGCAGCTCACACACAGCATTCTAGTGGGAGAGAGCGTCGTGTCAACATCGGAAGAAGAGAAGAGGGTAGAAGACGGCGCAGAAGTCCGGGCCACCGCTAGCAAAAGAGCAGCAGAAGATAGCGGAGGAGCCCGGCAGAAGAACCAGACACCGGGAGTAGAGGCCGAACACCGGGAGAAGAAGCCAAACACCGGGAGAAGAAGCCGAACACCGGGAGAAGAGGCTGAACACCGGGAGAAGAACCGGGCACCAGGAGAAGAGGCCGGAGAAGTCGGAAGAAGACCCCCAAAGTCGGAAGAAGACCCCCGGAGCTGCTTAATAAATTACTTTAAAAACCTGTGTAGTGTGTTTTATTTATTGACACTTTTTTCCCTAGGTGAATGGGTAGGGGTACCATGTACCCCATACTTATTCACATAGGGTGGGGGGGCTGGGATCTGGGGGCCCCCTTATTAAAGGGGGCTCCCATATTCCGATAAGCCCCCTGCCCGCAGACCCCGACAACCAACGACCAGGGTTGTCGGGAAGAGGCCCTTGTCCTCGTCAACATGGGGACAAGGTGCTTTGGGGTGGGGGGGCCCGCAGTCTAGGAAGTATACCCGTTATCACTCATAAAAATGGGAAATGTCCCATTCATGATCCATTCCCCCCAGTTTTCTTGTGTTAAAAAAGAAGATCCAGTATACCTCTCTTTTACATAATATTCTGAATTTGTCCCCTCCGACTGGTAAAGATATCTTCTAAAAAACATGGATCACTAAACTTGAAGTGTTTTTAGGGTGTACCAAATTCCAATGATTGGCTTACAATGCTTGTAGTACGCCCAATGTATTGTATATGACATGATTGGCATGTTAAAATGTAGACCAGATACCTCGTGTTACAATTAACAAATGTGGTGATGTTAGACTGTTTGTTAATGGCGGTCGCTTGAACCGTGTCATCTCTGAGAATGTGGGGGCAACAAGGACAACCATTGCGTCTCGGAAAGAGGCTTGGTCCTTAATTGGTTAAGGGATTACACCCTTTGTGGACTTTAGGCAAGAAATAAAATATTGGCATAATAGGATATTCTGGCAAAAACATGTTAATTTCTTTTTGTGTGAAGATACCTATCGCGATTCCCCTTCCAATAATGTTAATTCTTTTTTATAAGGCTGTGTTGGAGATGAACATGCTGGAATCAGAAAGCTGACGGATGGCTTCATTCCTGTAGTCTACGGTGTCCATGACCACTAATAAGCCACCCTTGTCAGCATTTCTGATTACCACACTGCTGTCATCCTTCAGGGTTTTAATGGCTTTCCTTTATTCAATAGTAAGGTTGTTAATTGAACATTTAGTAGAAGATTTATTCGCTAAATAAACTAAATCCCCCTCAACTAATTTCTGAAAAGTGCCCATATCCTCGCCGCATGAATTAATGGGATAAAAATCAGATCTTATCTCGAACGGTATACAAACATCTAACACTGTTTGTTCATCGCGACAAGGATTGGACTCTGCTGCCAGATCAAGTAAATCCTCTAGTGCACAAACTTCAGGAAAGAGATGTGGGGAAGAAAGGGAAGAAGGAGAAAAAAAAACAGGAGGTGGAGGAGACAAGGAAGGGAAGGAAAACTGAAACGAAAGAGGAGACTCACCCACCACCATATCACCACAAGAAGGAATTGAATCACATTCTCCATAGTAATGCTTTCTGGGGGTCAGAGAGCGGACCAATCTGTTAACATCCAAAACTGTGCCAAAAAGATCAAATTGTTTGATTGGGCAGAAGTTTAGTCCACGTGACAAAAGAGACACTTCAGTGTCCTTCATGGCTCTCTTAGACAAATTCAGAACATTAGCCGGTGTTCCGTGGCGGTTCCGCAACTGATATCTGCTTCCATTGGTGGTGTCTCCTTCCTCCCCTTCTTGTCCCCTTCAGTCTCTTCTCTTTTTCATGGTGGAGCTTCTGGCTCCTTTGTTGAAAGTCTGTGGATTCGGATTGCGTTTGCCAGCAGCCTGGCTTCCCGAAGCTTTTGGCGATGAGTCAGAACTAGTGACAGCTAAAGTGCCATTGGCTGACTCAGCTTCTAAATCTGAGAAGCTGACCTGTTTGTTAGTACGATGCCGACTATATATACCCTGTTTCCCCAAAAATAAGACCTAGCGTGATTGTCAGTGATGGCTGCAATATAAGCCCTACCCCCCCAAATAAGCCCTACCCTGTTTCCCCGAAAATAAGCCCTATCCTGAAAATAAGACCTACAAGGACTTTAACTAGGGCTTATTTGTGGGGGTAGGGCTTATATTGCAGCCATCACCGACAATCACGCTAGGTCTTATTTTCGGGGAAACAGGGTATAGACACTATAACGTTTACGCAAACAAATCAATATACGCTTATTGGGATTTTTTTTTTTTTTTTTACAAAAAACATGTAGCAGAATACATATTGGCCTAAATTGATGAAGAAATTTGATTTTTTACTTTTTTTTTTATCGGATGTGTATTATAGCAGAAAGAAAAAAAACATTTTTTATTTTAACCGTTTGCCGACCAGCTCACGCCGATATACGTCGGCAGAAAGGCACGTACAGGCATATTAATGCGCTTGTACGTTGCCCCTTAAGAAGCGGCTTGCGGGTGCGCGCGCCCCCGCCGCGAGCTCCGTGAGTGTGATCGCGGGTCCCACGGATCCGATGTCCACGGGGATACCCGCGATCGTCTCACGGAGAGGAAGAACGGGGAAAGGCTGATGTAAACAAGCATCTCCCCGTTCTGCCTAGTGACAGGACACTGATCACAGCTGCCTGTAATTGGGAGCGGTGATCCATGTCGTGTCACACACAGCCCCTCCCCCCCACAGTTAGAATCACTCCCTAGGACACACTTAACCCCTGCAGCGCCCCCTAGTGGTTATCCCCTTCACTGCCAGTCACACTTACACAGTAATCAATGCATTTTTAATCGCACTGATCGCTGTATAAATGTGAATGGTCCCAAAATAGCGCCAAAAGTGTCCGATCTGTCCGCCATAATGTTGCAGTCACGACAAAAATCGCTGATCGTCGCCATTTATACAGAGTATGAACAGCGATCTGTTAGTTTCCCTGAACAGTCCCCATCCCCCTTCAGTTAGAACACAAACTAGGACACACAATAACCCCTTCACTGCCCCCTAGTTTTAACCCCTTCACTTTTGCGTAAATCAATCAATAAAGGCTTATTGCGATCTTTTTTTTTACCAAAAATATGTAGAAGAATACATATCGGCCTAAAATGAGGAAAAAAATGTTTTTTTTTATATATTTTTTGGGGATATTTATTATAGCAAAAAATAAAAAACAATGCGTTTTTTTTCAAAATTGTTGCTATTTTTTTGTTTATAGCGCAAAAAATTAAAACCGCAAAGGTGATCAAATACCACCAAAAGAAAGCTCTATTTGTGGGGAAAAAAGGACGTCAATTTTGTTTGGGAGCCACATTGCACGACCGCGCAATTGTCAGTTAAATCGACGCAGTGCCGAATCGTAAAAAGTGCTCTGGTCTTTTGCCAGCCAGATGGTCCGGGGCTGAAGTGGTCAATTGTCGGTCTTTTTTTTTTGGTTATAGCGCAAAAAAAATAAAAGCCGCAGAGGTGATCAAATGCCACCAAAAGAAAACTCTTTGTGGGGAAAAAAAGGACCTAAATTTTATTTGGGTGCAGCGTCACACGACCGCGCAATTGTCAGTTAAAGATTTAGAATTTGGATGAAAGGTTTAGCACTGGGAAACACTTTTTGAAAGATAAAAAGTGGGGCAGTCGGCTGCAAGCAGGATGAAGCATTTCTTCAATCTCCCCCTGCCCAGTGCTGTAATCTCATTAGGTAGTACACTTTAACAATACTTATCATGCACATAACTAAATATATCTAATGATAGGTCCTCTTTAACCCAGTACTATTTGTGTATTTCAAAACAGAACAGCATGTCCCATCATCTTTCAGTAGTCTCAGTTTGTTAAATTGGTAGTAAACTCTGTACTACCACTTGTACCTACAGCTAAGCCTATAATAAGTCTTACCTGTAGGTCCCGGGATATCTCCTAAACTTGCACTGCTTAGGAGATATTCAGAATGCATGCAGCCGATGACATCATCGACTCATGCGCTCCGAAGGTCTGGCCTACAGTTGGGGACCTTCAGAGCCCTGCCGGAAATGGCGGCTCCCACGCGCATGACGTCATCGCAGCTCCGGCCAATCACATAGCCTGAGGTCGCGAACCCGGAAGACAGACTGGGAACATTTCCGCCCTCTCAGGGGTGACTTTACAGCGGTGGAGGGCTTTGTTTCAAGGTGAGTATATCATAATGTGCTAGTATGCAATGCCAAATGATGATAAATGATTAAATTATCATATATTTAACTCTGACCAGCTCTTGTGAGATCTCCCCAAGCAGCTATTAAAACAGGCAATGTAATCCAGCTCTGAAGGTCCGCCACTGTAAGCCGGACCTTCGGAGCGCATGCGTTGATGATGTCATCGGCTGCATGCATTCTGAATATCTTACAAACGGTGCAAGTTTAGGAGGTAGTCACAGTACTTATAGGTAAGACTTATTATCGGCTTACCTGTAGGTACAAGGTCGCAATGGACACGCCTCCGAGGAGCAGGTCATCATACTGGGCTCTTTTAGATGGAGAGGTACTCACAAGTCATGGCCAGAACTAAAGACTGCCCCACCGCAGCCAGCTTCCAGGGACATGATTGACTATCTGCACAGCAATCAATATGGCCCCACTATGACCCTTTGTACCAATTCTCCCACGTTACACAGGGGACTGAATTTTGCACCTCCCCAGGTATGCTTTGCTCATTTATCTTCACATAATGCTATTATACTATTTTTTCTTTCATCAGCATGGCAAGGGCACAGGTTTGCTTTAAAACGAGCTTGCTTGACACACACGTCCTCATTACTCATTGCCATATGAGGAGCCATGATTCCAGTAACAATAAATCACTCATTATCCTCTTTTTACTGCAACGTCCTGAGAAACACTGGAAGGAAGCGATATTAGTAATCTAGGAAACGCTTCACATATCTCTGGCTCTGAAACAGCCCATAAATCTGTCCGGTCACCGAGGGAAGAGGCAGAGAGAAAATGGCAGTGCATGGCACCCAGGGGACACAATGATGACACAGACATAGAAAAATATTGGATCAAAGAATATACCGTCTTCCATTACCTCATTGTTACATTGATTCATTGCTCTTAATGGGAATGAACTGAGAAGATCTGGCCTCCAGGGAACCTAGGTCAAATTTATGAACAAATCCCAGGGAACAAATGTCTCTGTTTTCTCCAGTAGGATTCTAACTTAAGGTGACATTGTCCTCTTGAACATTCAGGGCAAAGAGACAATATCTTTGTAAATGCTCCACCCCTTGCCTCAAAGCTCTAATACTCACCTTGCCAACCTTATTCTGCCTCTCCTGCCTCCACTGTAGCCAGCACTCTAGTCTCTAGTGTTGGACAAGTGGAGCAGTGATGCCACCCCCCCCCGTCACATGGCAGCGCTTGGGCATAGCCATTGGCTGATAGACCCAAACACTGTCAATGGGAGATGGTCACATGTTCCCTGTACCTGGAAGTACCAAGCAATGTCTCTGGCTGGAACAGAGGAAGGAGCAGCAAGAGTGGTGGCAAGGTATGATAAGTTTTGGGGGGGGGGGGGGGGGGGGGGGCTTACAAGATACTATCACTTTGCCATTAGGTTGTGATTGTGTATGGATTATTTTTGGAAAATAGGGATATCAAGGTATCAGGTGTCACGTTAACAGTTCTCTTTCTGTACTTGGAGCCTGTTTAAGGAGATGAAAGTCCCCTTCCTCAAGAAGGCGCATGTACAGTCATGCCAATAAACCCCCCCCCCTTCCATCCAAGCCCCGGTCTTCTAATTTTGGGAAGGTGTCCATTCCTATCAGTGACCATCAGTGCCACCTATCAGTGATCAATTCCCATTAGTGCCGTCTATTAGTGTTCATCAGTGCCGCCTATCAGTACCTCCTATCAGTGCTCATCAACGCTGCCTATCAGTGCCCATCAGTGCCGCCTATCAGTGCCACCTATCAGTGCCCATCAATGCTGCCTATCAGTGTCCATCAGTGCAACCTATGAGTGCTGTCTACCAGTGCAGCTTATCAGTGCTGTCTATAAGTGCCCATCAATGCCGCCTAACAGTGCTCATCAATGCCACCTATCAGTGCCTCCTCATCAGTGCAGCCTATCAGTGCCCATCAATGCTGCCTATCAGTGCTCAATGCCTATCAGTGCCCATCAATGCCGCTTATCAGTGCCCATCAGTGCAGCTTATCAGCACCCATTAGTGTAGCATATCAGTGTCCACCAATGCTGCCTATCAGTGTCACCTATCAGTGCTCAAAAATCCCACCTATAAGTGCCTATCAGTGCCACCTATCAGTGCTCATCAATCCCACCTATCAGTGCCCATCAGTCCCACCTATTAGTGCCCATTAGTGTCTCCTATCAGTGCAGCCTGTCAGTGCTCACAAATCCTGCCTGCCTGCTCAGCACGATTCTGAGCTAAGAGTGTCTCTTTCATACAGCCGAGCCGACACTGATGGTTCTCCCTCCCCCTCCTTCCTCTCTTACACAGGATGAGAGAGGAGACAGCCGATCTGCTCCTTCTCCCCCGGCCCCTCTCCTGTGTGCACTGCGGGAAGTCAAGTGTGAAGCTAATGAGTGTTGAGTGACTGCTGGGAGGGGGGAGCAGAGTGAGCTGAGCTGCTGCAACTAAACTGAAAGTAAATTGTAAATTGTACTGTAAACTTCAAGGATTAATTATTCCACAGTTCCTACAGCTACTGAAGTCAGTTACAGAAACATATTCAGTGCTTGTTAATAACATGTTATTCCACAATTCTACTATTAAGTGAATAACAATAACATGGATACTACGCCATCCAAAGAATTTACATATTTATTCAAGGTGATCAAAAGAAGGTGGCAGGTCCCTAACACCCCCATATAATGCCAGGCTGCTCAGTGAAGCGTCTACACCCTGGCATTTCATTCTGACTCCTGCTAATATCAAACATTCTCATTTGCAAAGCAGATAAGAATATGGAAATGGTTACACTCCATTTATTTAATGAGCTTGCTAAGCCCGAGCTAAACAAATCAATACAATTAGTGCTGCCTCTTCATCACTGCAGAACTTTCAGAGCCGGTTCCTAATTATTCCTTAGCTGTCAAACTAGCCAAATCGTTTTTTAAAGGGGTCTCTCTACCCTCATCATGTAGAGAGCCTGTTACATGTCAAGTTACAGGAAAAAAAATATTACACAGAGGTAGCCAGGAGAAAAAATATAGGCAAAAAAAAAGAATAAAACGTCATCAAAGTGTTGATCTTTTCTGCAAGGCTGGCCTACTATGCCTTTATCTCTGTATGGAGGCAGCTATCTTAGAACCAACCCCCCCCCCCCCATGACAGATGATTTAATTACTGATGGATGAATAGTCAAGCAGCAGAAGAAGATGCAGAGAATGTACAGATCCACTGAATTATTGAAGTGGTAGCAAGGAGATGCTTGCACTGCAGGTCCTCGGGTACAGCTTCCGCTCCAGCAAGTAAAACAGTAAGCAGCACAGTAGGAGCAGCACCAAAAGTAACTCTAGATGTGATGAGGCTAGAAGTCAGAGGCATTAGTGCTTTAGATTATCTCACACTGCAGATATAAAGTAGGAGGCATTCCCAAATGAGCAGAAAATAACTGGCTATTAAAGTGTATGTAAGCTATCACTTTGTAAAACAACCCATTCAGTTTGAGGCTGGGTTCACACCATTACGAATTGGATGTGGGATCTCCGCATCGAATTCGCAATAGCTGGAGATTTTGACCGGCTCTCTATGGAGCCGATTCACATATATCCGCAGCGGGTCTGACAGAGTGTGCGGCGAGGAGAGCCGATCAGCGGCATCTCCATGCAGGGGTACATCTAGGAATGTAATCAGGGCACTGATCTTCAGTGCTCTGATTAAAATATAGTAATAAAGTGTCACCAATCAGTGCCCACCATTGCCCACCAATGCCAGCAAACAGTGCCCACCAGTGGCAGCAATCAGTGACCACCACTGCCCACAAGTGCCACCAATCAGTGCCCATTAGCGATGCCAGTCACTGATGGCAATCAGTGCTGCCCATCAATGCCCATCACTGCTGTCGATCAATGCCCATCAGTGCCACCCATCAATGCCCATCAGTGCCCATCAGTACCGCCTATCTGTGCCGCCTTTTAGTGCCCACCAGTGCTGCCTATCAGTGACACCTAACAGTGCCCATCAGTGCCACCTAACAGTGCCCATCAGTGCCGCCTATCAGTGCTCATCAGTGCCACATATCAATGCCACCTATCAGTGCCCATAAGTGCGGCATATTAGTGCCTCCTCATCAGTGCCCATAAGTGCCGCCTTATCAGTGCCCATCAGTGCCGCCTCATCAGTGAAGGCGAAAAAATTACTGACAGAAAAAAAGTAAAAAACATTATTTTTCAAAATTTTTGGTCTTTTTTTTTTTTAAATAAAAACCCAGCAGTGATTAAATACCACCAAAAGAAAGCTCTATTTGTGTGAAGAAAATGATAAAGCGAGAGCGCTGAAAGCTGAAAAATGGCTTGGGCAGGAAGGGGGTGTAAGTGCCCTGTAGGCAAGTGGTTAAGATATAACTAAAGGCAAAGCTTTTCTTTTCTTTTTATATAGAGTGGAGAGGGATTAGAACACCTGTAAGGTGTAATTATTGTCTGTGCCCTTCCATTGCAGTCCGTGCCCCCATTATGGAGATTCAACAAATTTGTCATGTTTAATATTATCAAAAGTGAAAGTGAACAAAAATTCCAAATTTTGGGTTGTCCCTTGAACAGTAATAAAAAAAAAAACCTTCCAATGAGGACACTAGTTCTGGTGACTCTGGGGACCACCCACATTGGAGGGATTTGCTCTAATTTCCTCTTTTGGCTATGAGAGAGGTAGTAAAAGGATTTTTTTCCTCATGATGGAGTAAAATTGGAGCATGCTTTAATTTTTTTTTTTTTTTTTTAATGATAAAAACTGAATAAACAATGTGCAGAAATTAAAGATACAAATTAAGCAGCAAACCAAATAGAGGATATCCTCTCTAGTTGTTTACAATATAAATAAGTGTTGCGCTATAGTATAGAACAATGATAATCACACATGAGAAATACAAATAGTAATGATCCAAAAAAGTAAAACACCTCACAGTCAATAAATAGAAAATGAGCCCCCTTTATAAAGAACCTCAAAGAAAAATGTATTGCTCTATAATAAGTATGCAAGCATCCACAGTAAAAATTAAAATAAAAGTCCCTTTAAAGATCAAAAATAATGAAAATAAAAAACAAAAATAGTCCAGTAAATGAATTGAAGTGTTAATCCAAGAAAACCAATCCACAACTTCTATCTTTCTCTGCCAACACCAGATTTACTTATCACCAAGCAGAGCCTCCCCCGTGACGTCATCGCGTACAGTAGTTAATCAGTACTCTATGCCATTGCTGCTGGCTTGGTGATTATACTTATATGCACATATCTGTTATGCTTATAAGTGCGGTTTGATCCTGAAAGTGGTTGTAAACATTCCAATTTTTATTTTTAACTAACAAACCTGCCTATACTTACCTGCTCTGTGCAAGGGTTTTGCACAGAGTAGCCCTCATCCTCTTCTGGGTTCCCCCACTGGCGCTCCAGGCCCCTCCTCTTTATTGGGTGCCCCCACGGAAAGCTACTTTCCATGTGGGCACCCGTGCGGGCTCGCTCCCAAGTCCTACTGCTGCGTCCATTGCATCCACCCTTCGCTCCCGTGTCAAAGCTTTTAATTGACAGCAGCGGGAGCCAATGGTTGCAAGCTTGCTCCCCTGGGCTGCTTTCGGAGGAAGATAAATTAAATTTGTGTGGTTTCTTTACCATACCACACTGATTCTGGCCTGAGATGCACTGTTCTGCCTACCCTCCTAATTCTGACCCCACTTTTTACATTATTTACATTATTAGCTTGTCTCTCCTTTCTTGGACATAATGTGCCCTTTCATGAGCCTATCTGTCTAGCAGCAAACTCATGGTGTGGTGTTCAATCGGGAGGTTGCCATTTAGCGGCCGCTTCAGAATATGTAATTCTCAATTAACGTTCCCTTGTGAACAAATTGTATAAACAGATGGCCAGTCTAGAGCCCTCCTATCCTTGATAAAGACCATGATTGGTCGAAACATGTCCCTACGACATCAACTACGTCATGGATGACGCACCCAGTCACGCTCTCTGGACCCCAGCCCCAGGACTGACCAGATCTGAGCAGTGAAAGTTCTTTCATCAGGCTGTCAACAACGGACCAGTCCAGGATGCCTAGGAACTAAGAGAGCCCCACACTTTCCGTTCGGCTGAGTGTATCTGTGTCCTATTGACCAATTACCAGCTGCCCACTGTTTTCAGCACTGCTCTGTGGCTACTATCTAAAAACCTACAGACTGTCTCACTGACTAATCACTGACCATACAGCTTGATCTGTGCCAGTGCTGAACTAAGGACTGTGTGTGGCTAACCTATGCCAATGTATCCACAGTCCACCATAAACTGGTTTATTCCATACGACAAGTTAGAGATAGTCAGCACTGAATATTTTCCAGAGGCAGAGGGTAGTATTGGGGGCATTAGTGGTAGGTTGACTAATGAACATAAACCCAAGGTAAGTATAGTAACAAGTCCTAGTTGAAATCTCGGAATACCCAATAAGAGGATAGTATGCGACCGGTCCAAACTACAGTACGTGGCATGTTCACCAATGCCAGGAGCCTGGCGGACAAGATGGGTGTACTAGAGATACTGTTGTACGAGGAGAATTTGGATTTTGTGGGAATTTCAGAGACCTGGTTCAACAGCTCTCATGATTGGCTGGCAACCATTTAAGGGTATTCTCTTTATCGCAGGGATAGAGAGAGTAAAAAGGGGGAGGGGTATGCCTACATATCAAAAAATAATGTACAAGTGAATGTGAGAGATGACATCACTAAGGGAGCTAGGGAGGAGGTGGAATCCTTATGGATAGAGCTCCAAAATGATGAAGCTAAGGGGAAAAATTTAAATGAGAAGAAAAGAGGTTTAACCTTAAACTACGGAGAGGGTTCTTTACTGTAAGAGCAGCAAGGATGTGGAATTCCCTTTCACAGGAGGTGGTCTCAGCGTGGTCTCTTTTCCTTTTATTTACTGTGAGGTGTTTTACTTATTGGGTTTGAGTATTATTATGTTTGTTTACCATATGTGATTATCATTGTTTATATACTATAGCATACCACTCTTATTATATTTGAAGTTTTTTTTTTTTTTTTTTTTTTTTGCCTTCCTCTGGTTAACCTTTGGATAGGATTCAGTCTGTATATAGAGGTTTTCAATTTGTTTATTATTTTTTTCTAGTTGAACTCTAGTTAGTCCTTATTCAACCTAATTACAGTATATAGCTATGTTCTACAAAGAAACATAGTAGTGTTTGGACTTTGAAGAAGGGGACACACCCCGAAAGCTTGTCCATGAAAAATGATATGTTAGTGCAAATAAAAAAAGTATCACGGACAGTACTCAATTTTCTCTGTCACAATTGCACTAATACAGCTTCAATCACCTCAAGTACAAAGAAACATAAAATACATGACAAATGACTCTCCCCATGTAATATGGGTTTACCTAAGGAGACAGCTCCCTTTCTGACAATGCTATTAGAAAGAGTATTTCCAGCATTCTTGGTCAAAATACACTGCAGGCATTACAACGTTTCTGCTTAATGGTGACAACTGCTACCCACCAGGTAATATTGTCACATTACAGTGATCCTGTATAGTTTCATGGGTTGAAATAAATCTCCTCATAGCTCTAAACCTGTAGCTGATCCAGAGGAAGAATCAACCAGACTATTTCACAGTAAAGAACCCATCCTATAATTGGTGTTACCTAAGTGTGTAGTCTGGCAGGAGTGTCAGGCTCACAAGTCTCACATGCACAAAGTCCAATGAAGGTGCCAAACAAAAGTTCTGGGGGTCAAATACTTTTTGAAGTTGATATTTGTTTACAAAGAGACCAGACAGAACAACCAAAGGGCTTTAAAGACCTCCCCCCTACTTCAGGGCTACATACAAGGATCACAAGGCTGCTTAAAATGAATTACAAATCCTTTGGCAGGCACAGCAGCTCACATACATGTAATTCAACTGCCTATTTAGCTATTTGCCTTGAGCTGTGCTTTAATAAATGCTATAAATGTCATTTAATCCCTGCAGTTGTCCCATACAATTAACAAAGTAAGCATTACAGTATTAGGCCTGGAGCTGTAAGTGAAGCATAGGTGGAAGACCGACATGGCTGGGGCTTGCAAGACAGGTTGAGTCAGTGAAGGTTTAAAGAGTATATTTTAAGAAAATACCCTTACATGATTGGAGGGGTGGGGTTTTGGTAGGCTGGTAGGAGGCAGGTTCTTGGCTTCAGGATCAGTCGGAGCATTACCAGCATCAGAAGGGTTTCTAAGTCCCAGTAGCAAGATTATACTGGTGGGTCTTCTTGGGTTCTAATTAGGAGAGTCTTGTCAGTTGACAGGGGCCTCAGGGTCTTTGAAGGTGGTGCATATTGGAAAAATTGTTGAAAATAATGGGTTGAACCCATCTTAAATATGGGTGCACCTTCCCTAAATAGGTTATGTTAGTAATGTGGTAATGGCTATCAGACTGTATCTGGTGTACGTTGATAGTAAAATGTCCCTGAGGCTGGGGCTCTTGACATGGAAGTTTGTGGACAGCCAGCTTTCAATTATATGTGCCTTCGAAGACCTTAGACCTATAAGAAGGTAAGTTATGTATATTTTTTTAGCACCCTCCTAGTTAGGCTGCTGGGTAAAGTTAAATTTTGGCTCCTGCTATAACCAGAGAAACAGTCATTTATTTTGGTCTGTTCAGGACTGCACAGGCTGAACGTTTGATTGCTTCCCCTGCCTTTAGAAGAAGTTTTTAGGGTTTAGGGAGGGAGATTTCAAATGACCAGCCTGTGCCTACTTGGTGGCCGGGAAAGCTGTTAAATAGTTTTGACCTCTGAGGAGATTGTCTTTTCTCTCTTTTGGGGGAATGGATCACTAAGCTAAAAGGAGGAGGGGACGCTCGCCCCTGGGGCTGGATGCTGAGTTGCCTAGAGGTTGCACCTATGGACTAGTCCTGTTCCAGGATTCTGTAGAGCCTCCCATATTTGTTCTGCAAGCTACTTCATGGTCCCCTGCTGTGAACCTATAGAGACTGTTCCAGTCTAGTCATATATTTTCTTCAAGCTACTTTATGATCCCCAGCTGTGAAACTATAGTCTATTCCAGTCTAGCCATATCTGTTCTGCAAGCTACTTCATGGTCCCCAACTGTGAACCTATAGCAGGGGTAGGCAACCTTAAAGAGGTGGAGATCTACCTGAACAACATGGGAGAAGTCAAAGATCACTGGGCACAGTGTTGCCTCCTCACACCTGATTTAAACCTCTACTTACCATACTACCATGTCACAACTGAGTGTATTGCATGGCAATCATGGGTTTAAATCAAGTGGTTCACCAAACCCGCAGGATATAATAGAAGTCTATGGCTAAGCGCAGCAAACCCACAGGTACAATGCCCTGGACCCGTGGTGTGGATAAACCGCAGCACATCAATGTGAAGGCAGCCCTATACTATTATGCCCAGTGTATTGCTTCACAATGACCTGAAGATCTCTTCTTTCCTGCTGCTGGCACCACTTTGGAAACCGCAAGTCAGAATAAGAGATGGAGTACAGTTGGTATCACTCTGCATGGGACAGGAGCCAGCACTACAGTAGAGGCATCGACTTATGCAGCTCTTGCTCCCTACTATAGCTCCAACTTTACCAGTAGTCCCTCTGCATTGCACTCTGTTTGGGATGGCGGGTCAGCAAGCCCAGACCACGATCTACCAGTCACCTGCCCACAATCTACTGGTAGATCATGATCTATGGGTTGCTGACCCCCGACCTATAAACTGTTCCAGTCTAGCCATATCTGTTCTATAACGCTGCTGACCCCCGACCTATAGACTGTTCCACTCTAGCATACCTGTTCTGCAAGCTACTTCATGGACCCTATACATGAACCTATAGACTGTTCCATAAAGCCATATCTGTTCTGCAAACTACTTCATGGTCCCCAGCTGTAAACCTATAGAGACTGTTCCGCTCTAGCCATATCCGTTCTTCAAGCTACTTCATGGTCCCCAGCCGTGAACCTATAGACTGTTCCAGTCTTGCTGCACCTGGACTACAAAATAGCTCATGGTTCCCGGCTGTGATTAAAAAGTGCTGCTATTGTTTAGAGAATTGTCCTCTGTGGAATTGTGTCCAAGCGTTTTGGAGTATTCCACACCACCCTAAATCCCCTCCCTAGTTCCCTTTAAACAATTAAATATATTAAAATGATAAACTCCTAGACTGATCAATGAGCCGCAGTGAATGGACTGTTGCTGTTTCCAAAAAAATGTATAACAAAAAAAAAAAATAATGTATAACCCCCCCTCCCAAAAAAAGGGGGGGACAGACTTGATGGACCACGTTGTCTTTTTTCTGCACTGTAGCGGGAAAGAACCAGTTAATCTAGGTGGCTCCTCTGGGGGTAGCTCTACATTTTGTTGTTCTTAATGATGTATAGTGTGCTAATGTATTTGTGTTATTTGTAATAAATAGCTGCTATGGCTATTTGGCTCTAAAAAATAAACTATAGTTGTTTAGTCAACAGTTTGGGTTTATATTTGTGGTCTTTGAAGGTAAAGTCAGCCTCAGTATCTGCAATCCCTTGGTTATGTACAAGATCCCATATCGACAGCAACTGGATGACTATAAAACAACGGCCTTAATGTATATGCTTCCTCTGACTCACTTAACATGCAAATGTACCTACCACAGACAGAAGAGTGCCTACCACTGAGCTGACATAATAATCAATATGGACATAGAAATACCGCCATCACACCATAGGAAATATATAGAGAAAGCCCTCTGAGATAATTAGTATGCAAATGTGCCAAATACTCTGATACTATTAATATGTAAAACTAGAGCAAGCAGAGATGTAATATGAACGCTCTACCAACTCCAGAGGAAGAACACAACAATGACAATATCGATTGATGTCTAACAGAATCAACAGACATATGTGTAGTCAATATGTAGCGAGTACTGATCCTATCCTGGAGGGACACACGTTACAATCTAATTATACAATCCAATGATTTCAGGTTACCGTGTACATGCATCTCAGTGTTATTAGACACATATGATTAGATGAAGTTTTGAATACACTACCAAAGAAAGAAATAAGCAATTTTCCATTATCCTACGTTGGATTATTATATGTGCTGCAATTTTATGGGCTCCTCTCTATAACAGAGAATTTTTATGACAATCTTACCATCTTTTAGGTGCTACTCCTTGTTTTTATTAAAGTGGGAGTAAACTTTCATGCATGAATTGTACCTACAGGTAAGCCTATAAGAAGGCTTACCTATAGGTAGTGTAAATATCTCCTAAAAGTCCTGTGCCGTAAAACAGCGTCATGCACGGGAGAGACGTAATCGAGGCTCCGGCCACTTACACAGCCGGAGTCTGCGACCCTGGAAGGAAGACTTGGTGAAGATGGAAGCACCATCAGCACTGACAGTGCACCGCTGGAGGGCTTCATTCTAAGGTTGGTTTCACATAATGTGCTAGTATGTGATGCATTGCCTTGCAAAATAAGCCAGTAGTTTACTACCGATAGAAGAAGCAGAGGTAACCTTCTGTGTCACCTGTGAAGTCCACTGACTGTCTAGGAAGGAAGTGAAAGAGGCAAACACCACAACCAACACACATCACACAAGGATGTACATACCATACCCAGAGGACACACCACACACAGAAGTACACACAATAAAAGGAAACACACACCATACCAAGAGCACACGGACATACATACATACGATACCACACACACACACACACAATACACAAGAAAGTACACACTACACATAGAAGAACACATCATGCGTGGAGTACACACCGAACACAGAAGCACACACCATACTTCGCACACATGGCGCACAAAGCCACACACAATCACATTATATCCAGCACACAATCACATACCCCATACCCAGCACATACACCACATACAGAATTACACACCATACCCAGAGCACACACCACACAGAAGCTCACATCATACCCAAAGCATGCATACCACACACAGAAACACACACCATTCCTAGCACATACACCATAGCTCCTAATTGTCCCTGTTTTGGAACAAAGTCCCTCTTTCCTCCTCATTTGTCCCTCATTTGGGTCTGATCTATATAGTTGTATATAAAATGCACTATATATCTTTTAAAAAGTGTTTCCCAGTGCTAAACTTTTCTAAATTGCTGCATTTGTAAATTTCAAAAGCCAATATAAAGGAATAATAGTGTTAAAAAAAAAACACTTGTCGGTTTAGCTAATCATTTTTTGTTTAATTCTCATTTAGGGGGCGTGGCCTATATCCACATACTTTTGCTAATAGGTGCCCCCCCATTTCCATCTCAAAAAGTTGGGAGGTATGTATACACCACACACAAAAGCACACCCCATACCCAGTGCACCCACCACAAAAACACACACACCATACCCAGAGCACACACACAAACCATATCTAGAGCATACACAAGAAAGCATAATACCCAGCGCATACATCACACAGAAACTCACACCATACACAGTATATACCTCCCACAGAAGCATATACCATACTCAGAGCTCACATACCACAAAAAAAGCATATACCATACCAAAGCACACATCATACACAGAAGCATACACCATACTCAGAGCATACACACTGCACACAAAAGCACGCACCATAACAGCGCAAACACCATTCACAGAAGCACACACTATACTCAGTACACACCACACATGGAAGTGGACACAGTACCTAGAGCACACACACACAACAAAAAAGCACATACCATAGCCAGAGCATCCACACCACACATATAAGCACACACCATATGCGGAGCACACATACCATACACAGAGCATAACTCATAATCAACATGCACATACACACACACACACAACATACAATGCACACACAGCAGCAGCACAAACCGTACCCCAACTGCAATACTATTACTGTGTATTAAAAAGTTAAAAAAAGTAAAAAGCTGCGCTATAAGATTGATATATATACCTAGAGACAGGCACAGTATAACAGTCTAGCCAAATGTGAAGTAAAGTGACAACTCCCCAAATGAAAAGGGGATACCAACAAACACAGTCCTGTGAAAAATATCGTCCAGTGAAATAACAATTGTTAAAATAATCCTTCCGTGTGAAGATAAAGAACACCAGTGATAGTGAACCTCCACCGTACAAAATGCATGCTTACCAGAGGGCAAGCGGTAGCAAGCCTGTAAACTGAGATGGATATCCGGATACTGTGTATTAAAGCCCATCTCTGGGCACAAGAAAAAACATTTATCCTTACAATGGATTACCTGCTTGGTAAGTCCAGGGGTACAGGGATAAGAAGTAATACTTGCCTCGCTACTGCAGACTCCCTCCATCTGTGTGACTTCTCCCAAGAAGTCTCCTCTCTAAGGTGCTCCTGGCCATGTTCACACACCTGTCTCCCCATGTACAATGCAGTGGTATTAGCCCTACATTGTACGTCATGACGTCAAGGGATCACCCATAGCCCAGACTGGAGGAGAGAAGAGAGGAGTACCGGAGCCAGCCGGAGTAGGGTGTACGGTTCTTAATACAACCTCTTTGGCTTCTGTAGACCTTTACAAGTATTTAGCCATGCAGTGCAGCTGGGCCCTACTACAAGAGTTCATTTTTGATCCCAGAGTTGATCTTTAATCCTTTGGTGTCCAACTACAGCTACTGCAAACAGTTAAAAGAACATGCACTTCTCTGTTAAGCCACCTTTTGCAAAAGGTTCACTTTAAAGTATATTTAAAGCTAAAGGCCCTTTTTTTTGTTTTTTTCTCATTTTTGATCGAGTAGATAGCTAAACATCCATAATGTTTAAAACCCATGGCACTTAGGCAAAGCAAGTGAAACTATTTTGCTCCCACCGATACAAAATCAATACTCTTCCTTTTCCAGTTCCTGTGCAGATAGGGTAATTTGAGGTTACAAACAGAACAGAAAACAGAATGTGCTGGCCTTGTGAATCGCCTTTGATCCATTAATTAGATCAAATCAAAGATGCATGCTCACAAACATATAAGAGAAAATCATCATGTAGATAAATAATACGGCTGACTGGCAGAAGATAAACACTTGGCAGGTGTAGATTTCACAACCACGAGATGATATTTATACACCAGTCAGTTGTAAACTTAAACCATACACTATAATTTTGAAATGGACTCCACTAGACCTCTGAAGATATACTGTAGTATCTGGCACCAAGCCGTCTATAGCAGATCCTTTAGACCCTGTAAGTTGCGAGGTGGGGCCTCCATGGATTAGACTTGTTTTTCCAGCACATCCCACAGATGCTTGATTAGACTGACATCTAGAGAAATTGGAGGCCAAATCAACACCTAGAACTAGTGTTCCTCAAACCATTCTTCATCAGCCCAGTTCTGCTGCTCACGTGCCAAATGTAGGTGCGTTTGGATGTGGACACGGGTCAGCAAGGGTACCCTGACCTGTCTGCAGCTAAACAGCCCCATACACAACAAACCACAATGGACTGTGTTTTCTGACACCTTTCTATCAGAACCAGCATTACCTCTTTCAGCAATTAGTACTACAATAGCTCTTCTATTGGATCGGACTATATAGGCCAGCCTTTGCTCCTCACGTGCATCAACGAGTAATCCATGACCCTTTTGGTCAGTCATGACCACTGCAGACCAGGAACATCCCAGAAGAGCTGCAGTTTTGGAGTTGCTCTGATCCAGTCAACTAGCCATTAGAATTTGGCCCTTGTTATAGTCATTCAAATCCTTACACTTGCCCATATTTTCTGCTTTCAACAAATCGACTTCAACGTCAACATGTTCACTTGCTACCTAATATATCCCGCCCACTTTCAGATGCCATTGTGATGAGATAATCAATGTTATTCACTTTTCCTGTCAGTATCGTATGCTGAAAAACAGCCCAACACCATGATGTTCCCACCTCCAAACTTCACTGTTGGTATGGGGGTGTTTTTGGGGTGATGTGGAGTGCCATTTGACCTCCAAGCATGGTGTGTATTATGGCATCCAAAGAGTTTTATTGTGGTCCCATCTGACCAGACTATATTCTCCCAGTATTTCACAGGCTTGACTAAATGTTGCGCAGCAAACTTTGAACGAGTTTCAACATGCTTTTTCTTCAGCAATGGAGTCTTGCGTGGTGAGCGTGCATACAGGTCATGGCGGTTGAGTGCATTACTTATTGTTTTCTCTGAAACAATTGTACCTACTAATTCCAGGTCTTTCTGAAGCTCTCCACAAGTGGTCCTTGGCTCTTGGACAACTCTTCTGATAATTCTTTTCACTCCTCTGTCAGAAATATTGCGAGGAGCACTTGGTTGTGGTCAGTTTATGGTGAAATGATGTTCTTTCCAGATCATGGCCCCAACAGTGCTCACTGGAACGTTCAGAAGTTTAAAAATCCTTTTGTAGCCAATGCCATCAGTATGTTTTGCAACAATAAGGTTGCAAAGGTCTTGAGAGAGCTCTTTGCTTTTACCCATCATGAGATGTTTATTCTGTGACACCTTGGTAATGAGACACCTTTTTATAGGCCATCAGTTGAGACTGAACCAGCTGATATTAATTTGCACTGACAAGGGGTAGGATTGCTTTCTAATTACTGATAGATTTCATCTGGTGTCTTGGATTTCCATTCCTTTTTGCACCTCCCATACCTATGTTCAATACCTTTTCCCTGTGTCATTCCATTTTATTACACATAACTTCATTTCTGAACTTATTTGTTTTGGTTTCTATGTATGTATGGATTGCATGGGTTGTTACTAACGTGGTGAAAATTTCATGTCATAGCACCCTTCGAAATATATTTACTCAGAAAATGGTGATGTGTTCAATACTTATATAGATATATATAAATATACATATATCCTGATATATGAAACTGTTATCACCCCTCCAAAGCCAACAATTTTTGTCTCATGGTGATCCTATAATATTTTATGTTTATGATGCGGTACAGCAACAGTGTGCTTCTGTTTTATTCCTCTCTATCTTTTTTATTTTTGCTCGTAAATTAAAATCCCTCTTTTCATATATTTTTTTACATGCATTATTCAAATCTACCGTGAAAGGAGGGAAAGAATAAAAATTAGGCAGAGCTGATTAAAAACGTCAATTTTATTAATACGGCTGGAAAACTATAGCCATTTTAAAAATCAGTCAAAAATAATTGCAAGAAGAAGAAAATTCTCTTTGCACTTTATAGCGCAGAAATTGGTGAGAGAGACAGCTCGGAATGCAAATTACATTCATTTTCTTGACTGTAAAGTACAGAAATTCCCCTTTGGGCGAGATAAAGATGTAATCCTTGTGGATCGCCTATTTTAGCGCAATATATTTTTATATTTTTTAAGTCTGCAACGTGTTTGGTGCCTTAAATTTTTCCCCATAGATGGTAAACATGAAGGCATTAAGTGTACAGAAAAAGGATGGAGAGAGGGAAGGTATACCTGATAGATGCTAATTAGGGTACATTAGCATACAATTATCATCATACCGGTATAAATGGCATATAGAACACGATTTTGCAAACATGGGGTATTTTCTAAACTTAAAATGAGTTAGAATAATGGAAGTTCTTATAGAAATTAAGAGGAGTTATTATAGCGGATGATAATAAAATAAGACTAATAACCATTAAGCAGAGCAACATCCCTGGGAATGCAGGCTATCCATTCAGAGCTGACACTCACTTGGCTCATGTGCCTTATTTGCTTGAATGCAGAGGCTGCCATCCTGGTTCTACAATTACTGAATAATAAAACATTAGGAATCCACACCACCTGTTGCCATTACAAGTGGTACTGAAAACAGTTTACTGTGGTATATGAAACCCAACTGGACCCCATTGCCGCATCCCTTCCTTATTGGGACCCAACGACATGAATTTACCACCCCTTGCATTCCAACCTTCACTTTTCCCCTCATGCAGGTAGCATAGACTCCTCTGCTTAGACTTGGGGTTGCCCATGCACACATCTGCTGCCTATTGTGGTTCCAAGGCCAAGGCCATGACATAATTGAGGATGTAACCTATCCATTCACTGCACAATGATGACATTGTTGAACACGTTGTCTGTGACATTACAGAGGATGTAGCCCGCCTATTCATTAGAGCCAGCAACATCATTAAGAATGCATCCTGGGACAATACTATGCTTGCTGCCTATCCATTCACTATAAACCAATGACATCAAAAGATTTCTAATTATCCATTGACTAGACAGCACAGGCTAGATAGCAACCTTCTATTCATTAGCGACCAGGTGACATCAATGACGATTCAGCCTTATGTTCATTAGACCAGTGAGAATAATAATTCAGAGACCAGGAATGTCACTCTGGATGCAGTCTATCCATTTACTAGATACCATAGGCATCAATATGAATATGAATAAATGTGCAATAGGCACCAGCTCTGGTGCCCCAATCATGAGTGGTAACTGAAAACTAGTGAAAGCTGCCCCCTTTAAGTGCAAACCCACATTAAAGATGATATGAATGTGAAACATTGTAAGAAACAAAGAAAGGAGGCCCGTGAGGTCGATCATCCCTGCCATGGATGTGTAATCAGACTGGTCTTTCAGATGCACTGTGTCCACCGGCCGGCTTTGTCAAGAGCTTGACATAGGAGTGCAGCCGTCATGCCATTCACGGCTTGCTGACTCAGGAAACGCGTCGCATGTGTGTCGCCCCTCGCCTGGATTGCTGTTTGCCTTCCAAGTCTCATTCTGGTATTCCTCTATCATTGCCGGCCGGTGGACACAGTGCATCTGAAAGACCAGTCTGATTACACATCAATGGCAGGGATGATCGACCTCACGAACCCCTCCAGTTACATCTGGGACTCTCATATGCCTTTTTAACTCAACACAAATGTGAGTGCAATCTCTGTTGCTGCTCTTTTTATTAAAGTTGTTTTTAAGTCTACACCCAGAGGCGCCTCCTTTCTTTGTTTCTTACAGTGCTTTTTGGGAATATGGTTTCCATCCCATTGGAAGGCTGCCGTGAATGTGAGCTTTATACCTCATCATCGACTTTATGCACACCATCATGGACTACTATTATCTTTTCTTATCCCTTGTTCCAGTTCATCACTTATATGCATAATATTGTCATTTATGTGGATTATTGCTTTTAACCTTTGCGCCAAACACTTGTTATATTGAATGTGAAACATACTGTATGTTTCACATTGACGTTATCTTTCATTTTAAAATAGTCTACTTTTTGTATATATGTTATCGTAATAAGGTATTTGCACATGTGGATAGCGCCGCCGCCAGACCTTATGTTTAAATATTTGGTGATCAATATGAATGTACCATATCCATGTACAGTACTAGATTCCAGTGTCATTACTATGAATGCAGCCTCTCCATTTATTAGAGACTGGTGACATTACTATGAATACAAGCAATGTATCTATTGGAGACCAGGTGACATCACCAAGAATGTAGCCCATCCATTTATTTAATACCAGTGGCATCACTATGAATGCAGCCTATCCATTCATTAAAAACTAGCGCTGGGAGTGCTGGCGAGAGATGGAGCCTGTCCAGGCTCATGCTATGGCTTAAGGAAAAGAAAGGAGGTGATCCCTGGTGCCACACATCCATATGGTCCTATGGTAGTGATCAGAGTGACAACTTCAGCCTAGACTCCAACCAGGCCACGCCCCCAACACTTTTCACCCTGCCCCCTGGATTACCATAGGACCATATGGATGCGCGACACCAGGGATCACCTCCTTTCTTTTGCTTGAGGCATCATTACGGAGCCTAATGCAGCCTATCCGATCGGTGGAGACCAGTGACATCAGTATGAATGCAGCCTATCCATTCTTTAGAGACCAGTGACATCACTATGAACACAGCCTATCCATTCTTTAGAGACCAGTGACATCACTAGGAACACAGCCTATCCATTCTTTAGAGAGCAGTGACATCACTATGAATGCAGTCTACAGTGCATCTAGAAAGTATGCACGCTTCACTTTTTCCAGAGATGGTTGTTCTTCTGGAAGGTTCTCCTCTCTCTACAGAGAAACGCTGGAGCTCTGCAGAGTGACTATCAGATTCTTGATCGCCTCCCTGACTAAGACACTTCTCCCCCCAAACTCTCAGTTTGGCCGGGCAGCCTGCTCTAGGAAGAGTCCTGGTGGTTCCAAACTTCTTCCATTTATGGATGATGGAGGCCACTATGCTCATTGGGACCTTCAATGCTGCAGAAATGTTTCTGTACCCTTCCCCAGATCTGTGCCTCAATACAATCCTGTCTCGGAGATCTACAGACAATTCCTTGGACTTCATGGCTTGGTTTGTGCTCTGACATGCACTGTTAACTGTGGGACCTTATATAGACAGGTGTGTGCCTTTCTAAATTATGTCCAATCAACTGAATTTACAACAGATGGACTCCAATCAAGTTGTAGAAACATCTCAAGGATGATCAGTGGAAACAGGACACACCTGAGCTCAATTTTGAGTGTCATGGCAAAGGCTGTAAATACTTATGTACATGGGATTTTTTAATTTATACTTTAAAATAATTAGCAAAGATTTTAAACAAACTTCTTTCATGTTGTCATTATGGGGTTTTTTTGTAGAATTTTGAGGAAAATAATGAATTTAATCCATTTTAGAATAAGGCTGTAACATAACAAAATGTGGAAAAAGTTAAGTGCTGTGAATACTTTGCGGATGCACTGTATCCTTTCAAAGAGAACCAGAACTTCCTAGAGGTATTTTGGACATTCCTTTTGAGTATTGGCTGTCTTCTTGAAAACGCAGCCCAATGACAATGAAGAAATAACATTGCAAAGTGCATTATATTGTTACTGTATTGTATGCAGCACAATATGTTATTAGTATTATTGTACATAATCCTGCTGAAAGCTTATTTTTTGGTAAGCATAATAACCTTTTTTCTTATGCAGCATAACAAAGCACAGTCATTTTATAACAAAGCCTCAAAGAATTTGTATTCTCCAGGAATTTGGTGTTATGCACCCAGCTCAGCTGTGAGCAAACAATTTTCTATCTCCCTGTGCAAAGAAGATCCGATTACACAGAGCTTTAAAGCAACTCTGTATTTGCATTGTCCTCAGCGCAGGATGGGAATACAGTTCACACCAGTCTGCAGTGCTGTGCTCTTTTGTCATATCACCAAGCAGTCCGGTCATGGAACACTTAACCTATCACTGAACAGCTCGAATTTTCGGGCATGCAGCTCAGACAAATCAAATGTCATTTATAGCAGGTATTGTTTATGGCAGCTCATGGATTGTACAGCATGCAACCCGGTTATCTATGTATCAAACTGTGTAGTATGTATGTATGGATGTATATCTCTAGATGGTGTAAAAAAAGCCATATATACTGTACAAAAATATATATATATACAGTGCCTTGCAAAAGTATTCATCCCCTCTTGGCATTTTTGGTGTTTTGTTGCCTCACAACCTGGAATTAACATGGATTGTTTGAGGATTTGCATCATTTATTTACAGAACATGCCCACAACTTTGAAGATTTTTTTTTTTTTTTATTATTATTATTATTGTGAACAAAGTACAAATAGGACAAAACAACAGAAAAAGTAAATGTGCATAAATATTCACCCCCCTAAAGCCAATACTTTGTAGAGCCACCTTTTACGGCTATCACAGCTCCAAGTCTCTTTGGATAAGTCTCTATGAGCTTGGGATTTTTGCCCATTCCTCCTTGTAAAACAGCTCCAGCTCCTTCAAGTTGGATGGTTTGCGCTTGTGAACAGCAATCTTTAACCACTTCCTTACTGGGCACTTAAACCCCCCTCCCATCCAGACCAATTTTCATCTTTCAGCACTGACGCACTTTGAATGACAATTGCGCGGTCATACAACACTGTGCCCAAATGACATTTTTATCATTTTTTCACCACAAATAGAGCTTTCTTTTGGTGGTATTTGATCACCTCTGCAGTTTTTACTTTTTGTTAAAAAAAATGAAAAAAACTGATTAAAAAAAAAAAAAAAAATTATTTTTTTTATATTTTGTTATAAAAAATTTAAAACAGGTAATTTTTCTCCTTCATTGATGTACGCTGATGAGGCGGCAGTGATGGGCACCGATGGGTGGCAGTGATGGGCACTGATGGGTGGCAGTGATGGGCACTGATCAGTTACACTGATAGGCAGCACTGCTAGGTGGCACTGATTGGTACTACTGGTGGGCATTGATAGGTGGCACTTGTGTGCACTGTTAGGTGGCACTGTGGGCACTGTTAAGTGGCACTGTTAGGTGGCAGTGATGAGGCAGATGTGCCACTTCCACTTCGGGACCGATGTCCCTCACATCTGAGCCAGTGATCGGCTTTTTCTTCTACTCACGCTGTCAGCACGAGTAGAAAAAAAAAAAAAGATTACCGATCTTTTGTTTACATCATGTGATCAGCTGTCATTGGCTGACAGCTGATCACATGGTAAGGGGCCAGGACCGGCCCCTTACTTGGATCAGTGATCACCCGAGTCTCAGTGACTCAGTGATCATAGCTCGCTCAACGCACGCCCTGCAGGGCGCGTGCACAGGGGAGGCCATCATATGACGGCCTCCCGGGAATTCAGGTCCGCGCTGTGGCCGTCATTCGGCCATAGCGCAGATGTCAAGTGGTTAAGTCTGACCACAGATTTTCTATTGGATTGAGGTCTGGGCTTTGACTAGGCCATTCCAACACATTTACACGTTTCCCCTTAAATCACTCAAGTGTTGCTTCAGCAGTGTGTTTTTGGTCATTGTCCTGCTGGAAGGTGAACCTCCGTCTGAGCTTCAAATCACACACAGAGTGATACAGGTTTTGCGCAAGAATATCCCTGTATTTAGCACCATCCATCTTTCCCTCAACTCTGACCAGTTTCCCAGTCCCGACTGCTCAAAAACATCCCCATAGCATGATGCTGCTACCACCATGTTTCACTGTGGGGATGGTGTTCTTTGGCTGATGTGATGTGTTGGGTTTGCTCCAGACACAGCGTTTTCTTTGATGGCCAAAAAGTTAAATTTTCTCATCAGACCAGAGCACCTTCCTCCATACATTTGGGGAGTCTCCCACATGCCTTTTCGCAAACTCAAAACGTGCCATTTTGTTTTTTGCTGAAAGTAATGGCTTTCTTCTGGCCACTCTGCCATAAAGCCCAACTCTATGGAGCGTACGACTTATTGTTGTCCTATGTACAGATACTCCAGTCTCTGCTGTGGAACTCTGCAGCTCCTCCAGGGTTACCTTAGGTCTCTGGGCTGCCTCTCTGCTTAATGCCCTCCTTGCCTGGTCCGTGAGTTTTGGTGTGCGGCCGTCTCTTGGCAGGTTTGCTGTTGTGCCATGTTCTTTCCATTTGATTATGATAGATTTGATGGTGCTCCTAGGGATCATCAAAGATTTGGATATTTTTTTATAACCTAACCCTGACTTGTGCTTCTCAACAACATTGCCCCTTACTTGTTTGGAGAGTTCCTTGGTCTTCATGGCAGTGTTTGGTTAGTGGTGCCTCTTGCTTACGTGTTGCAGCCTCTGAGGCCTTTCAAAAAGGTGTGTCTATGTAATGACAGATCATGTGACACTTAGATTGCACACAGGTGGACATCATTTCACTAATTATGTGACTTCTGAAGGTAATTGGTTGCGCCAGAGCTTTTTATGGGCTTCATAACAAAGGGGGTGAATACATACGCACATGCCAATTATCAGTTTTTTATTTCTGAACTTAAGCTATTGTGTTCTGATCCATCACATATAATTCAGATTAAAAAGAACATTGAACTAAAGGCTGTAACAAAATAGGTAAAAAGCCAAGGGGGTGAATACCTTTGCAAGGCACTGTACATACATATATAAAGATAGATAGATAGATAGATAGATAGATAGATAGATAGATAGATAGATAGATAGATAGATAGATAGATAGATAGATAGATAGATAGATAGATAGATAGATACTTAGATAGATAGACTATCTCACAAACGTGAGTAGAGTACACCCCTTTATTATATCTTTTCATGTGACAACACTGAAGAAATGACACTTTGTTACAATGTAACGTAGTGAGTGTACAGCTTGTATAACAGTGTAAATTTGCTGTCCCCTCAAAATAACTCAACACACAGCCATTAATGTCTAAACCGCTGGCAACAAAAGGGAGTACACCCCTAAGTAAAAATGTCCAAATTGGGCCCAAAGTGTCAATATTAGTGGCCACCATTATTTTCCAGCACTGCCTTAACCCTCTTTGGCATGGAGTTCACCAGAGCTTAAGGTACAGAAAGTTTTATACACTCAAAATGTAGAGTAACCAAGAAGGAAAATAGAGGGAGCAAAAGCCCCAGAAGGATGAAAAGGAAAAAAAGAGAGGAGGAGAGAGAAAAGGGAGAGAAAGAAAAAGGCAATGGGGACATAGACTCGGGATCCTCAGGTGGTTCAGTTACAGGCGTCCAACACTAGCCGGGGGAAGGGAAAGGATAGCCTATTGAAGCCAAATTCCAAAATTTAAATGTAGCATTAGAGTCCTTGAGAATGCTGGACATCTGTACATTAAGCATTAAGGCTGTAATATGATTCCTAATGCCCTGAAAGGAGAGCGTAGGTTTCCTCCAGGCCTGGGAAATTGTGCTTTTGGCCGAGAAAAATTGGCAGGTTGCTAACTTTTGCTGGCAAGCATAGAGGCCTGGGATAGGGCAGTGCATCAGGGCCAGTTTAGCATCCTTTCAGATAGGCAAGTGGAATAGCATAGGTAGCTAGCCAAAGACTCTGGACCAAAAGCCTACCAAACGTGGGCAGGTGTACCATGTATGTAAAACATCCCCAGGATGGCCACAGCCCCGGAAGCATCGGTCAATAAAACTAAGGTTGGCTTAGAGCCAAACATTTCAACCTGTCAAACAGTACATCCGTGCTAATAAACTAATTATATCAATCAAATATGTGTAAATGTGAATGAATTGCAGCTGCTTTTTCAACAATCAGATGAATGCTAGTAAAATTGTGCACAAAACACTATAAGCAAACAGCGCTTGCTAACATAAAAATGCCAAAATGAATACTGTGGTAGTGTGTAATTTCATGTGCAAATAAAATTAATCATACAATAATGTGAGGAATAGATGAATAATTTTTCAAATAATGTGATTAAGCACAGGGGCTATCTTCACAAACAAACTCCCCGCTCACCACATACACGTGAACCCAAATCTCAAGTGTGCGATCAATCTTTTCTTCTCTTCTTGATATTGCCTACGGTGATGAGCCAGGATTAGCACCTTGGACCGGGTGTGTCCATTTTTGCCTGAAGCGGTGTGTGCACCCTTGTTCTGTTTCCTGATTACTCCTGGTCCATGTGGTGGACTGAGAATCTGGGGCTTTCCTGTCCCCTTCCTGCAGTACTTGGCCTTGGAGAAACTATTATAAAGTCACTTAAGGTCCACAGACTAGAGCTTTGGATGCCCAATACCCAGCTAATAACATGTTAGACCCATATTCAGGGTGTAACATGTAACATGTTACGAACGGACCAGCCCCCCTCACCTCCCTGTTTCCCCGATCTGACAGCTAATGGGAATCTTCTCCCCTCCACTGGCTGTCACAATTAAAAAAAAAAACGTGGTGGTAGTTCATTCTCTCTCATCCTGTCAGATTGCATCTGCTTACCCATACTGGATGTACTGGCACACAGATACACTGATAGATCTGCTAAAGATCTGCATGGCACCAGAGATCTGCTGGTCGCTGGTGCAATGCTTTACAGGCTCCAAAAAAAAAATATTAATGCACATTTTTTTACCTGCAAAAAAAAAATGTGCATTTATTATTTTTTTCTAAAAAATTAACTTATCCTTTAATTTAGCCAAGCGTGACAAGGGGGACATCCTATCCAGTCAGTAGCACGTTGCATCCTGGGAGCATTTTGGGTAAGGAAACACACACTACTGTAAGAAGAGGACCAGCTGTTTCATTTTGCCAATATTTTAAAAACTAATTATCCAGCACTAAGGCTTCTTCAATAAAGAAAGCAAAGTGTTATTGCACCAATAATAATTAAATCAATAGCAGGCTTTCTTACTGGAGCTTTATCACAAAATGTTGCTTTGTATCGATCACGGCATTTGATTAAAAAGTGCTTTCCATCTAAGTGGGCGTGCAGCTGTTGTCATGTAACTTGCTGTTTTGAAAACCATCATTCAGAAGATTTAGAGAAGAGGTGGAGGCATGGTAAGCTTAACCACTTCAGCCCCGGAAGGATTTACCCCCTTCCTGACCAAAGTACCTTTGGCGATTCGGCACTGCGTCGCTTTAACTGACAATTGCGCGGTCGTGCGACGTTGCACCCAAACAAAATTGACCTCCTTTTTTGCTCACAAATAGAGCTTTCTTTTGGTGGTATTTTATCACCTCTGCGGTTTTTATTTTTTGCGCTATAAACAAAAAAAGAGCGACAATTTTGAAAAAAAATCATATTTTTTACTTTTTGCTATAATAAATATCCCCCAAAAATATATAAAAAAACTATTTTTTTTTCTCAGTTTAGGCCGATATGTATTCTTCTACATATTTTTGGTAAAAGAAATTGCAATAAGCGTATATTGATTGGTTTGCGCAAAAGTTATAGCATCTACAAAATAGGGGATAGATTTATAGCATTTATATTATAAATTTTTTTTTTTTATTAGTAATGGCGGCGATCTGCGATTTTTATCGTGACTGCGACATTATGGCGGACACATCGGACACTTTTGACACTACTTTGGAACCATTGTCATTTATACAGAGATCAGTGCTATAAAAATGCACGGATTACTGTGTAAATGACAATGGCAGGGAAGGGGTTAAACACTAGGGGACGATCAAGGAGTTACGTGTGTCTTAGGGAGTGATTCTAACAGTGGGGGGATGGGCTTCCTCTGACATGACAGAGATCACTGCTCCCGATGTCATGTCACTAGGCAGAAAAGGGAAATGCCTTGTTTACACAGACATCTCCCCGTTCTACCTCTCCACACCGCAATCGCGGGCCGCCGGCGAACATCGAGTTCCTGGGACCCGCGGGCATGCTCCCACGGCGTGCGACAGGCACGCGCGCCCAATAGGCAGAAAATTTAAAGGGACGTACAGGTATGCCCATTTGCCTGCCTATGCCTTTTTTTATTTTTTATTTTGGATAGCGTAAGGGAGGGTTATAACCCCTGTCAGTTTTTTGCCCTCTGTGTCCCATTTTGGAGATTTCCCTTCACTTCCTCTTCTATAGACAAAACAGACCCCAGACCCCAAAGCGGAAACAATGTACAGGTACGTTGTTTTGCGCAGCCGGGCCGCAGTAATGCCCCATACACACGGTCGAACTTTGTTCGGACATTCCGACAACAAAATCCATGGATTTTTTCCTACGGATGTTGGCTCAAACTTGTCTTCCATACACACGGTCACACAAAGTTGTCGGAAAATCCGATCGTTCTGAACGCGGTGACGTAAAACACGTACATTGGGACTATAAACGGGGCAGTGGCCAATAGCTTTCATCTATTTATTTATTCTGAGCATGCGTGGCACTTTGTCCGTCGGATTTGTGTACACACGATCGGAAATTCCGACAACGGATTTTGTTGTCGGAAAATTTTATATCCTGCTCTCAAACTTTGTGTGTCGGAAATTCCGATGGAAAATGTGTGATGGAGCCTACACATGGTCGGAATTTCCGACAACAAGGTCCTATCACACATTTTCCGTCGGAAAATCCGACCGTGTGTACGGGGCATAAATGTGCGGTGGGCGGGCTGGAAGCAGTTTATCCCATCTGTGGTAAAAAAAAAAAAAAGTAAAGGTGGTCATATATGTTACAATTAGTGGTGCACTGAAATTACAATTTTGGTGCCGAAACCGAAAATTCTGGATGCACTTGGCCGAAACCAAAATTAATGTTTTTAAAAAATATATATATATTTTTATAAATAGCTGTATCATATTCGATGTTTTAATTAATATCATGGAATTAAATGAATATTTATTTATTGTCATCCAATATTGGCACTTTTTGCTGCATATTTGGCATACCGTACCAGAAACGCACCTCCCCATTGAAATGCATTGACAGAGCATTGCAGAGTGTTGCACCCGTGTTGCATTTTTGATGCATTTTTGAGTCACATGACCTATGAAAAACACACCATAAGCAAGGTAAAATCGCTGTAAAATCACACTTTTTTTTTTTACACAGTGGTGAAAACACTATTTTCGACCGATAATTTTTGGAGGCCAAAATTTTGGCCTAGCATCACTAGTTACAATCTGGTTGTACACTATCTGTGCAATCTCCTTTTTTTTCAATCAGATAGGCCAGGTAGTAAAACTTAGGAATGAAAACTATACGGCAGGGGTAAACAGCCTGGTTCCCTCCAGCTGCTGCAGAACTACAAGTCCCATCATGTCTCTGGGAGTAATTGTAACTGCCAGCCTTGCAATGCATCATGGGAAATGTAGTTCCACAACAGCTGGAGGGCTACTGGTTGCCTACCCCTGCTATACAGCTTGGTTATGTTGACCAAACTGGATTAATAGAACTAGAGGGATCTCAAGGGGTAATTAGTAAGATCGCTGCAACAACATCTGGATCAGGATCCCCCCAACCACATTACTATAGTACACACGTTGTTCAATAATGCGAAGCCCTGATGAAGAGGCACCCTTTGAACCCCCGAAACACGTTGTCTTTTTATAATATAAGAATCTGTATACAATTAAAGCCGGACTTTATATGTTCTTCTTTTGGCACTTTCTTCTTTGCACACCCAGTTCCTACTTGACCAAAGAGCTGACCCTTGGCCATCACTCCAAGGATAGCTGCCTAAAGAGAATAATTTCCTCTACACTGCTTAAGACCTGGCTGAGATAAAATACTGCTATAAGAGATCCAGTGCACCTTTCTTCTATTTCCCACAGTTTGTATTATTGTCTGTGTCCCCGATGTGAAGATTTACCCTCTTTAGTTGTGTTGGTGACTCATGTCACTGGTACAGAAAGTTATGGGAATCTGAAGTTTTTACAGCTGTCACCGGGACAGGGGTGAGGATAATCCACCAATGGGGACACCTATTCTGGTGACAACTGTCTAAAATTGGGTTTTCCCTTTATTATTGGAGAGATTTCCTTTCACTTTCTGTTATGTCCCCGGGACCAGAATTTTTATGGATGGAATTAACAATGAACAATAATTTGTTACAAACTTGATAAAATGATCTGCAGAGGTGAGGTTAAAGTGTTACTAAAACCACAACAGTAAAATCAGTCTGTATATATAGTAAAGCATGCTTGTTCTACTCACTGAAAAACCTAAGGGGTTAATCTTGCGCATTGAGTAAAAATGCTGTTTAAGCCTGTCTTATCTGATCCTGCCCTTCTTTCACAGTCCCCAATCTATCTCCTGATACTAAATAGCCTTGGGGGCACTCTGCACATGCTCAGATTGGTGTGTATTGCTAGAGAGTTTTTGGTTTTTTTTTTGGGGGGGGGGGGGGGGAGTGCATGTGATCAGCACAGGGCCAATCAGTACTGTCCAGACAGAGGGTCAGGAGTCCTGCAGCCTCATAGGACAGAAGAGAATAAAAACTCCTCCTACAAACTTTAACCAGTGCTTGGAAGGACACTGACAGAAGTCACAAGACTGCTATATACTGCTGATGAGAACAGGTATTTAGCAGTTTATATTTACTAAAATAGTTGCATTACCATGTACTGTGTACAGTGGGAGACCAGATATAGTGAATGCATGGTCCTGGGTTTAGTAACAATTTATTGATCCTGGAAAATTAAAGCTGAATTTCAGGAATTCAGCCACTTTGAAAAATGTGCTGGCATACTGTGAGTACTGATACCAACGATGGGGCACTATTCCTCCCACTGATACCAATGATGGGGCACTATTCCTTCCATTTACACCAACAATAGGGCACTATTCCTTCCACTGACATCAACGATGGGGCACTATTCCTCCCACTGACACCAACTATGGGGCACTATTCCTCCCACTGACACCAACTATGGGGCACTATTCCTCCCACTGACACCAACTATGGGGCACTATTCCTCCCACTGACACCAACTATGGGGCACTATTCCTCCCACTGACACCAACTATGGGGCACTATTCCTCCCACTGACACCAACTATGGGGCACTATTCCTTCCACTGACACCAACGATGGGGCACTATTCCTTCCACTGACACCAACGACGGGACACTATTGATCTTTTATTAAAAGAATCAAGCAACCAATTTTATACAAAAGTAAAAAACAAAACCATAGTACAAAACTTCAACAGAAATCCAAGGAATACACATCCATGTTCAGAATATATACAATACATACATAATCCACTACCAAAATTATTTACATAAAGCAGCAGAGAGGGCCTAAGAGGCACAACCCATCACCTATGTACGCAGCCATTTATCAAAAATTAATCCAAAAAAAAAATAATAATCTAGGGTGATAAGAGACAGACAGCCACACCCGGGAAAGAGACTCCTGGCAGTCAGGGAGGCTTGAAACCCCTCCACGCCTTCAACCAAGCCCCCTGACTCCGCTTGTCTCTCTCGAGCACCCGAATCTTCTCTACCTCATGCAAAATGTCATACACCACCACCTGAACAGGAAGGATTTTACGCCGAATGCAGACCTGACACCGTGCGTTCCAAGTGAAATAACGGACTACTAGGCTAACTAGAAAAAGTGTATCTAAACAAAAAACCCCACCAGTATTGAATGCTCCGTACACCCACTCAGCATAACCCAGCCTGGAGAGGAAAGGGACACCGAGGGCCCGCCCCACCTGTTTGTACACCTCTATGTTAAAAGGGCAATGAAGCAGAAAATGGTCCATAGTCTCCTCCTCACGAGGACAGCTACGATCCACCCCACTGCGGAATTTCAAATTGCCCCTAACATAGAGCCTCCCATGGAAGCACAACCAGGCCAGATCCCTGAATTTAGGGGGTACTCTGTCCAAATTAATAAGTCTTAACCCTGCCCTCAAAACTGGGCCTGGGCAATCCCTTAAGGCCAGTGGGTCATGAAAGACTTCGCTCAAGACTCGACTCATAAGGACTTTCCTCGGAACCGATCTGAGATCTTCAGCCGACAATCGCCACTGCCGTAGTAACTTCAGGCACGGAGCGACATAGGCTGGTAGCTGACCACGATGACCCCTGAGATTCTTCACTTGGCCACCTTCTTCCCAAAGTCGTAGAAAAGGCCTAAACCAAGATCTAAATATGCCTGCCCATCCAGGAGGTTCCACTGCAAGCATATTACCAATATTAAACTTGAGAAAAAGCAGTGAAAAGAAAAGAACTGGGTTGACCATACCTAAGCCACCCTCCCTCCTGGATAGATAGGTGACATTCCTCTTGATGGGGTTCAGTCTGTTCCCCCACAACATCTGGAAGAACACACTACTGATCCTAGCATAGAGAGACACTGGCAAGATGCAGAAAAAGCTGACATACAAGAAGATCGGAATCAGGTAAGTCTTAATCAGATCAACCCTTTCCCTCATAGATAACTTCCATCTCTTCCAGCTGACCACCTTAGTATTGGCAATTTCCAGTCTGCCTTCCCAGTTTTTGAGGCCATAATCGCCAGGTCCAAATTCAATGCCTAAAATCTTAATTCTTTCCTGGGGCACTGGAAAGGTGTCCGGGAGATCAAACCCCTCACCTTCCTTTCCCATCCAGAAAACTTCACTCTTTTCCTGATTGATCTTGGAGCCTGATGCTTCAGAATACCGTGATGTCAGAGAGACCACCTCCTCTGCTTCATCCGCCCCAGTGACAATCACCGACACATCGTCCGCATAGGCAACAACCCTCAAAGGCGGCTCACCCGGAAGCCCCACTGGCACCCCACACAACATGCCGCTCTCTAGCCTCCTGATGAAGGGGTCGATTGCAAACACATAGAGCAGGGGACTCAGGGGACAACCCTGGCGCACCCCGGAGCCAACCTCAAAGGACTGCCCAACCCAACCATTAACAAGAGGAAAGCTCTCTGCCCCCTCATACAAGACTTTTAACCAATCGACAAAACCACCCGGCAGACCGTACTTACTAAGGAGCAACCACAGGTACTCATGGTTAACACGATCAAAAGCCTTTGCCTGATCCAATGTCAGCAAATACTTTCCCCAGCCTGCAGCCCTGCACCGCTCCAAGGCCTCCCGGACAGCTAAAACTGCTGTGAAGGTGCACCTACCCTGGACCGAACAGTGCTGATGGCGAGAAAGCAAAGACTCTGCTACTGACGATAGGCGCCAGAAAATGATCTTTGCCAGTATCTTTCTATCGACATTAAGAAGGCTGATGGGGCGCCAATTCTCAACCATCGAAGGATCTTTACCCTTTGAAAGAAGAATCACAGCTGAGTGCCTCATGGAAGAGGGAAGTACCCCCTCAGCAAGGCAACTGTTAAAAACCTCTACCAAATGTGGGGCCAGAATAGACTTAAAAGCTTTGTAAAACTCAGCCGTCAAGCCATCCGGTCCAGGTGACTTTTTGATGGCAAGCTGTTCAATTGCCCTTATCACCTCTTCAACTGTGATCTCCTCTGTCAAATTCATCAATGGGACATCTTCATCATTTAGACCTGGAGTAGAGTCCAAAAAGCTTTCCATCTTGTCACGGTCAAGCTCTTTCCTCCCAAGAAGGTCAGCATAAAAGGACCTCACGACCTCCAGAATCCCTGACCTGGACTTTGTCAAGGAACCTGTACTGTCCTTAAGGCCAACGACCGTTTTAACAGCTACACCTTGTTTGCAGTTCTGGTAAGGGTCAGGCGAGTGGTACTTCCCATAGTCCCTCTCCAGAACCAAAGAGGCATGCCGGTCATATTGACACTTCCTGAGAAGGAGTTTCACTTCGGAGATTGCCCCAGGATCTCCTCCTCTCGAGACAAGAATATCCAGCTTCCTCCGTAAACGTTGGTAGGTCATGTATTTATTAAACTGCTTTCTATTGGCTAGGCCCCTGAAGAATCCAGCAATCCTCTTTTTGGTCAGCTCCCACCACTCAGCCTTGCTGCTACAAAAGTCCAGGATGGTCACCTGTGCCTGAAAGAATTCCTCAAAGGATTGTCTAACATGTTCTTCCTTGAGTAGAGTCGAATTCAATCTCCAGATGCCCTTGCCCCTCTGAGGGGCGTCTGAAGCATTCAGGACCACAGATAGCATACAGTGATCAGAGAACTCTACTGCCTGCACCACTGGGGGTGGTCTCCTTCAAAAAAAACCTATCTATTCTACACTGACTATTACCTCGATGAAAGGTGAACCCAGTGTCATCCGGGAGGTGCTTAATGTGCACATCCACAAGACCAGCATCCCTAACCATACTATTTAAAAAAACGCTATCATATCCCAGCCTGTCCTTGAAGTCCTTCCTGTCCTTGGGCCTAGTTACTGTATTAAAGTCACCTCCAAAGACCACTTGCCGGGATGTAAAAAGAAATGGCTTGATCCTTGTAAAAAGGCATTTCCTGTCCCACTTTGTGTGCGGTCCATAAACATTAATTAGGCGCAGGTCCTGCCCTCCCACAAGGACGTCTAAGACCATACATCTCCCAATCTCCACCTCAATAACCCGCCGGACAGTTACCATGCCGGTTTTAAACAACACCGCCACACCGCCGTAAGGCTCGGCCGCAAGAGACCAGTAAGATGGACCATACCTCCACTCTCTCTTGGCCATATGAATATCTGCCAAGGAGGTGAGCCTAGTCTCTTGCAAAAATAAAATTTCAGCATCTAATTGGCTGAACAAAAAGAAGGCCATAGAACGAGCTCTTACTGACTTAATGCTGGCGACATTTATTGTCACCACTTTTAACGGAGGGGGAACCGCCATTTGGGTTATTGGGCGGTTTGCTTCTTAGCTCCCCTCTGCTGCTCATCACCAGAAGCCTCTCTCTTTCTTGAGGCCGCCTCAAACTCCATTTCGGAATCAGAACTTCGCTCCGAAGAAGCTCCAGATGAAGAGATATCCCAATTAGAGGACCTATACCGGTTGGAGACAGGCACTGGAGCCTGTTCTGTCCTCACCACCTGCTTCTTCCGCTTCCCAACCTTCCTTCTCTCCTCCAGGTACTGCAGGTCAGCTTCAGAGATGCCCTCATCTCTTACTTTTTTCTGTGAAGTCTTTACAGAAGACTTCTTTACAGAGGAAGAAGCAACCTTTTTAGTACCCACTACCACTGCTGGTGGGGGGGGTGCTCCCTTTGAATCAGACTTAGGAGGGGTAGACTCCTGGGGGGTAACTGACTCAGGGGGCACAAACTTGGAAGGTTCAGACACAAGAGGAGAGGGTACAGTAGGCTGGGGGGAGACAGATACAGAAGGAATACTTACAGACACATGAGGGGTGGCCACAGGAACTGGAGAGGGATCCTGAGCAGGACCAGGGGAGTCGGTCACCGCAGAGGAGGATGGTACACCAGGGGCCTCACCCTCCATCCTGTCCAGCCTTGACATGTCATCAATTACCTCCTTCTCCATATTGTGCAAGGCTTCAGGACATCTGCTGTAGGGGTGGCCAAGGCGCAGGCACAGGTTGCACCTGATCATTTCGGTGCAGTCCTTAGCCATATGACCCTGACCCCGACACACTGAACATATCAAGGCTGAACAGGAGGAACTCAAATTCCCCTTTTCTCCACAGCGGTGACACAGCTTCGGCTGACCAGGGTAAAAAACAGTCATCCTATCCCTCCCTATAAAAGCTGAGGAGGGCAGGTGACGGACAACATTCCCATCCCTGGCCAACCTGACTGTAACTGACCAACCCCCAGTCCAGATGTTACGCTCATCAAGGATTTTATTGGGCTTGGTCAAAACCTCCCCATAGTTCCTTAACCAAACCTCTAGATCCCGGGCAGGGACACTCTCATTAGTGAGGATAATTGTGATTTTTTTTACTGTAGACCTCTGAGAAACTGCAACTGGGGCCAGACCTTCCCATTCAGGTCTTGACCTGCACCGAGCCTCATATCTCTCCCAGAACAGGTCAAGACCCTCTGGCCTGGTGAAGCTAACTGTATAATCCCGTGTCCCAGCTACATGTATAAAGGCATACAGATCATTTGCCCCAAAACCCATCTCCAAAATCAAATCCACCACTGCACGCCGTGCTGGAGGGATCGCACCACCTTCCCATTTCAGAATAACAACATTACGTCTGGGACCCCCAGCAGAAGCCAGAGACCCAAGACCAGATCCTGGGGTGCTCAAAGTGGTAGCCTGTAGGGGAAAACCCCGCTTGGGAGCAGAGCTACCAGGAGCAGAGCGTACCACCTGAGCAAAGGTAGGTTTATCAGGGCCAAGGCCCCACACTGAAGTCACATTAGTCTGTACATCATTATCAACTGTCTGAACTGAACTGGCAGAATCCATAGCAGGACGATTGTCCATCACACTGATACTGGGGTGATTGTTATCAGTCACAGCAATATTCAATTTCCCATCAGGAAAGGTCACAGTTTCTGCTGCAATACCAGCTGTCTCCTGATGCTGCGCTGTAGAGTCCTCAGCAGCAGTGGGGCAAACAGTTTTGGACTCACCTAAAGAAGGGTTAATGGGCCCTGCTTACACCTGTGGTTCTTCTACAGAAATGACATTTTTTAAAAGTAACTCTTGCTGCATTGCAGCATCAGCAGGCACAACATTGCTGCACACAGGATCAGCAGCCTGATTGTCATTAGGCACATTGTCAGTGTTGAAAGGCACAAAAACAGTCTTATCCACAACATGGGACTTGGCAGTCTTTACCTTATCAGGTACATCATCAGTAATGTCCTCTTCATTAAACATTAACTGATTCCTCCGCATAGGAGACTCCATTACCTGGATGGCCCTGAGCATGCCTCCTGAGTCCTGGGAAGGCATGGGGCTGCTTACCTCTCCCTGAGGGGGCAGGGGGGTCAGAACTGGGGGTCTCCTCCTCCACCTCCATCTTTGTCATCCTTCCAAACCTCCTGTCATTTCCAAACTTCTCCTTAAATGGCCCATCTCTGCCTTCCATCATGGCCACAATGGTCTACTGATGGTCCACACGGACTTTGGCCAACTGGATCTCCGGATCCATGGATCCACACTTCTGGCTGTGTAAGCCCTCCCGCTGCCTTCGCAGACGCTTCAGCTCCGCTCGTAGCTTGTAAAGCTTATCCCTCTCCCTATTTAGGGCCTTAATCCCGGCCACCACTCACTCCCGAATGGCTTCGGAACCTTCATCCCCACCAGGGGTAGAGAGATCAGCTTGTACAGGGGCAGGCATGTCACCCGACGGCCCAGGAGATGGCTGTGAGCTTCCAGCAGGAGAGGCCCTGCTGGCCTCCATGGCTTCCCCAGAAAGGGGCCAGGAGAGCTGGGAGAGATTTCCTCACCAGTCCCCTCTCACACGGATCTGCAGCAGCTCCAGAGAGACAGCCTCCTCCTGACACACCTGTGCTCCAATGATGGGTGGGGCACTATTCCTCCCACTGACACCAACAATTGGGCACTCTTCCTCCCACTGACACCAACTATGGGGCACTATTCCTCCCACTGACACCAACTATGGGGCACTATTCCTCCCACTGACACCAACTATGGGGCACTATTCCTCCCACTGACACCAACTATGGGGCACTATTCCTCCCACTGACACCAACTATGGGGCACTATTCCTTCCACTGACACCAACGATGGGGCACTATTCCTTCCACTGACACCAACGACGGGACACTATTCCTCCCACTGACACCAACTATGGGGCACTATTCCTTCCACTGACACCAATGATGGGGCACTATTCCTTCCACTGACACCAACGACGGGGCACTATTCCTCCCACTGACACCAACTATGGGGCACTATTCCTTCCACTGACACCAACGACGGGGCACTATTCCTCCCACTGACACAAAGGATGGAGTTGTATTCCTCACACTGACACCAATAAGGAGGGTAATATTCCTGCCCCTAATACCAAAGAGGTGATCTGGTGACTCCAACTGACACCAGGACCTTTTCTACTCCCGTTGGCCACAGTCCGGCCCCCCTAAAGATTGTAGAAGAGTGAACTGGCCCTTTGTTTAGAAAGTTTGGAGACCCCTGAACTAGACCAGCAGCCTGTCTCCAGATCACATATTACAATCATAAAATATGAACTTCAAAATATAAATTGGCTGCAGACCACTGGACTATTAAAATATCTAACAAATTGTATATATTTGCATCATATATCTTTATGAGTATACATCAACTCATGATGGAATTTTTGCACACATTGTTGGGGTTTATGTACACAAATACAGGTCTCTTCTAGCATAAAATCCTGACATTCTTCCACACCAGGGATGCCAGTGGTGGTGGGCGCAGCCATTCATAGTATTTAATGTCTGTACATAAGGCCTAAATCAACAATACTATGGCGAGGTAACTCCATAGAAACAATATACTGTAGTGGTGAGATCATAGGCTGGGATCTCCAAGTCCGAATATTAAACACCACTTGAAGCACAATCCACGGTGATAAAGAACGCCTTTACTCTTCAATGTCACAGTGCAGGTACTTGTAATGAGAAATTATTTGAAAAACATTGATCCAAAGGCTGAATACTGAATGATCAGAAACATATATTGTAAGCTCCTTGGAAAGTAATTGTCTCATATATTCTAGATGATTGTCTCCAATAGCAAATGTCAAAGTACTTGTGACTGATTATTCCCAATGACAAGTGTTTGTTGCGCATACAGATATTCACTCTAAATTATGAGAATAGCATGCATCATATGTCAGTGTGATTGTTGTATAGAAAACCATGCATAAGAACACCACTTATTAGCACAGTCTTTGGTGTTTTCAACACTTTAGATGAAAGCTGAAGATAGTCATTTGTGAAATGTAGGAAGTTCTTGCACAGCAAATAGTATAAAGCACAAATGAGCTGCCCTTCTAAGGAGGCCAGAATTCCAGGATGGTCTAAACCAGGGATATGCAATTAGCGGACTCCCAGCTGCTGCAAAACTACAAGTTCCATCATGCTCTGCCTCTGGGTGTCATGCTTGTGGCTGTCAGAGTCTTGCTATGCCTCATGGGACTTGTAGTTCTGCAACAACTTCTTCAAAAACAATGACATCCAATGAGGTTTAGGGTTTTGATTGTCTTCATTATTTTATATATCAAGGTCTCAACAGAAGGTTCATCCAAATGGATATTAACCAGAAACGCAATGTCTCTATAGAAGAGAATGGGTCCACTCTAAAAGGAACAGTATAACCTGCAGTGCAATGTGTCCACATGCGGTATGATCAGATAGGGGTGGATCTTCCTCCTTCAATTATCCACTTGCATAGCAACATGAATAGTTTTTAAAAACTCCATAAATGGTCCTGCTATCACAGACTCTGAAGATACTGAGAGAAGTCCAGAGGTCCAGATACACAACCCACTTTAGATTTTAATATATACTATATTGCCAAAACTACTGGGACACCTGCCTTTACACAAAGATGAACTTTAATGGCATCCCAGTCTTAGTCCGTTGGGTTCAATGTTGAGTTAGCCCGCCCTTTGCAGCTGTAGAGGGTCAGGGATCCTGCAGCCTCATAGGACAGAGGAAAAAAAAAACTCCTCCTACAAGCTTTAACCAGTGCTCGGAAGGACACTGACAGAAGTCACAAGACTGCTATATACTGCTGGTGAGAAAAGGTATTTCATAGACACAGTTAGCAGTTTATATTTACTAAAATAATTGGATTTCCATGTACTGTGTACTGTGGGAGACCAGATATAGTGAATGCACGGTCCTGGGTTTAGTAACACTTTAATGATCTTGGAAAATTAAAGCTGAATTCCAGCAATTCAGACATTTTGTAAAATGTGCTGGCATACTGTGACAACACAGCTTCAGCTCTTCTGCAAAGGCTGTCCACAAACTTTACGAGTGTGTCTATGGGAATGTTTACCATTCTTCCCGAAGTGCATTTGTGAGGTCAGGCACAGATGTTGAACGAGAAGGTCTGGCTCGTAGTCTCCGCTCTAATTCATCCCAAAGGTGTTCTATCGGGTTGAGGTCAGGACTCAGTGCAGGCCAGTAATGTTCCTCCAACCCAAACTCGCTCAACAATGTATTTATGGATGTTGCTTTCTGTTCCAGTCATGTTGGAAAAGGAAGGGGCCATCCCCAAACTGTTCTCACAAAGTTGGGAGCATGAAATTGTCCAAAATGTCTTAGTATGCTGACACCTAAGAGTTCACTTCACTGGAACTAAGGGGACAAGCCTAACCCCTGAAAAACAACCCCACACCATAATTCTCCACCAAATGATTTGGACCAGTCCACAAAGCAAGGTCCATAAAGACATGTATGAGTGCATTTGGGGTGGAGGAACTTGACTGTCCTGACCTCAACATGATAGGACACCTTTGGGATAAATTAGAGCAGAGACTGTGAGCCAGGTCTTCTCGTCCAACATCAGTGCCTGACCTCACAAATGTGCTTCTAGAAGAGCGGTCAAACATTCCCATAGACACACTCCTAAAACTTGTGGACAGCCTTCCCAGAAGAGTTGAAGCTGTTATAGCTGTAAAGGTTGGGCCAACTCAAAATTGAACCCTACAGACTAAGACTGGGATGCCATTAATATTCATGTGCGTGTAAAGGCAGGCGTCCCAATACTTTTGGCAATATAGTGTACATTACTGGGTATCAAGTATACAAAAATACATTAAAAAAATTGATTTGGCTCATTGAACTGATTATCCAGTAAGGTATTGGAAACCTTTTAAGATTACATCTTTGTCACCCTTACAGTGTTTTAATAATGTTAACTGAAGAGGTTTTGGATAGGAGGTGCTGGATCTGGAACAACTTGTACATTTGGGCTTGTGGGGTAACGTCTTCTGTTTTAGAAGTGTAATAGCTCTGGTTAGACTGCTCTTAGGCCCAGGACAGGTTGCTTGGATGTCTTGGAAGGAATCCAGTAGACATGAATAATGAGTGTATAAATGAATATGAATATGAATAATAATCCAGTAGACATGAGTGCCAAACCAAAAGAACTAGAGCCCACATTTTTATTCCATCATATGTATCTAAAATAACAAATAATGGCTTTAGTGGATAATAGCTTACAGTCCTCTAAAATATCAGCTGCTGAGACCTTTATACCAACACAAATTGTCTTTCTCAAAACTCTCTCCTTTCTTTTAGCCATAGATAGCATTTCAAGCCCTGATGAAGGCAGTACAACCTGGCCTCTGAAACATGTTGGCTTGTTATATTGGATGATGGGATGAATACTTTGGACTCTTTTTTCTTTGTTCTGGCAATGTTATTTATCTACCTCTCTCAGACTTAACAAGGTTCACAACCACGTTTGTGTGTGTGTAGGCAGGAGAGAGAGAGAGAGAGAGAGAGAGAGAGAGAGAGAGAGAGAGAGAGAGAGAGAGAGAGAGAGAGAGAGAGAGAGAGAGAGAGAGAGAGAGAGAGAGAGAGAGAGAGAGAGAGAGAGAGAGCTCTGGTTAAAGAGAATCAGTGCACAGGAATGGTGATTGCTGTTATACTGTCGCTCTCCATGGTGCTGAAATCAACTCCAGTCTACGGCATTAACATGCTCTATTTATAGGCTCTGTTGGCCTTGTCATTTTACTAAAGTATGTACTTGTGCCCACACCAAGCCTCTGCACAAGGCAAAATAATTTTAGTTAACTGACAGGCTACAGAGAAATAGAACAGAGCTGGCAATGTGCTTGCAAAAGTAATGAGGGCCAGGTTACTCATTAGAGATGTGCCTAGTAGAAAGAGAGGGCTTCCAATTGGAAAGAATCCTTTCTACCACCTGCCCTCCCTGCCTGCTTTCCTCCTTCCCGCTCGTTATTCCCCCTCCCTTCCCTACACATGCTCTCCCACCCTGTCTTCCTTCTTCCACTTTCTTTCCTTATCTACCTCTCTCCTTTCCTTCTAGCATTTATCCCTTCCATTCATTTTTTCCTTTTGCCCTCCCTTTCCTTCTTTTTTCTGCACTCCCTCTATCACATTCTTCCTCTACTCAACCCTTTCTTGCCTCCTCTACCTTACTTACTCTTAATTCCCTGCCTACCTTTCTGATGACTGTCTGTAGCACTATCCCAGCAAGAGCCTCTTTGTAGATTGGGTTCTCTGTTCTTCTGCAGCAACATGACTGACACACCAGGTTAAGCAAATGCATACTGCACTACTACTAGGAGCACAACTATAGCTACCCTACACAGAACTAAGGTTCAGTATCAAAAAGCAAACATCAGACTGGTTAGTGGTATATGAACCCAAAATATTGACATGGGTTGCAGTAAATAGCAGTGTGTACATAAAAAAGTAAGTAAAGAATTAGTCAATCACGGTTCACTAGATAAAATGTTCACTAGGCTATAGCAGCTATGTAACAGCAATGATAGTCAATACTTTGTAAACTCCTCTGTAAACAGTAGGCTATATTCACTCTATATAAATGGCAGCGATGACATTTAGAACTCCCTAAAGAAGTACCTCTTACTATGAACAAAAGGCAAAGTTCTTGTGAAGCAGCAATCTGAGTGAGCAGTCTTTAGCCCTTGTTCTTCAGCCATCTAATGTTAGGGCCTAGCTAACTATGGCTAAGCAACAATGATGTTGTGAAACGCGTCAGCTGTTTGTCCTGCTTCTGTTGTCACATGAATGTTGACTATTCATTATAATAAAGGCTTTTATCGAAGTGGGGCTGTCCAGAATCCATTTCTTCAATATCGTTGGGGCCTAGTCTTTATGTTGGTGCACATAAATACAGTCTTGATAAAGTCTACATGCAGTGGTAAAGGCTGCTCTCTCACTAGTCCCAGCGGTATGGCAGCAATCATCCTGTTGTGCAGATGCTCTCTAGATCTGCCTGTAATGGTTCCGCTCCCCAGCCCATAGGTACAAAGCGCTCTGGCCTTTCTGCAGCAAAGGTCTGTGTCCTCCTAATAGCTCAGTCCTCATTCTCTGTGCACTCTGATCTGCTCTCTCTCTGGTCCCCAGCACACAGGATCCTGATCTCTGGCTCAGGTCACAGGCTTTTATCAAGTGATAACACCCAGCTTTTTTACTACTCATACTGGATACTGAAGGAGTGAATCATTATATCCCGAGAAGGAGTCAAATTATTAAGTGCTTTTAGCTGTTCTATTTTATAGACAGCAATATTATTTGGTGAGTGTGTATTTCTTCTATTGGTGGAGGAACAGCACTGTGGAGACTCTTTATGGTGAAGAATTGGTTAAAGTTTGATTTGGATCATCTTGTCTTCAAGTTCTGTTTTTCACGGATGATATGGACTGTGATTTATATTAGATATGAATATCACATTATTATCATAATATATGGACACATTATTATTCTCACTGGTGTTTGGTTCTTAGCACTGCATTTTCTTATGCGATTTTCATATGGTGTAATTGTTATCTATACCTATTTGCACGCCGATTTTCTATTATACCATTTAGCGCTAACTTATTTATGTTGATTTGAGTTTTCCTGAGGTGCACACCCAGAAAAGGCAAGTGTGCTCACTCGGGTCTCAGCATGGCAAAAGAGAAAGCTCCTGGGTCTGGATTCCAGGAAATACTCCTCCCTGACACTGTCTCTGTGTGGGTACTGTAGTTTAATGATCCATAGGATTCCACAGCAAGGCTCCCATTCAGGACTGTAACTCCCACAATGCAGCAGTATACAAGTCTATGGAGCTTGTTTGGCTTGTCTGCTCCCCCTGCTGGCAGGAGGCAGACAGTGTTGCTAGATCTAGCAGGTCAGTTCAGTGAGGGCATAGAGAGAAGCTGTAGCACAGTGTTCTAACTCAGGGGGTCCCCAAACTTTCTAAACAAAGGGCCAATTTATTGCCCTTCCGACTTTAGGGGGCCAGATTGTGGCCAGCGGAAGTGGAAATGTTCCTGGCTTCAGTGGGGATAAACATCACCACATCTGGTATAAGGTTGAGGAATAGTGCCCCACTGTTGGTATCATTAGGAGGAATAGTGCCCCATTGTTGGTGTCAATAGGAGAAATAGTGCTCCACTGATGTCAGTTGGCAGAATACTGTCTCGTATAAGAGGGAGAAAAGTGCCCCAAGGGCCAGATAAAGGCAAGAAAAGGGCCACATCTGGCCCCCCGGGCTGCATTTTAGAGACCACTGTAACTCATTTTCTCTCTAACCACCTGCTACATGTATAATGCAGCCTTTCTCAACTTTTTTACCCCTTGTAATAGTTTTCAGGTCTTGGGGAACCCTTTCTAAAAATGATTACGATACACCTACAGCTTATGGAACATTAGCATCATCAATATGTTGAAATTTTAAACTAAAGAATAAAGGATGTGGCATCCCCAGAGTATTTGACACCCAGGTCAGATGTTTTTTTAAAAAACCATCCACTTTACAAGAAAATTATTTTACATAATAATCTTGAAAAGAATAATGATAATAGGAAAGAGACATTGGCAGCGAAAATTGTGGTGTCCCCTTTACATCAATGGTGACTGTAAATGTGGCCATTTACAGTGGTGGTCACTGCTCAAGGGGACCCCTAGCAACATCAGGAGGAACCCATGGAATCCTGGTTGAGAAAGGCAGGTCTTATGTATCTTTGTCAATGATAACACATCAGGGTAAAAAAAAAACAACAATGTATCTGTAAACATGTGAAAGTAATAAATATTTAATGCTGACACTCGGAAGTGGGATTGAAAGTGAAAACTGAAGGATGATGCTTAGCTCTGTCGTAAATGATAAAACAGCATCCTCAGTGCCTAATATGCAGCACCATCTGGTCCCTGCGCTCCAGCAAAGAGTCATCATATGGAAGTGAAGAACAAAGCAATTTAACTGCTGGAAGAAGTTCGCTAAGGTATTAACAAAATCTGTCAGGCTCCCGAGGCTTTTTTTTTTTTTTTTTGTCTCTGACAAATTGGTATTGAAAATATTATCACACATTTACACTGTTATCAGCACACAGCCGGTGGATAATACATGGCTATTTACAGTGACCGAGCAATAACAAGTTTAACGTATCCATATGAAAAGCTCCGGGAAACCATTGAAAACACACAAGTCCACTGTCATGAATCCGAGTGGATCTTCGGCAAGTGGCACCACTATTAGCACCATGGTGCAAGCTCTGGAAGTGCCAAGACTTCTTTGCAGATTGCCTGGCTGGCAATAAACTAGAAAAACAGTCTGCCAAATCATTAGGCAGAGCTAATATCAGCATAGTTAGAGCATTTGGCAAACAAGTATGGCCAAGGAGTAAAGAGCATGTCAACCCAACCCAAAGCACAATTGATGATGTAACCAAGGGCAAAGAAAGGTTCCAGGAAAGCGGGCAAGTACAGAAGTTCACAGCTCTTACTGTTAAGAAGCCTTTTTCGTATTTGGAGATTAAATCTCTTTTTCCGCCAGACGTAAAGAGCGCCCCCTTGTCCTCTGTGACGACTTTAAAGTGAATAACTCAACACCAAGTTCACTATATGGACCACTTACGTATTTATACTGTACATGCTGATCAATCTTAATCTCCTCTTCTCTAGAGAGAATGATTTCAGTTCCTCTAATCTTTCCTCATAGCTGAGCTCCTCCATGCCTCTTATCAGTTTGGTCGCCCTTCTCTGCATTTTCTCCAGATCCCCGATATCCTTTTTGAGAACTGGTGCCCAAAACTTAACTGCATATTCCAGATGAGGTCTTACTAATGATTTGTACAGGGGCAAAATTATGTCTCTTTCTCTCTCTCTGCAGTCCATGCCTCTCTTAATAGAAGAAAGGGTTTTGCTCCTTGCTGGAGGTTCTGACATGAGGAAGCAAATCCCCGCCTTTACTAAGATAACCACCTCCATAAAGAGACACAGTACAGAACAAGGCATGGTAAGTCACTAATAAGGAACAGATTAGCTACAGGGAGAGCACAGGCAATACTGGTAACTATTGCTATGTACTCTGCTTGACTTTTTTCGGGCACAACTTTCACAATTCAATTCCTCTTTAAACCTGGTTCACGTGTCTGTACACAAAGGGAACCTCCAATGCAATACACCCAACGCACACGTACCTGCACAAACGACTGTATCTTCAATTGGGGGCTGAAATGACCAATGGCTGGAACCGACTGCAATCATGAGAAGGAAGTGTCACCAGCACACCGCTGGGTGTGCTGGTGACACTTCCTTCTCATGTACACAAAGGGAAGCACATTCACAGTTGGGAGCCGTCCTGATCCATTTTATTATATGCAAGGTATTTCCTTTCACAGACAAAAGATTCAAAACACTAAACAGAGAGTGAGCCTTCTAGTACATAATTAAACAGCAATACGCCTTGGCTGCCACACCGCAAGCTGTGAATCATTATCTTGAGAGGTGCATAGTATATTCAGGTGGCTCAAAACCTAGTATTAATTCTAGATTATGGGCTATTATTGACAGGATCACCATCAAGTCAGGAAACAACTGCACTCTGCAGGTATCTTTCTAGGCCCAAATAGCCTTTGAAAACCAACCGCAGATGCCTAGGGCTCTTAATGGATCTGTCCTGCGTGCACACACCAAGAACTAAGAAAAATAGAGCAACACTACTGCTAATTTCAATAAACATTGTTCTTTGGATTTAGCAGTAGCCTGGTTCTATTTTTCTTTGTTCTTGATTACTAGCAAGGACTATGGCTCCTAAGCATTGATAACCTCTTAAGGAGTGAAGGGATTTCTGAGAACTGCGCATTAACAGAGGATCTACTGCTAACAACAGCTTTGGAGATCTGTATTCTATGGCATTCTCTGTGGAATTAAAAATGAAAAAGAAAAGGTTTCTCTGGCTTGGGCTTGTTCAATGTTAAGCTCCAAGCAAACAAAAATATAAATATACAGTATATTGAAAAAAAAAAAAAAATTATATATATAATATATATATATATATATATATATACTGTATATTTATATACACACAGTATATATTTATAGTCAAAATTATTGGGTTGCCTACCTTTACACGCACATGAACTTTAATGGCATCCCAGTCTTCATCTGTAAGGTTCAATATTGAGGTGGCCCTCCCTTTTCAGCTTTTAACAGCGTCAATTCTTCTGGGAAGGCTGTTCTTAAGGTTTAGGAGTGTGTCTATGGGAATGTTTGACAATTCTTCTTCCATTTGTGAGGTCAGGCACTGATGTAGGACGAGAAGGCCTGGCTCACAGTCTCCGCTCTAATTCATCTTAAAGGTGTTCTATCAGGTTGAGATCAGGACTCTGTGCAGTTCAGTCAAGTTCCTCCACCCCAAACTCACTTATCCATGTCTTTATGGACCTTGCTTTGTGCACTGGTGCGCAGTCATGTTGGAACAGGAAGGGGCCATCCCCAAACTGTTCCCACAAAGTTGGGAGCATAAAATTGTCCATAATGTCTTGGTATGCTGATGACTTAAGAGTTCCCTTCACTAGAACTAAGGGGCCAAGCCCAACCCCTGAAAAACAACCCCCACACCATAATCCCCCCTCCACCAAATGATTTGGACCAGTGCACAAAGCAAGGTCCATAAAGACATGGATGAGTGAGCTTTTTTTTCTAAAAGGGAGACATTAGGCTTTCTAGTGTTGGGGGACTGCAATTTTATGATTTACCTATAATTCTAATTCAGCTTTTCCCCACTCAATCCAAACCTAAAAAAAACACACATACTGAGCCTTACTTTTGCACCCATCGTTGAAGACACCTAAAAAAATTTTCCAATGAAAAAATGAGATTGTTTTTTCGGTGTTGGCTGTTAGGGCATAGTCAAATTTAACTGTATAGCACAAAAAATACAGCTAGTGGTACAAAACCTAGTAACTAACATTCTTCCCTTCAGCAAAATACCCCACGCTTTACCTCTCTAAGGAAGAAGTCGCTTACATCATTAATAATGCAGAGTATCTCCATGCAAGGACACGGGAGGAAGCCTGACTGCTCTCGCTAAAGCGGCCGATGGCATCTGTCATTTACACACAGCTCACGCATTTCGTTATCTCCCCAAGGAGATGCTGCAACTTTCAGGTATCATCCAAAATATTGTCACTGTGGTGCTTTTTAATAGACAGCAGCGAAGGCAGGATTGATATGCAGCTGACGTCTGCCGGTTAATGATGGAAAGTGCCGAATTGTAAGCTGTGAAGAGCCCCAGACTTGCAGTGACACAGCGAGGTGCTGACTCCCCTATCAACTAACACAAGGACAAGTGTAGAATATGTCAGCTTGCCTGTCAGCTCATATCAGAAGACAGCCAACAATGTCTGCTACTGATAACCTCAATACTTTGTCCGTATAGTGTAGGATACCCACGACCTTTCTTACCAGGAGGCAGCCTCATCTTCTCCTATCCTATACTACAGGATGTGTACATTTGGAAAAGATGTCATTGTGTTCAATGGGAAGGAGATCAACATCATTGCTTTTTAGGGCAATTTGTAACTTTAAGCTATGGTTAATAAAGTTGTGATCGAAGTAGCTAAAGCCTGAACAATTTCGTATAATTATATAATTAGTTTTGGATACAGTAGTAAATGGTTAATACCCCCTGTCCAGAAGGCTGAGTGCATGGCCGTGACTGGAGATCTGCATGATACAGCTCATGGCTCGCTCTATCAGGTCATGGTTGTGCGCATATCTGCTCATGCTGGTGCTCACGCTAAGATGCGTGCTTATACGCATGTGAATTAATGTAAATGAGCGTGCATGCACTAGCTTTGCCACCGAGAGCCCTATCTAAAGCACAGCTCAGCTGAGGGGAGTTGCTGTGTGGTCGCAGATCCTGTGATCTGACAAGCATTCTGCTGTCCTGTGTTTGACCTGGATCATTTCCCTACTCCGCTATATCGAGATCTCCCGTCGCTGACCTTAGCTTGTATCCTGACTATGCTTTCTTTTTTTTTTTTTTTATTTCTTTATTGCTTTTCATTATATCATATTTTACAAAATCTGAGATACCATTCTCGCCAACACTTAGTATGATACGCAATGATACAAAAAGAATACAGAAATATCCTGACCTCACAAATGCGATTCTGGAAGAATGGTCAAACATTCCCATAGACACACTCCTAAACCTTGTAGACAGCCTTCCAAGAAGAGTTGAAGCTGTTATAGCTGCAAAGGGTGGGCCAACTTAATATTAAACCCTATGGACTAAGACTGGGATGCCATTAAAGTTCATGTGCGTGTAAAGGCAGGTGTCCCAATACTTTTGGCAATATAGTGTATATCTCTCCCTGCTGGCTCACACAGCCTAAGTTTGACAGCTGTCAAAATGTCCCACCAGTGTTCGGCGTTCTGCACTGAAATGCCTGCCTCGTGAAGCCTCGTGAAGCGGGGTGGGCGATGCTGGAAAGGGGGCGGTAACGCATTTCAGAGGATTCATCCTTCTTTGTCAAAGCAGGCATCTCAGTACAGAATGCTTGACAAAGGAGGAAGAATCCTCTGAAATGCACTACTGCCCCCTTTCCAGTACCACCCACCAACCTTCACAAGGCAGGCATTTCAGTGCAGAAAGCTGTCAGAAACCATGAATCAGACCGAGACAGAAGTACAGTTAAATCACATTTGTTTAATAATAAAATTAAATAGAACAAACATAGTCAAAACATAGCCAAAGTTCGGCAACCGGAACCAATAGTCAGACAAGCCAGAAAGTCAGGAAGCCAGGGAACAGCGTAGTGGAATATCAAGCAGGATCTGAATCCAGAAGGAATGTCAGCCAAGCAAGTCTTTAACAGGAATGCAGGAGTCTCTGTGATGTTGACCAAGGCGAAGGCAGAGATCATCTGGGCTTGATGGCTTAAGTAGGCAGGACTGACGAACAGGATATCATCAACAGGTGAGTCAATGTGAATCAATGTGGAGAGATAGGAGCTGGCAATTAGCCGACAGCTGAGCGGCCAGCTCAGAGAAGGAAGGACTGAGCCCAGCCCTGACAAAAGCCAAACACCAGCGGGACCTTTTGACAGCTGTCAAACTCAGGCTGTGTAAGCCAGCAGGGAGAGATATACATTATGCAGATCCACACTGACAGCTTCACAATCCACAAGCCCCTACGGTGCTGATACATGCTGACAGCCCTGCGGAGCCATATCCAGGTTATATGCTGAATGCCAAGAATCTATGATGAACGTGTGCCTTTTTTTTATGTTGCATAAATTGTTACCATTTTACTGATGAGGATCTTGCTATTTGTTTGTCGTTTCTACTTAGGCCTTGTACTTGCTTCTGAATCGGTATCTCTGCTGCCCAATTATTGCTGGCTTGACTTGTCCCGACTATGACTTTTCTCCTTACACCTGTGCCCAACCTGCGTACAAGTTTCCTGTGCAGGTCTGGTCTGAGCATCCCCAGCAGTACAGCAGCTCCCAGACTGTCTTCTGACCTTATTCTGCATCTGGATCCACTGCAGGCTCCCATGCCACCATTCGTCCTGCTGCATCCTGTCTTCAATTCCAGGGGGTATTGGTCAAGAGGTATAAGGGAAGCCCTCTTGCCAACTCAGCCTCTACCAGGCACATGAAACACCTTCTCAGGTTTTTATTGATTACTTTGTTCCACTAATATGATTACCTTCACTTTCTGTTCCAGAGACACAACAAGTGAAACCTCCCAAAAGTAAGAGATATCTTCTTTTATACAGTTGTCAATGGAACAAGAGTCATCATCAAAAGGTTTTCTCTCTATTGTTGTTCTGGTGACAACTCAAAATGTGTAATTTTCCCACATTTTCAGTCCTGAAGACAATGATCTGCAGGATGATTAGCAAGGTAAGAGCTCCCTAAAGGGGACATAGACAGCAATATACACCAGACAAGGACTCTAACCCCTTATCACTCTGTCCAAAACTGCAATTAATTTAGGTTAGGCCTTATGTACACTACAGCTGCTAAACTGAAGTTTAAGAGCAGTTGGGTGTTTTTTTCAGTAGCCCCTGAACTCTCCTCTATGTACAATAAGTCATTTATAGTAGTTTAGAGGCAGTTGAGGTTACAGGCAGATTTCTGAAAGCAGAAAAATTGCATTCAGGGCTGTAGTTTACTGGCATTTTAAACGCCAAATGCTTGTAACCGCTTGTAACAGGGAAAAACTATCTGATAGTTTTTGAACATATAAAAAATGTTGAAAAAACACATATTTGACCACATGCTGTGAGTCCAGTAGTGACAAACTTTTGTCATCTCATGCAATTTTCTATGTCTTCAGAGCCTCAGCAATGTCAGGAGCATTTCCTCACACGTGATCATGATAAGATCCATAGTGAAAACACAAAAAATAGGACAGCTATATACAAGCACACAGCTCTCTCTTCTTGCACAGAGTGGCTGAAATACGGTAGTTAATAATTTACTTGTTTTTCATGCATTGTGGGTATTTGGGAGGGTCTTCTGAGGTTATCTTTAAAAAACGAGTGAAACTTTCCCACATTCACTAAGATCTGGTGCAGCTTCCCTTGCAAAGGGAACAGCCTATTTGTCTTTAGTAAATCAACCCAAGTTTTCCTTTCCTGAATAGTTTTGAAATTCCCCTAAAGAACTAAGTCATTCTTCCACAGTGTCGTCTAGTTGTGGGAAATGGTGTCCCACAGGTGCGCAGAACTCATCTTCTTTATGTTCCTTGATGGTATGTCTGTGCAAATTCATCCTTGTTCGCAAATTCTGTCCTGTTTCACCAACATAAGACATTTTGCTACATCGTTTGCATTGGATGAGGTACAGGACATTACTGGAGGTGCAGGTGTATGATCCCGGGATTTTGAAGGTCCCTTTTCGTGTGTGTGACAATTTTAGAAAGACTGAATTGGTTGCACAGTTTGCATTATTTTTGTTATTTTGGTGACCTAGAGTGGAAAATATTATTTTATATATACCGTATTTATCGGCGTATAACACGCACCGGCGTATAACACGCACCCCAATTTAGGAGGGAATTTTAAGGAAAAAAAAACTTTTAGGAGGGAAGTTGAAGGGAAAAAAACTTACATTTAAATGCCCATCATTGCAGCCTTCTCAGTGCAGCCTTGCCCCAGTGCAGCCTTGCCAGTGCAGCCATGTCAGTGCAGCCATGTCAGTGCAGCCATGTCAGTGCAGCCTTGTCAGTGCAGCCTTCCCCAGTGTCCATTGCAGCCTTGCCCCAGTCCAGCCTTGCCCCAGTCCAGCCTTGCCCCAGTGCAGCCTTGCAGCTCGCTGAGCTTCAAAAGCGCCGACCGCGATTTGAAAATGGCGCCGCCGGCGCCAAAATACACAGAGCCGGTCCTCGGCTCTTCTCGGCGGCTCTCGTTCACTTTCGGCTCCACTCGGGATGGGCGTGACGGTGAGCGGAGCTATCCGAACCTAGCCGAGTACACTCGGCTAGGTTCAGGCGGCGCTCGAGTAAAGCCGAAAGTGGCCGAGAAGAGCCGAGGACCGGCACTGTGTATTTCGGCGCCGGCGGCGCCATTTTCAAATCGCGGTCGGCGATTTTTTAGATCTGACAGCGGGGGATCGCAGGGGATCGGCGTATAACACGCACCCGCGATTTTCCCCTGATTTTAAGGGGAAAAAAGTGCATGGTATACGCCGATAAATACGGTATATATATATATATATATATATATATATATATATATATATATATATATATATATATTAATAGTTAATCACATGCAAGGAAAACAAAAATGCATTTTTGCTTGTATATGGTTGGATGTTAGGTGTCTCATAATGGATTAACTGCGTTAGTGTTTGCCTGGCATACCTGAATACTTTCATGAAGCTCTCCATATTTGAATTCACATATTTTAGGGTTGGCTCGGATAAGTGCCGCCATGGGCTCAATGGCTAGGGCAAAGAAGAGAGGGGACAGAGGGCAACCCTGCCTAGTACCTCTGTGTACAGGGGGACAACATGCCAGCTTCCCTAATAACTGCCTTTGGATCATGGTATAGGAGTTGCACCTAGGAGATTGGTATCCCCAAAACCAAATTTCCTCATAATAACCCACAGATAGGACCACTCAATGCTATTGAATGCTTGTGGGCATTGATAGAGAGCAATGCTCTATCCCTCACATTATCCGATGGAAACAGTTTGCGTAGGTTAATGGATGTGGACTTTTGAGGCATAAAGCCAGATTGGTCAGCATGAATGATGACGGTTATGACCTTATTTAACCGAAGTGCTAAAACTTTGGCCAATATTTTAACATTGGATTGCATTGGAGAAGAGAGACAGGCCTATACTGTAGGAGCCCGGATCAAGAGGGTCCTTACCAGGCTTTAATATGAGGACTATGGTGGCTCTTGACATAGAGTGGGAAAGGCATTGAGAAGTCCTGGCCTCATTAAGTGTGGTAGAATATCATCAGCATGCATTTTATAGACCTCAATGGGTATCCCATCCACACCTGGCGCTTTAGAGTTAGGAAACAAACTGGTCGCTAACTGTAGTTCCTCAACAGTAAGAGGGGCATCCAAAAATCTACCAGAAGTATCAGAAAGAGAGGGTAATGGAATTTCTCGGATATAGGGCTGCAATGAATCCTCAGTGTAATCGCTTTTGGACTGATACAGGGCAGAATAGCAGGCTGTCAATTCTGATATAACTAGGTCTGAGAATTAACTATTCGACCATCAGGTCACTGCAGGGCCCCAATTGAGGGGGATATCTGCTCAGCATGCTGCAGTTTAGGCAATAGGTGACCAGTCTGTTCCCCTTCCTCATAGAGTGCCAATTTGTTGAAAAATCGTTTCCTCTCAACCGCAGAAGTGGTAATGCGGGAGAACACTTCCTGTGCAACCATATCTGTTCTCATCAGATGGGTCCGCTATAAACGTGTCCTCTAATTGATGCACCAGCTCAGCCACCTGGTCCCCTTGAGCAGCCGTGGACCTCTTGATGGCCTGAAATTCAGAGATAAACAGCCCTCGAAGGAAGGCTTTGAAGGCCTCCCAAGCAGAACTCCACGGACGGTGTTCAACGTGTGTCTGACAATAGTCAGAAATTTTGGCTTTAACTTTGGCATGGAGGAGATTAAGCCAAAAAGCATTGAGCCTCCAGGGAGCAGGGAGCACGCTGCACGGTGGACATAGGACGGATCTCCAAGCTCACTAATATGGAAGAGTGGTCTGAAATCCCTCGAATTTTCCATGATATAACTGAAACTGTTGTCATGAGGGCAAAGAGACCATTTATGAAACAGTTTGGGACAAGCCCAGAGGAACCATCCCCCCAGGCAGGAACTTAGTTTCTGAAGAACATGTCTCCATCATATGCTCTTGGAGAAGTATTGATTGCAACCTGAGTACCCTCAGTAGGTCGAAGGTAATATGGCATAGCACTCTGGTAAAGTGATACATGGCATACATAGCTGGAGAGCGCAACTACACTCCATCAAAAAAAATTGGACAATGTACAAGAAATCTGCAGAACAGGGCATCCGGGGGACTCTTGACATCGTCAACGGCACTTATATATAGAAGTCCAAGTAAACAGTGGCATAAGTGTTGTTGGAGGACAACAGGTCTCTTCATCTGCCTTTCAGGCGGCTTATCCCAGGAAACAAAAATAAATAGTGCTTGCTTCACGGTATCAACAATGAAATAATTCCATGAACACTCACAGATCAGGGTGAAATAAAGAAAGTCCCTCCAATGTAGTAACCATGTTGGTATACAGACCATCCAAATTCAGGGATTTTCTCAGTCATCTTCCACCGATGGTCTCCCTGCTGGGCGAAAAGCATGCTCATTAGCATCAAGCCAGGTGGAGGCCTCCGCTGCATGTTCAAAGAAGTAGACTTGCCCCCCAGCTGTAAAATGGAGTATTACAGGGTATAGCATTGCATACGAGGCTTGCAGTTTTTGGAGGCGTTGCTTAACCATGGTAAATCGTGCTCTGCTGAGAAGTCAGAATAGAATGAGATCCAATCACCATGAAACTGTACATTCTTCCTTTCTCTTGCAAGGCGTAGAATAATCTCCTTGTCCCTGTAATTAAGCAGGGGTGCCAGCATGGTACGAGGAGGGCGGCCTGGTTGTCAAGGCCTGGGAGGTATTCGGTGCGCCCTCTACACCGCATAGAGGAAGGTAAATGCTTCCTCACCAAATATATCTAGCAGCCACTGTTCTATGAAGGCAGTGGGATCTTTTCCCTCCACTTTTTCTGGCAGGCCAACAATACGGACGTTTTCAATGTCCTCGGCACATTGATCAGTGGCCCTGGCTAGGCGTGCAGTAGCCTGAGGTTCTCTAATCAGAGGGGGCAGTTGATCCTCAACGTCATTAACCCTGCTTTCAAATTGCTGTGGTTCGCTCCCAAACTTTCTGCAAATCTTGCCTAATCAATGCCACAGCTTCCTTCAGGCCCCCCAAATTGGCCTTTCAGAGTGTCTACTGAGGCTGTGCACTTGTGTACTGCCTGGATGATATCTGTCAGTGTAGGCTGTTCTTGGGCTCCCTCCATGTCCTCCGTGTCACTGTGTGGCTGACCTGCCCATTCTGCATTGGGAGCTGGATCCTGAGTGTTATCAGCCACCCCATGCTCTGGGCAGCTCCGGGGAATATTCTGAGTCCGCCTCTACCTACCTTTCTGAAGACCCAGTTAGTTTTTGGGCATAAAACCTCATGTCCTGAGTAGGATCTTTTTGAGAGTTTTAGGAGCCTTACTCACGGTTTCCTTTAGTTTCTCAGCACCACGCGGCCTGCGCTGGGAACTTGAATACTTTTTTTGTTTTGTTTTTTTTTGTAATTTTTTACTTGCCTTTAGTTTTACTTGCAAACTCATGCAAACAGCTCCGGGGAAGGAGCTTATACTATGCACGTCACCCGCTGCCATCTCTCAGCTGTTTGCATGAGAACATGCCTTTTTATCCATTGAAACTTTTCATTGATATTTTTATTGCGTGCGCTTGTTAGCGCCATATTTTATGATTTTTACTTACTTACAGTACTAAGTACACTTAGGGCGTTTTTTTTTTCTTTTTTTGGGACCGTTGTGTCTCCACATTGCCGCTTTGGGAACCAATACTGCTGCATCTCACTGCTGGATCGGTGTTTCATGGTGTTGGATTGGGGACCCCCACAGCTGCATTGGAGTGTGCCTTCATCTCTCAGTGGATATATGCATTTCTGACCTCCTATAATAAGAGGTCCACCTGATCCGGTAAGCGCATCTGTTTGTCTGCGGTGGAAGATATTGTCACTGACTTACCACTGAAGAATTTATTTCCTTTTCCATCACAAGGGAACTTGCCATTCTTCATTTTGGACACCTGAGTCCCTATATTTTGAAATGGACTTTTTTCCTCATATTATTGCGCTGCACTAACATTGTCTTATTGATTGTTTATAGGCTTTGTGATTACCTATAGTGTTCAGCTTGCATTCATTCATTTCACCTATTTGTTTGCGCTGATTGCTTCCTGTTTATACTTAAGTGGTTAAGCTTTGACAAAAAAATCTGGACTTTGATTGGTTTCTATGCAGAGCTGAGCCAGATTTTGCACCTTCTGGTTTTAGTAAATCAATCCCATTGTCTTTCGAAAATCCCCTTTAAATTCAAGTATTGAAACATCTCTAAAAGCATTTCACCTCCTAAAAAAAAAAGTAATTTTTAGTGTATTGTATTAGAAATCAGCTAATAGCTAATGACACTGAGTGCAAAGTGCCACAGAACAATGCTGCAATCCTGATTGCAAGCTGATGGAGGCTTGCTGATTTCCCCTGAAGTGTCCCCTCCCTCACACCGAAAAAAAAGAAAGAGACGGCATCACGCTGAAGCGGCAGCTGAAAGGAATAGTCTGACGACTGAGTGACTTGGTGGAAGGAAGTAATTAGAGTGATTGAAAGATGTGCGCAGGAAAGAGTCGCTGAACGAATAATAGCAAAATCAGACACAACTGAGAAAATAGGCATCCTCCTCCAGACATTTTACAGACTTTTTTTTTTTTTTTTTTTTTCACAGCGAGGTTGTGCTTTTCAAATGACTTTATTTTTCAAGTCAAACATAGGAAATTGTTGTTCGAAAACATGTCAACTGTTTTGTAGTAGAGTAATCCAAGGCTTTTATAAATTAATTTATCCAAATAGTCAATGCAATTTTTATATCTCTAAATCAGACGTCTCGTTAAGAAACATACGCATAAAATCATTTTGCTGCGAATAGCAGTCAGACTCTCACCTAATTCGACAAATGAAAACAAAGGAAACAATTATAAATAGTGTTTGCATATATTTTCATTATTTATTATTAAGAAATACATTTACAATTTAAATTTAAAACAATATATATATATTGTTTCATATATATATATATATATATATATATATATATATATATATATATATATATATACATATATATGAGTTTTTAGTATTTATCATTAGTAGTCAGCGTGTGGAGCGCTAGTCTGCTTTTCCCTTCTTCACCAGACTGTTTACTGCACACAGCCCATGTTGTAAACAACTGGAGCTCAAATTATAGAAACAGCTGAAACACCTCCCTCCCTCTGTAGGTACTCTGCACAGGGCCGGGGCAAGGGGTGGGCAGAAGTGGCAGCTGCCCTGGGCACTGTAGTATCATGTGAGGTGGGGGGGCGCTGCAAGGAGCTTGGGGGGGGGATTTGTGTTGTGAGGGGGAATTTGGGGGGCGGTAGGGGGTAAGAATTGTTATGGAGGGGAAATTTGGGGGGATGTGTTAAAAGTGGTGATTTAGGGATCAGTGTTGGGAGGGGGGGTGGGGGAAGAAGATTTGTGCTAGAAGGGGGGAATTGGAGAGTTTGTGGTAGAAGAGGTGATATGGTGGGGGGGGTGTCAGTAGGGATGATTGGGGGGCGTTTGTGCTAGGCGGGGGGTTGGGGGGGGGGATTTGTGCTGGTAGGGCCGATTTGGAGTGGGGGGAAAAGGATGTGTACTCAGAGGGGAAATTTGAGGGGTAGAGGAGTTATGCTAGGGGGATTTGGGGGGACAAAGATTTGTTCTGGGAGGGGAGATTTTAGCAAGGGGCAGATCTGTAGTGGGAGAAGGGGGATTTATGCTTAGGGGGTAAGCATGCAGAATAGTGCTCAATTTTTGGGGGGGAGGGGGGATTTTTGCTGACACATAATGCTCAGTCATCTTGGTAAGGAAGCTGGGTGGCGCAGTTTGGCATGATCGCCCAGGGCTCTAGATGACCTTTTATCGACACTGGCTTTGTACATACTGCTCTGTCTGGATTTTCCATTGAATGTGAGTAACTAGTGTTGGGTTTGCCCTTTAGAAAGCATAACATGCAAAAATCACCCAGCATTAAATGTTGCTTTAAAATTATGATTTTATAGAAATAGTCAGAAAAAAACCTTAAGCATTAGTTCATATGCAAGTAAAAAAAATAAAGATTTTAGTTATAGCTATCCTTTAGGCTGTGTCCACACTGCTGCATGGAGCGGCTCCCGATCTCAGCCTGAATTTTTGGCTGAATTCGGACCTGAAATGGACCAGAAGACACACAGGACTCGTGTGCAATTCGCACCGGCTGCCGCTTCAGAGATGTGTGAACCAGCTTCATAGAGAGCCGATCACAATCTCATGACATGCGAATTGGATGCGGGGAGACCTGCATCCAATTCACAATAGTGTAAACCCAGCCTCAAACATACACTTCTCCCCCTGAGAAAAGGCACAGAGAAGTATAAGAGCAGGGTCACGACAAGGGGTGGGCAGGAGGGTCGGCTGCCCTGACCGTAATGGTTTATCACGGGGATGACAGTGCCCTGACCCTAACCCTTAAGGGAAGAGGGGGCACAGTTTGGCATCTTTGCACTGGGCGCTGGATGACCTTGTCCCGGCACTGTAGGAGAGAGTGAGTTGAAAGAAAGTGTTATTTTTATTTTTTATTTTAATCTATGTCACCTTATTTGCAGCTGAATCTATTCCTTTTCCATAGTATTTTGCAGTTTTTTGTAGCTGTTATTATCCCTATGAGATTCAGGTTTTCAGTGGGTTTAAACTAATTCATAGAACTTTTCAGCTGATTGAAAATCAGAAATGTTGGTAATTGTCCCATTCCTTGACCAGTGTAGATAAGATGCACACCTCCCCTTTTTAATGACTGCCGCCATTTATTATGCTCCAACCTTAACTCCTACTTAACCTTACCTATAATGAAGAAACCACACTTTGTTGAAATAAAACTGGCTATAGCAGCCTTTTTATTCGCAAATATAAAATATACATAAAAATCTATATATATATATATATATATATATATATATATATATATATATATATATATATATATATATCATTTTAATCATAACAAAAACTCAAATATCAGTTTCTCCCTACGGTGGTCTTTGACGGAACTTCCCAACATAACTCTGTTCCACTTCTACACTGCGGGCCTTTTACCGTACTAGGCCTACAGCCGTGATAACACCAACCCGAAGACAACTCGTTACCCGCAGTGTCACCATTACCATCTTCAGCTAACCCGTGTTAACTGTACACACCAAGGGGGCCCATACCACCACTGAGTCTCCCACACTTCCATCTCATGGGTTAGTTACCACCATCAAAGACCACCACCACCGCCAGTTGTTCACTGCCATGACATGTCCTGCTACACCGCACCTGTAAATAAATAACAGTAAAGAAAACAAAAACACAGGGAGGGTGGGTGGGAAACTTCTCTTCAAAAAACTCTCCCTGCAGTGTTGCCCGGTATACCCCTCCTGCCCCCTAAATAAACTAAACCCCTCCCCTCTCCACACTTTCTAACCAATCCCCCGCTCACCACCTTTCCTAAACAACTTTCTTGTAACTCTCGCTGTACCCTTATCACCCCTGTCATGCCGGCCCTCTGCTAGCTCCTTTGCACTCCTCTCGCTCCAGGCCTCTCTATTGACCAGGTGAAATCCAGGAGTAAATCTGGTGCAACTGTGCATGGTAGCCAATCAGCTTCCAACTTCAGCTTGTTCAATTAAAGTGACACTAATGCCCCGTACACACGATCCGAAAATCGTACGAAAAATGCCGCATTCGAAACGATCGTACGATAATCGGATCGTTAGTACAGAGCTTTCGAGAGACGATCAGGACAGTTCATCCGATATTATTCTATCGGACATGCACGGAAATTTTTTCCGTACGATGCCCGATCGTACGATTTTCGTTTAATCGGTACAGCTATCGTTCGAAAATGCAATACAAATGCATTGCAACACATGACATCGCTTCCGAATTTTTATTCTGTCGTACGGGAATTTTCGGGACTTTAGTAAACTCATCAGATTCGATGTGAGATTAGCAGGCAAACAAAAACGGACGATCATTCGTCCGATATTCGGATCGTGTGTATGGGGCTTAAAGGTTCATGTTTTATTTTTTAAAAATAACAAACATATAATACTTACCTTCACTGTGCAGCTCGTTTTGCACAGAGTTGCCCCCAACATCGTCTTCTGGGGTCCCTCGGCGGCTCTCTTGGCTCCTCCCCGCATCAGATAACCCTTTACCTTGGGGTTACCTTGCAGGCGCGCTCCCTAGTCCAGCATTTGGCGTTCATAGACGCCGAATGCAGGAACCGGCTCCGCCCCGCGGTGGCCACGTCATTGGATTTGATTGACAGCAGCGGGAGCCAATGGCTGCGGTGATATCAATCTATCCAATCAACAGCCGAGAACCCCCTAGCAGAGAGACGGCGCGTCCCTGTGGGACAAGTTCGAAGGTTCAGGTAAGTAAAACAGGGGGGCTGGGGGGGTCGGTCACTGACAGATGTTTTTTTACCTTAATGCATAGGATGCATTAAGGTGAAGAAACACGAACCTTTACAAGGCCGAACGCTGGACTCAGGAGCGCGCCCGCAAGGTAATCCCCCGGGAGAGCGCTTCTCCTAGGGGGTTATCTGATGTGGGGAGGAGCCGCGAGAGCCGCCAAGGGACCCCAGAAGAGGATGTTCGGGGCCTCTCTGTGCTAATTGAGCTGCACAGTGGAGGTAAGTATGATATGTTTGTTATTTAAAAAAAAAAAAACCTTTACAATCACTTTAAGCCTTTAGAACCACTTTAGTAAATGGTTATTAAGAAATTGATTCACTGCATGAATCAAAACGCTGTTTCCAACCTTTAATATAAAAGGCCAATGCACTTATCATTCCCATACATTATGCAGAAATTCTCTCTCTACATAAATGCAGTATTTATAAATATATATTAGATAGTAAGAAAGTCTGTAGGGCTGTTCATTATAATTATTATTGTTATATTATGTCCTTGAGAAAGTGGCCTGTTCACCACTGAAACATCACCCTCAATATATGACAAGTTTGTTGCTTTTGAGAAGCCATGTGAGTCAGATATGACAAGCACGCCGGGTTTGGAAGCTTTTGAAGGTGTGAGCCCCACGCCAAAATTTGAAAAAAAAACACATGGGGTTCCCCCACAGAATCCACACTAGACCATTTTCAGAGCATGCAGCCCAGCGGGTTAGCAAAGGGATGGGGGATGAGCGAGGACCCTCCCCCTCCTGAACTATACCAGGCCACATCCCCTCAACATGGAAGGGGTGCTTTGGGGCAGGGGGGCTCATGTTGATGAGGACAAAGGCCTCTTCCCTACAACCCTGGGCTATGGTTGTGGGGGTCTGCGGGCAGGGGCCCCCCAAATCCTGCCCCCTCCATGTGAATTAGTAGGGGTACATTGTACGCCTATTCATTCACCAAAAAAAGTGTCAAAAAGAAATAATGACAAGAGGCAGTGTTTGACAATTCCTTTTATAAAAAAAAAAACAATGTCCCCTGATGTAGATCCATCGTCAATCACGACGCCCGCCGCATCTGGAAAAAACCAAGACACCCCACCTGCAAGGAAGGTTAACCGCCGAATGCCTGCTCTGCCAGGTGAGAGTTCTGAAATAGGTAAGGGGCGGGGTCACCTGGTGGCCCCACCCCCTTGTGACGTCACAGACCAGTGCTCTGGAACAGAGGATAAGTAGGAGACATGGGTCAGTATACTACCTCTTCTGTTCCAAGGCCTGCTGATTTTATTTATTTAGAGACCTGAAAGCTACCTTTAATGGCGGTCCCACCAGCTGAACATACTCACCTTTCTTTTCCTCCCCTGCTGTTCTATTCAGTTGTTAAAGACAGAATGCCTTGTGAAAGCCCACAGCTAGAAGCCCACTCTGGGCTGAGGACTATACAGTATCTCCAACCCCATGTGCTGGCTGCCTGGGTACCCAATCAAAGAGCACCTGTGCTGTCATGTGGAAGGAAGGGAAGTGAGTCATATGCTCCCCCCATCACGAAAGTTCCAGAAATTTCTCTTTGATCAAAGTGCGTGGTGGAGGAGCCAAGGGAAGGTGCCACTGGTGAGGCCACCTATGAAGTAAATCTGTTGTGCTGTCCTGTGCGGGTAAAGAAAAAGTTCACTTTAAGCACACATACAACCTATAGATACCCTGTTTCCCCGAAAATAAGACCTAGCGTGATTGTCAATGATTGTTTCAATATAAGCCCTACCCCCCAAATAAGCCCTACCCTGTTTCCCCGAAAATAAGCCCTACCCTGAAAATAAGACCTACAAGGACTTTAACTAGGGCTTATTTGGGGGGTAGGGCTTATATTGCAGCCATCACCGACAATCACGCTAGGTCTTATTTTCGGGGAAACAGGGTAGAACCTTTTCAAGGTAGTGAAATCCATAAAACAAGTGTGGGATGAAGAAGTCCCAAAACGTCAAGCTGTAAAATGTATGCAGTTGATGTTTCTAGGACAGTTCTCAGCCGTGATAATACAATTTGTCTGGGTCAAAAACAAAAATCCCAGGACGTTCCCTAATGTCTTCCCACATTGCTCTCCTCTTATTTGGTGTAACCTGATCTAATTAGCATTCCCTGGAGCAACCAATTACAGAAGACCTTGATAAACAGGTCACCCAGCTGTCTTTACTTCGGGTAATTATGTGGTCGGCGATTATGCACTGCCATTCTTTTTAATAACTGCTTGACACGTTCCAAAAAGAAAAAAAAAATCAGCATACTGTCTTTCACAGTAACTTTGTGCCGGCGACATGACCTTCAGTAACTCGGCAAATAACATGGTGAAATGATGCCCACCGCAGGGAGCAAAGGAAAAATACAATTCATCTAGTCGCCTTTCAGATCCTTGTGAAATAAGAGTCGTCAACCAGGCAGAGCACATAATTCTGTGAAATTAAAAATGTAATTGGAGAGAGAGAGAGGGAACAAGAGTGGGACCTGATTATCTATAGCCACAAAGAACAACAACTGAAAAAAAAAAAAAACAAATAAAAACAACAGAATAGAATTTCGGATCTCCAAGTTCGAAGACTCTTGAGAAGTAATTTCTCTGGAAATGGCTTATTTCCTGGTCCCTACGGTGGTCCTGCGTTAGTGAGGGTGGGATTAAAAAAAAAAAAGAGAGGAAGAAAACAGGCGCAATGATTTTAAGCCTACGGCAATTAATCTATTGCACAGCGTACAAAGAGACGCGCTTGATACACAACCCAAGCCTCGTAAACGCTGCAAGCGAGCAATTTCCTCCCAAAGGCTCCATTTTGTAGACAATAAACTTGATCTACACATCTAATAACATTTAATACATTTCAGTACACAATCTTAATTTGTATCCGAAATCACCAGGTACTTGAAGAGACGGAAAGGCGAGACCAGTTGGTTCGTTAATGCCGTACTTATTATGCTGAGGGTTGTAAATCACAGGGTGGTCTATGTTTCAAGATGATTAGTGAAATTATACTTGAACATTATGCAGGATACGGCAGATTTATACTGGAAAAAAAGAATTGTTTCGGTTACATTATTGATGTTGTTTATGTGTTTTTGGCATTTCGCATTTCCTGTGTATTGTTTTTTTTTTTTTTTTTTTTTTTTTTTTAATCAGCTGTAGTTCCTACTTAATAAAACTCCAGGCAATTGTCTAAAAACAAATAAAAACATTGCATTTTGCAGAGAGCTCTTCTGCCCTGAAGCAAACTCTAGTTAAAAAGTTGCTAAAAAGTTTTGCACACAGTATGTGAAACTGGTTGGGCAACTAAAATACCGTATTTATCGGCGTATAACACGCACAGGCGTATAACACGCACATTCATTTTAAGAGGGAAGTTTCAGGAAAAAAACTTAAATTTTAAATAAGGAACTTTGAAGCAAAATAAGGGTCAGTGCCCATCTGCAGCCTCACCATTGCCATCAATGCAGCCTGATCAATGCCCATCTGCAGCCTCACAAGTGCCTTCAATGCAGCCTCATCAGTCCACATCAATGCAGCCTCACCATTGCCATCAATGCAGCAGCCTCACCATTGCCATCAGTGCAGCCTGATTGATGCCCATCTGCAGCCCAGAGGGGACAGGGAGGGGGGCGGGACGAGCGCTGACAGATTACATACAGTGAGAATCTCCTATGATAGACAGAACAGTGGTCCAATGGCGGCCCAGGAGACGGGAGTTCCTATTACAGAGGCCGACAAGTAAACAGGAGATTCTCACTTTATGTAATCTGACGGTGCTCGTCCAGCCCCCCCCTCCCTGTCCCCTCCGAGGCAGCTAAAACTGAAGTATTGGTGTATAACACGCACGCACTATTTGCACCCGATTTTCATGGTGAAAAAGTGAGTGTTATACGCCAATAAATACAGTATTTATTTTTAGCTACTTTTGTGGTCTGCATATCTCTGCCACGATGCAAAACCAAAGGTGTGACACCAGTGCCAGTAAAAGGTCATCCAGCCCCCAGGGAGAAAATGCCAAGTTAGCCATCCTCTGTGATGCGTGCTCCCAGTTGTCTTACCCAGGTAGATGAAAATAATGTGCCATGGGCAACTTCCCCTTCCGTCCACCCCCTTGTCCTGACTCCTGGCCCTAGGTGATATCACTATGCACTACTGCAAGACTTGCTCTGACCTGCCTGCTCTTTGGATGCCAAATGTGCACCTTCACAGCGCTGAGGTCCTTCCTGATATTCTCTCTTCTTGTTATTTACTCATACCCCTTCTCCTTCAGCTCCAAGTGTCCAAAAACATGCTAGACTGACAGCACTCTGCAAGACGGCAGAACACGATCACAGCAAATTTTACACCCAGCTCATTTCCTGGCGCTTGCACCCTTTCTTTATTTTCTTTGCTCCAGTCAAGTGACCTCATTGGCCTTCTTTCCCGATGTTGGGCCGTGCTGACAGCTGCAGAGATCAGCACCATGTAATGGCAAGGTGCCACTTCCTGCAGCATTCCTTTGTGAATGCAGGGAAACCTTCGGATGTGATGCTGTAGGCACACTGGAACTGGGTTTCATGACATTGGACATCATTCAACCTAGAAGAGGACCAGCACTGGATCGCAGCATGGTGAGACAGAGAGGGATATCCTTAGAGAGAAAGTGAGCATTGCTATATTTTTATTTTAAGAGGACATGGGCTAATTTTTCATGCCTAAAAACTGAAATACAGGCTGCTCTGGAAAAAGATGTTGTGGTTGTTTTTAAGGAGAACATTACAATACAAAAATGAGCTGCATGGTCCAGTTGCCAGAAATAAGCCTTTACTGCGTCAATGCCACAAAAAAAAAGCCTGGTTACAATATGCCCAACAATGCCTCGACATGCCTTTCCGGGCTTTTTTGTAGCATTGGTGGGGTAAAGGCTTCTTTCTGGCAACTCAACCATGCAGATCAATTTTGTTCAAGTATTGTCATATTGTGCTCCTTAACAACAACCACATCATATTTTTTCAGGGCAGCCTGCATTTCTCCTGAGGTTATATGTGGGTTTTTTCTTTGTATCCCAAACAATTCCTCTGGGAGTTCTGGCTGCAATCTTTCTTGGTCTACCTGACCTTGGCTTGGTTTGAAGAGATTCCTGAATTTTCCACTTCTTATTAAGTGATTTATCAGTACTTATTGATAAAGGCTTACAAAATCCTTTTCCATCTTTATAAAATTCCATTACCTTGTTATGCAGGTCTTTTAACAGTTCTTTTGTGCTACCCATGGCTCAGTATCCAGCCTGTTCAGCGCATTCATTGACAATTTATACACAGACACTAATTGCAATTTTAAAAGCCACAGATTTGGGCAATTAAGCCTTAAGTGCAATGTTAACCTGTGTGTGTCACCTTGTGTGTCTGTACCAAGGCAAAACATATCAGGATATGTAAACTTTTGATCAGGGCCATTTGGGTGATTTCTTTTATCATTATGATTTAAAAAGGAGCCAAACAACTATGTGATAATAAATGGCTTCGTATGATCACTATCCTTAAATAAAAAGAGAGTTTTTTTCCATGGTCATATTTTCAATATTATTGCCAACATTTCACGATTTCTGCCAGGGGATGCAAACTTTTGAGCACAACTGTATGTGATCACATTATTTCTGTTCTCAGCTGCATAGGAGCTGGGGGAGGATTCAGTTTAAAATAGAAATGAAAGGTAAAACATTTGTGTATATATACATTATAAATACATTTTCCCCTTTCTTATAAGTGATCGCATTCCCTCTGTTTTGTGAGCTCATAAAAGCTAGGGGAGGAGAAACGGCAGCACACTGATCTTCCCAGTGAAAGGCTGCGCAGGGGGGAGGGGGGGGGCACAAGTCTGATCATTGGAGGAGAGCACACTGAGTTCCCAGCACAGCTTAAAAAATAACATGCTGTGTTCTCCTGCCCAGTGTAGTCAGTTTTTAATAGGAAAGTAGAGCAACTGGTAGGAGCACCAGTGATTTCAATATAAACAGAACAGGATACTTTTTCATACAACTACATGGTATAGCAGGCACATATCAGGAATATGAAGTGTTGGGTTTACATATTCTTTAAATTAATTTATAGAGTGACAAGACTTAAGTGGTTTCCTAGGTCTGCAATTTCAGGTGGCCATGCAGCTCCGAATAAGCAAGCAATGTGCAATAAACTTGTGATGACTTGGTTGCTAAAAGACCATCTGTAGCTTGGGTGGGCCACCACATCCACCCCCTCCCCACCCCTCCCGGTGCTCCTCCCCCTACCACGCATTTCATTTTTTTTCCAACATACTTTATAGATTATGTAAGGTGATGGTAGAAAAACTCCCTTATCTTACAACAGTTAACAATATGGCCTGGTAACCAGCCCATACCCAACTTTGTTTCAACTATGAAGGAGTAGTGGCGCTGATGATGAGTTCAACCCTACGCTCTTATCTTCAATCAGCGATCTCCCAGTATTAGATTGACAGCACCAAGCAGGGTAACAGCTACCCAAGATTTCTTGACATAATTACATTTTATTGTAAAATAGAACTGTAGAAATATAATCTTAGGACTTCAATGATATGTCCTACATACAGTATATGTTGTAGTACTTTAATGTTACAACTCCAAGTGTCCTCCATGTGAAGGTTTCAACAACCCCCTTTCAAAAAAAAGGTTATACTACAGCCCTCGTTATTGGTCAGTGATGCTGCCCATAACATTGAAGGCCCAATCGTGAACCCTTACCTTCCAACCTTTACTTGATGGTTTTATCACTTATGCCGCGTACACACGGTCGGACTTTTCGTCTACAAAAGTCCAACGGACGCCGACGGACAAAATACGGCTGACAATCTGATCGTGTGTGGGCTTCCCCCGACTTTCAGCTGACTTTTCCAGCGGCAAATCTGACGGACTTTAGATTTGAAACATGCTTCAAATCTTTACGTCGTAACTACGCCGGACCCAGAAATCCGCTCGTCTGTGTGCTAGTCCGACGGACAAAAACCCACGCTAGGGCAGCTATTGGCTACTGGCTATCAACTTCCTTATTTTAGTCCGGTGTACGTCATCACGTACGAATCCATCGGACTTTGGTGTGATCGTGTGTAGGCAAGTCCGTTCGTTAGAAAGTCTGCCGCAAGTCCGCCAAAAGTCCGTCGAAAGTCTGTCGGACAGGCTGTCGGACTTTTGTAGCCGAAAAGTCCGACCGTGTGTACGCGGCAAAAAGCCTTTCAGTCAGAAAGCCCCCTGGCATTAGACAAACTACCCTGTGTAATTTACCAGTGACTGACCATTCACAATGCTATCCCTCCTTCTTTGTGCATTGTGCAAATTCAAAAAGCTTGCTTGGCTCACAGTCCTGTACCTACATTTCCCAACCCTGCTGTATAAGGAATTACATAAAGCTCATATAAAAACAGATGTGAGCACTTATATTAGAAATACCTAAAATCTGTTCTTTTTTTACTTCTTTGTTTTATTTATTTTTTCCCTATTACAGTGAAACCTTGCTTTACGAGTAACACGGTTAACGAGTGTTTTGAAATACGAGCAACTTTTTTAAAAAAATCCTGACTCGGTTTGCGAGTGTTGTCTCGCAAAATGAGCAGGATTCAAGCCAATGGGGTGTGCAGTACCGCAATTGGCCAGAGGTGCAGGGGCGCCGGTGACACTCGGAACGGTTGTGAGCCGCTCGGAGGTACTCAAAAACATTAGGAAATACTCAGTTCCAGAGTGTTTCTGAGCCTTTCCGAGGGTTTTCCGAGTTTAGCATTTTCGAGGCTCTCCGGCACCCCCCCACCCCCCCACCCTTCTTTTCTGGCCACATGCGGTATTGCATGCAATAGAAGTCAGTGCAGAACAAATTATCTTTGTTTCCATTAACTTCTTTGGGGAAACTCGCTTTGATATGCGAGTGCTTTGGATTACAAGCATTCTCCTGCAACGGATTATGTTCGTAATCCAAGGTTCCACTGTATGTTGGTGTTCCCTTATGTGTCATGCCCATATGTGAGCGTATAGAGATGTATTAATGGTAAAAACAAGCCGATAAATGTATAGTCAGGTCCATAAATATTGGGACATTGACACAATTCTAATCTTTTTGGCTCTATACACCACCACAATGGATTTTAAATGAAACAAGCAAGATGTGCTTTAACTGCAGACTTTCAGCTTTAATTTGAGGGTATTTACATCCAAATCAGGTGAACGGTGTAGGAATTACAACAGTTTGTATATGTGCCTCCCACTTTTTAAGGGACCAAAAGTAATGGGACAGATTAACAATCTACCATCAAACTTTCACTTTTTAATACTTGGTTGCAAATCCTTTGCAGTCAATTACAGCCTGAAGTCTGGAACACATAGACATCACCAGACGCTGGGTTTCATCCCTGGTGATGCTCTGCCAGGCCTCTACTGCAACTGTCTTCAGTTCCTGCTTGTTCTTGGGGCATTTTCCCTTCAGTTTTGACTTCAGCAAGTGAAATGCATGCTCAATCGGATTCAGGTCAGGTGATTGACTTGGCCATTGCATAACATTCCACTTCTCTCCCTTAAAAAACTCTTTGGTTGCTTTCGCAGTATGCTTCAGGTCATTGTCCATCTGCACTGTGAACCACCTTCCAATGAGTTCTGAAGTATTTTGCTGAATATGAGCAGATAATATTGCCCGAAACACTTCAGAATTCATCCTGCTGCTTTTGTCAGCAGTCACATCATCAATAAATACAAGAGAACCAGTTCCATTGGCAGCCATACATGCCCACGCCATGACACTACCACCACCATGCTTCACTGATGAGGTGGTATGCGTTGTGTCATGAGCAGTTCCTTTCCTTCTCCATACTCTTCTCTTCCCATCACTCTGGTACAAGTTGGTTTTGGTCTCATCTGTCCATAGGATGTTGTTCCAGAACTGTGAAGGCTTTTTTAGATGTTGTTTGGCAAACTCTAATCTGGCCTTCCTGTTTTTGAGGCTCACCAATGGTTTACATCTTGTGGTAAACCCTCTGTATTCACTCTGGTTAAGTCTTCTCTTGATTGTTGACTTTGACACACATACACCTACCTCCTGGAGAGTGTTCTTGATCTGGCCAACTGTTGTGAAGGGTGTTTTCTTCACCAGAGAAAGAATTCTTCGGTCATCCACCACAGTTGTTTTCCGTGGTCTTCAGGGTCTTTTGGTGTTGCTGAGCTCACCGGTGCATTCTTTCTTTTTAAGGATGTTCCAAACAGTTGATTTGGCCACACCTAATGTTTTTGCTATCTCTCTGATGGGTTTGTTTTGTTTTTTCAGCCTAATGATGGCTTGCTTCACTGATAGTAACAGCTCTTTGGATCTCATATTGAGAGTTGACAGCAACAGATTCCAAATGAAAATAGCACACTTGAAATGAACTCTGGACCTTTTATCTGCTCCTTGTAAATGGGATAATGAGGGAATAACACACACCTGGCCATGAAACAGCTGAGCAGCCAATTGTCCCATTACTTTTGGTCCCTTAAAAAGTGGGAGGCACATATACAAACTGTTGTAATTCCTACACCGTTCACCTGATTTGGATGTAAATACCCTCAAATTAAAGCTGAAAGTCTGCAGTTAAAGCGCATCTTGTTCGTTTCATTTCAAATCCATTGTGGTGGTGTATAGAGCCAAAAAGATTAGAATTGTGTTGATGTCCCAATATTTATGGACCTGACTGTACTTCTGTAGTAATGAGGGCTATATCAAAAGTGATGCAAAAGCGGGCATAGAAAATACGCTGCATGCAAGTGGACGGTAGAAATAAATGGATGTATTATGGCACGTCAATTAAACAATGCACAAATCAATAAACAGGCAATTGAACATGTTTAAAGATGCTGTACTAGATAATGCAAACACTGACCCATAAGATGGCAATCAACTGAATCAGCTTTTAACTGATGCAAACAGTGTTAAATGTATTGGCGTTAACTGACTTAAAAATAAGTGTCCTCGTGTGCACACTATGCATACAACGCCAATAGTGGGTGGGTGTATGCATTCCTGACAAATGGGTACCCCTGGAGGTGACTGTAAAGTACCTGGCGCCTAACTGTCAACATTATCCGGCTATAATTGGGGCCCTTCTGTAAGGTGATACATGTAAAGCAGTCCCTTTAAGTGTGTGCAATTGATGGCTGCTAAGTAAGGAGCAGTCTCTGTTGCATTAACTGTGTCAGTGTTGAGATAAGCACAGATTCAGCTTACCACTCCTGGTACACAGGAATCTGGTCCAGATCACTTGGCAGTCTGCTGACCTCAGGTACCAGGGACCTGATGACTCAGTCCTCATGAACAGGTCCGCACAAGGCTCAGTCTCTCAGCTCTGGTCCTCCCTGGTTCTCCCATGCTGTAAACACTTACGGCAACAGGTCTTTCCAGCTCTGGTCTCAGCTCAGCAAACAATCTCTCAGTGGTTCAGTCTCACTGGTGCTATGCTTGGACATCAGCAACAGGTCCATGTCCTATCTGGTGCAGGTACAGACACCCCAGTTGTTAGTCTACACTCTCTTGTCCCAGCGCTTCAAGAAACTCTGGCTCCAGCCTGTATAGCTCGGTTTCCTCCACAAAATTGCCCAGCAAAAGTCCTAACTCTCTTGTGCATAGCCTTATGCCCCTCTTATTCCAGAGCCAATTCACATCCATTCACTTGCACTGCACTAAGCTCCTTAAGGACTACAGTTCCCAGCACCTTTTACAGCCATTGCATAGCTAATGCTAAAATGGACAGCTCTTTTGCTGCCAGGAAGGGAGCAGGAGCGAGCAGTGGGGAGGACACAAGCCCGGTCTGCTCACACAACAGGGAAGCATCAGGTGAGAGCCAGCTGCTGCACCACAGACAGAGGTTCTGTCCCTGTCACAGCGGGGTGGAGACCAGGTGGAGGACAACACAGCCAGCGGCAATCAGCTACACTTACTTTACTCTACTGCTCTTCCTCTATAGTAACTTTTCTTCTTCCTTTTCATTGCAAATAAATAATGAATTCCAAGCAGAAGCAACATGCCTTCATTGAGTTCTTGATGAAGGAGGGGTGCAGGCTGTCTGACATCCACAGAAGGCTACAGAATTAGAGATGCACTAAAATTTTGGTCGCCGAAACATATCGGGTGAAAATGGTGTTATTGGCGTTTTGCCGAGAAGAAAAAAAGGTGGCATTAACGGCGCAGAAAACGCACACGATTTTTGCCGCAAAGTTGCAGTGATTTTACCGCAAATTTGCCAAGATTTTACTGTGCTTATGGTTTGTTTTTCATCGGTCATGTGACTCAAAAACGTATCACGGGTGCTTTAATAATGCATTCTCACTGCCTTTTCAATGCATTTCAACAGAGGTGCATTTTTGGTGTGTTTTTTTAACTGACCAAAAATGCAGCAAGCAGGATTTTTAACACCACAACGGAAGCGCAACTGACCAATGTGAAGACATAGAATTTTAAGGGATAGAATTTTCTTGAGCTTTACTTGCGCTAAAGGTGCCAATAATGGCCGTCAATAAATTCATATTTATTTAAATTAAAGATATTAATTAAAAAGTTGAATATAATACTAAAATATATTAATATTTTTTAAAAACTGTCAGTTATGGTTCCGGTTTTTGGCCAAGTGCATCCTGCATTTTCAGTTTCGGCACCAAAATTTCCATTCGGTGCACCTCTATACTGAATGTTTATAGAGATGACACCATTGGCAAGAGCAATATCGTGTCATTAGACATTCTTGTCAGTGGTGTCATCTCTGTAAACATTCTGTAGCCTTTTATGGATGTTGGACAGCCTGCATCGCTGCTTCATCAAGAACTCAATGACAGCACATTGCTTCTGCTTGGAATCAATTATTTACCTGCATTGAAAAAGAAGAAGAAAAGTTACAATAGAGGAAGAGTTACTCTACCAGCATGTGAAATTTGAACGACCTATGTAAGTTAAAGTGGTTGCAGCTACACAGGGGCGCTCCTCCACACGCTTTTACAGGGCATAGGGAGTCTGGGACCACTGGCTAGTATATGCTAACCGCACAGCCTTATATAAGGCGCTGGTCTGTCTCCAACCGCATCTAATCATTACCATACAACGGTTATTCCACCGGTATGGGAATAGATTTCTTCAAGCCAACAATTTATCTGAATGGCGTCCTGTGCCTCTCCTGAAATTTGACTTTTTTTAAGCTCCTAATAAGGAATCACTTCATTTGTGCTAATATATGTGACCATTCTCCATCCTGTACCCCTGATGAAGGTATAAAAAAAAACGGAAACGCGTCGGGTATCAGGGCATTTACCCATTGGAGAGTATCAGTGCCATTTTTGTATTCTGTTTGCTTTTTGTGTTTTGCCATGTTTGTAATATGCACTACTAGACGTTTTACGTCTTTTTATATTTCTATTTGCTCACCTGTCTAATTGTTCTACATTTATGTAATAAATAGTTTTTTATACTCATCCAGTGTTGGTGGTCTATTAAAGTCCCATCTAGGGGGTATTTTTTTCTTGGTCTATGTAAGTTAAAGGGGTTGCAAGCCCTCGTGTTTTTTTTCACCTTAAAGTGGAGTTCCAATAAAAAAAAAAATTAAAAGTCAGCAGCTACAAATACGGCAGCTGCTGACTTTTAATCGGACACTTACCTGTCCCAGGGTCCAGCGATGCGGGGGAACAAAGCCCCGCTCGACTCCCCCTCCTCTCTGTGACGCCGGCATTGTCACTGTGCGCGCCCAGTTGTGGCTTCACAGCCGGGCACGCACTGCGCATGCACGAGCCACACTGCGCGCTGTGACTGGCCGGGCAATCATCTGGGACCTGTGACGTGTCCCAAAGGATTGCCGAGAGGGAGGGGAGAGAGGTGATCTCCCGTCCGGCGCCGCAGAGCCCCGGGAGGAAGTGGGAGCTGGAACCCTCTAAAAAGAGGGTTTTCGCTCCCCCCCCCCAAAAAAAATGACATGTGGCATGTCAGGGGGTCACCTTCCCTTAAAGCGGAAGTTCCATTTTTGGGTGGAACTCTGCTTTAATGCATCCTATGCATTAAGGTGAAAAAACACCTGGCAGTCACCGGCCCCCAGCCCCCCCCCGTTTTACTTCCCTGAGCCCCTTCATCTCTTTGGCTGGGACGCGCTGTCCCTCCCTCCACGGGGTCCCGGCTCTTGATTGGATAGATTGATAGCAGTGCAGCCATTGGCTCCCGCTGCTGTCAATCAAATCCAATGACGCGGGCGCCGGGCCGAGCCCGGCATTCGTGTCTGTGGACGCAAATGCTGGACTCGGGAGCGCACCCGCAAGGTAACCCCCTCAGGAGAGCGCTTCTCCTAGTGGGTTATCTGATGCGGGGTGCAACCGCGAGAGCCGCCGGGGGACCCCAGAAGAGGATGTTCGGGGCCACTCTGTGCAAAACGAGCTGCACGGTGGAGGTAAGTATGACATGTTTGTTATTTAAAAAAACGATCCTTTACAATCACTTTAAGGGCTCTTTCACATGGGGCGGATCAGTGATGATCCGCCCCGTGAACATCCGCTTGCTCAGCGGGGATCGCTCCGTGGATCCCCGTTGAGCAGGAAGATGACAGGTCCGTCGCTGCACACTGTGCAGCGACGGACCTGTCAGAGCGCCGCTCTTTCCTATGGGGGATCGGGTGATGACGGACCGTAGAGTCCGTCGTCACCCGATCCGATCCGAAAACGGATGGAAAAGTAGGTTTTTCCTCCGTCACACTTTTTCGGATCGGAGCCGGGTCGGATGTCAGCGGACCTGTCACCGCTGACATCCGACGCTCCATGGAGTGTCCGTTCAGGTCCGCCTAAAAAACTGACAGGCGGACCTGAACGGACAGTCCGTGTGAAGTGTGAAAGAGGCCTAAGAAAAAAGTTATGTCCGCTTATGCATGACTTCTGGTACAACTGGAAAATAAATAATAAATATCTGTTGTTTTTTTAATTGGAAAGTGATTTCTATAATCATAATTGTTCATCTTTACTTAACATTTCAGCTTTTCTGTATTCAAGGTGCTTTGCACTTTTAGACAAATCTTGCTATTTGCAACTAAATGCTGCAGATGGTTTTGTAAATGTTTATTGCAACCTCTTGGAATTTTGTCCAGCGCCCTTTGGATTTGGATGGCATCTCCTGCAGCCATCTAAGCTGCTGTAACTTGCCTATCTCCTTCACAAGACTCTGACAAGAAATCAATTTTTTCCCCATCGTTCGGAGGAGTAGCGAGATCCAATTCATTCTCTGAGAAACACTATTTTTTCCGCCAGTAATCTAATATTCTTTAAATGAAAGTTGAAGCTTCAATTTGGAGCAAACAAATTACATTTCAATAAGTCGCTGACTTTTATCAGTACAGGTTGAGTTACACTTTATGAGGGAACCGGGACCAATCATCATAAAAAGGGGAAAAGAAAAAGTTTTCAGACCGCAGAGACCCCAGATAGGATTGCGCCACGTCTGACAAAGTTATATTGTCCATTTTACACCTTCGCTCTGAGTTGTGCCCGTTGTTTCATCATGTAAGATGTGTTCAGTAGCTTTTCATAATTATGCCCGAAGGTCTAACTAGTGAAGACACTTCAACGCAGATCAGGCGATAAATAATGCATAGCGTCTTCTTTTAGGGGCTCCTACGGGGCTCATAGGTAACGTGGGAACACTGTACTGACGTTACTGAGTTACAGGCCTGCTCCCTTGAATAGTACAATAGAGAATGATCTAGAGATAATGCAAAAATAAAACACGACTTAGACAGCGGAGGCTGTTCATTATTGTCAAAATGAATAATGTAACAGAGATACCAAAGGTACAAAAACGGAAGGGAATGAATTCCAGTGAAAACATTACATGTTAAGATAGTCTTAAATCCTCATCATTTTTATTTTAACACATTGAGTACAATACAATAAACATTCCTCATTAAACCCTGATGTCAGACTGCCGACCTCTGCCGACATCGCCTGAGCCGCCGTGCGCTGTACATCCTTCCTGGCGGCTTAGCAGCCAGGAGATCAGCTACAGGCACAGTGACTAGAGTCTGCAGGCGTCCACACTGCAGAGCGGCTCCATCCATTCTCCCACAGATCAAGGGATCTGGTTCCAAGCTTTTATACATAGGACAAGTGTGAAGCAAGTTTTTTAAATGTGAGAGCAACCAGTGGTGGAGCTTGGTGGGGGAGCCGGGGGGGCCGCCCCGGGCGCAACATTTAGGAGGGTGCAGAGATTAGTCCGAGTCCCACACTGTGACTGTTCTTGGTACTGTGTCTGATCATGGCATGGACTGCCCTCTCCACCCCGGACCAGGCCCAGACATCCTGCAGCGCTTTCAGTGCCAATCCCAGTCCTCTGCAGCTCCTCGCTCCATCTGGCCCACATATAGGGATGGAAGCCGGCTACGTTTAGCAGAGGAGGGAGGAGGAGGTGACAGCACACAGCTCACAGGAGGATACACCACCAGTCCGATCCCGGTCTGATCCTTGGAGAACATCGGGCGGTGTGTGGGGCATGTGATCGGAGTACTGCCACCAGGGGCGTCTTAAAGGCATCATGGGCCCCTGGGCAAAGTAATGCACTGGGGTCTCTACCAGCCTGCCCCAATTTATGTACATTCTTTCAAGAATTAAAGTATAAATAAATGATAGAAACATATATTTATTAGTACTTTCAATAAAATTTTAAACAATAAGAAAACGTGCCATAAATCAAAGACTAATCAACACAAAGGGCACAGAACAGGGGGAGACAGAAGGGCACAGTACATGGGGGGATCAGAAGGGCACAATACTGGGATCAGGAGGGCACAGTACAGGTTTTGGGATGCTTCCTGGGACACGGCCATCCTAGGACAGCTTAGTAAAAAGCGTGGCTGTCCTGGAAGATGTGGGACAGTTGGAAAGTATGATGTAATGCAAGATTATCATGCACCTAGGGCTCCTAGGCAGTGCCCAGGGGTACCCATGTATTAAGACAGCTCTGACTGCCATTGTCCCGAAGGGATTATCAGGCGGTATGCAGCGGCACGCAACAGGTAGTGGAGGGAGACCCCTCGGGGCGCAGAGCTGCGAGCTAACACTGAGGTGAGTCCCCATTACTGACCCGCACAGGTGAACTTCCTAAGCGATGTGCCGATCTTTGTATAGAGTAGAGACGAAGAACCAGGACAGCCAGAACCAATAAACACTTATTGGGATTTTTTTTTTCTCCAAACATATGTAGCACAATGCATTTTGACTTACATTTATGAAGAAATTTGATTCTTTTTAATCGGATATGTATTATAACAGTAACGAGATATCGGGGGGGTTTCAAAATTTTGGTCTTTTTTTTGTGTAGCGGGCACCTACTTTCCTTGTCAAAAGAAGTTTATTGAGTATACAATGTTATAAAGATACATAAAGTAAGTTTACAAGGATCTATAAAGTAAGCTCATTGTTTTACAGTAGGGTTTATATAGGTAAATATCATGAAATTTCAAATATTAAACATTGGGTTCATGTAAACCTAAATTAAAGATATATATCATTTCCTTAGTTACTTTTGTAGGTATTTAAATGATTTAACGGGCACCTACTTTCATGTAGGTGACCTTTTCTGAGCTTAAATGAAAAAGTACAGTTTCAGGTAAAATTTAGGCAGGCTTGTAATATTATATCAGGCCTGGTTGTTTATTTTGGGAACTGGGAGTGTCAGTGTAGTGCAGGGTGTGGCCACCTGTGCTTGGACCCAGAGATGCCTCCTCTTGCTTTCAATGAAATGATTTTGGAAGAGAGGTTGGACTTGGGATCTGAGTGTCAGGCAGCTTGTGGGTGAGTTCTGGCCAATCATTAATTTACTTGGAAGGAGGCGGGATTCTCATAAAAGCTGGGGTCACATGACTGCAAAGTGGAGTTTTTGCAGAAAGGGAGAGCCTGCAAAGAGAGGTTCCCCTGCGGGGAGCCAAGCGGAGCCCCCCCCCCCTACGGGGAAGGAGGGGGGGACCGGGACATGCGGAGGAGAGGATGACACCGGACAGTATGTAGTCACGGGTGTCGCTGGACGCCCCTACGGGGAAGGAGGGGGGGACCGGGACACGCGGAGGAGAGGATGACACCGGACAGTATGTAGTCGTGGGTGTCGCTGGACGCCCCTACGTGGAAGGGAGCGTGCCAGACTGGAGAGAAAGTACAGAGAAATACTTATGGAAGAAGTAGCAACTAAGCGGACTACATCTGGGCAGTCGTTTGTTTGTGAGTGGAACATGGACTATCGATCGAGTGAAAGCCCAGGGGGAGGGTACTACCAGAGGCTGAGGGATGTTGGTACGCAAGTCAGCGAAACAGGTGGTGATGGCCTGTGACTTTGGGTTCAACAATGCCCCGGGATTCCAATCAGTCAGGCGGGAGGATTACCGTATTTATCGGCGTATAACACGCACTTTTTTCCCCTTAAAATCAGGGGAAAATCGTGGGTGCGTGTTATACGCCGATCCCCGCTATTTTTGTGATCTATCGGAGCGATCGCTGCGATCGCCGCCGACATTCACATAGCGTGTATTTTTAAATATGGCGCCACGGAGTTCGGAGGGACTCGGCGGCGCTCGTTCAGCTGAACGAGCGCCGCCGAGAACACAGTGACTGGGCGGAGCCGAGATACACATAGCCGAGGGTTCTCGGCTCTTCTCGGCGCCGTTCACAGTCCCGCCCAGTCCCGCCATTGGACCTCTGTTATGTCCATCATAGGGACTGGGCGTGACTGTGAACGGCGCCGAGAAAAGCCGAGAACCCTCGGCTATGTGTATCTCGGCTCCGCCCAGTCACTGTGTTCTCGGCGGCGCTCATTCAGCTGAACGAGCGCCACTGAGTCCCTCCGAACTCCGCGGTGCATTATTTAAAAATACACACTAAACTTGTGTATGTCGGCGGCACTGGGGACAAGGCTGCACTGACCACTGGGGACAAGGCTGCACTGGGGCAAAGCTGCACTGGGGCAAGGCTGCACTGACAAGGCTGCACTGGGGCAAAGCTGCACTGACAATTCTGCACTGGGGCAAAGCTGCACTGACAATTCTGCACTGGGGCAAAGCTGCACTGACAAGGCTGCACTGGGGCAAAGCTGCACTGACAAGGCTGCACTGGACACTGGGGCAAAGCTGCACTAACAAGGCTGCAGATGAACACTGATGAGGCTGCATTGATGGGCATTTAAATGTAAGTTTTTTTTCCTTAAACTTCCCTCCTAAAAGTTTTTTTCCTTAAAATTACCTCCTAAACTTGGGGTGCGTGTTATACTGCGGCGCGTGTTATACGCCGATAAATACGGTATTCAGAGTAATCTCTTCTTTAGCTCAACTTGGAAGTACCATATAGACGGGAAGTAGTGGTAAAAAGGTGGCGGTAAAGCTACAAGGACAAATAGAGATACAGACTGTTCTAAAAAGTTCTGCAGGTGAAGAGTGACTCTTTACCATACATTCTCTAGTAAATCTACTTCCGTCTTCCCCACGAAGAGATCATTGAGAGTGATTTCTTATAGTCCGCATTGTTTTAAGTCTTTGCATGGAACAGGCAAAGGAAGAAATTATAAAGCAGTATAAGAGCATCTCAAAAAAAACCTTCTATCCCAGTTCACGTTGTATCAATAAAAGCAAGAGAAAACTACAATATGGACTGTTTTCTATTTCTATGGGCTAGATGGTAAATATAATTTATAGATATAACACACAAATTGCAGCCCCTACGGGGGTAGTGCGCTACATTTGTTTATATAATAAACAAAAAAATCAATTGGTGATCAAATACCACCAAAAAAAAAAAAAAAAAAAAAAAAGCTCTATTTGTGTGTAAAAAATTATATAAATTTCATTTGGGAACAGTGATGCATGACCGCGCAATTACCAGCTAAAGTAGCGCAGTGCTGAATAGCAAAAAATGACCAAGTTATGACATTTTGCCAAAATGCCAACAGTTATTTCTTTAATCAAAAACAATTGACCTAACCTTTGCCCAAGATTCTGACCATTTATGGGCAAAGGTTAGGTTAACCCATTCTTATCTATCCTCTTTCACTCTCCTATCCCATCCAACAAAACCACTTCCTTCCCTGATTATTCTTGTATTTCTTATATGTACACCACAGGTAAAAGTCAGGCCAAACATTTTATTAGCAAGATGTAAACAAAAATGTGTATTAAAAACATCAAATACCATAACTTGCTTCAAATGACTTCTTAAATAGAGTACTTCTAAACTATTAGGCCTAATGCACACTGGACCTTTCTTTGGCCATCTCTCCTAAACGCCTTTCCTGGCAGAAAAAACGATTGACGCTTGTAAGGCCTCATGCACACTCAAAAGTGACTTTCTAAAGGCGTATGATATATATTTTTTTCTTTCTCTAAATGCCCCGCCATGTTATCCACTTGCCGACCATATAACTTACATATACAGTGGCAAAGTGGCACTGCTGCGCAGGATCACATACCTAGTATGTGATCCTGCACGTCCGCATCTGGGGCGTGCATGCGCGCCACCGGCGGCCCGCTCCCGCTGTGATTTTACACACAGCTGGAGCTGATCGGCAGGTACCACAGACTCAATGTCCGCCGACACCCGCCGATCCTTCGGTACTGAGGGAGAATGGTGGTCTGCCTATGTAAACAAGGCAGATCGCTGTTCTGTCAGTAGGGAAGGCATTGATCTTGTGTTCCTGCAAAGCAGGGACAACGGTTCATGTCTCCCCCTAGTGAAAGCACCTCCCATAGTACACAGAAACACAGGCTAGGCACACAGTTAACCCTTTGATCGCCCCTGATGTTAACCCCTTCCCAGACAGTGTGATTAGTACAGTGAGAATGCAAATCTTTTATATTTTCCAAACATATGCAGCAGAATGCATATTTGCCTAAATTAATGAGGAATTTTTTTTTTTTTTTTTTTTGGATGTGTTTTATAGCAGAATATAAAAAATGTTTTTTTTTTTTTTCAAAATTGTCGGTCTATTTTTGTTTATAGCGCATACAATAAAAACTGCAGAGGTGATCAAATACCACCAAAAGAAAGATCTATTTGTGGGAAAAAAAGGACATCAATTTTATTTGGGTATAGTGTCACATGACCGCGCAATTGTCAGCTAAAGTAACACAGTGCCGTATCGCAAAAAAAAAAAAATCGCAAAAAAATGGCCTGGTTATGAAAGGGAGTAAATCTTCCAGATGGCACATGGTTAACTTATGTGTGCAAGTGTTTACAGGCGTTTAGAGGCAGAAAAAAAAATCACGTTCAAGAGAGGAGTGTTTTGGCCTAAACGCGGGTAAGCAGGTGTAAACGTGTCTAAGCGCTAGACATGTTTAGTGCTTGAGCGTTTTTTCATTTCAATGCCAAGAATAAAGGAATATTCTGGCAAATAATATAAATAAACCTGCAAGCATTTGACGTGTCTAAACGCATTTGCAAAACCGTGGCTTAGGCCGATTTTTTAAGCTGCTTTCTCCTACCAGGAGAAAAGCATTTATAAAAGCCTCAGTGTGCATTAAGCACATGTAAATGCATTTAGGCATGTGAAGCGCTTGAGCATGAATTAATTTAGTTGGTCAGAATAATCATTTATTCTGGCTATTGAAATGAATTAACGCTCAAGTGCTAAACACGTCTATCGTTAATGAGCATTTAGTTGCGTTTACACACATCAAGTGTTTTTTCCGTCAAAACTCTGCTGCTCCTATAAACATCCCAGCCTCTAAATTCCTCTAAGGACCTGTGAATGGACAAATAGGGGATGATTTACTAAAGCTGGAGAATGCAGATTTACAAAATCTGGTGCAGCCCTGCATAGAAACCAATCAGCTTCCAGGGTTTGTTTTTTTTGTCAAAGCTTAATTGAACTTACCGTATATTCTCGAGTATAAGCCAAGTTTTTCAGCACATCTTTTTTGTGCTGAAAATGCCCCCCTCGGCTTATACTTGAGTCAGGCACTTTTCTGCAGCAGAGAATGACATTTTCCGAACCGAATTTGGGGCCCCGACAGGGCCAGTTGATGCTAGGAACCCCAAATTGGTGTGCAAACTAGCACTACAACATATCCAAAGCTGGAGTTCCTAGCACCAAGTGGCCCCAAGATACGGGGCCCCAGAGTTGGTTTGGAAAATGTCATTCTCTGCTGCAGAAAAGTGCTTGACATTTTCCGAACCGACTTTGGGGCCCCGTATCTTGGGTCCCTTTGTATCTCGGGGCTACTTGGTGCTAGGAACCCCAGCTTTGGATATGTTGTAGTGCTAGTTCCACTGGGTTTGCACACCATATTTGGGGTGCCTAGCACCAAGTGGCCCCGTGATACAGGGTCCCAAATTCGGTCAACTGTGTCCATTTACAGCAATGTCATTTCGGGACCCTTTGGGTCCAGAGACCCCAAATTTTGGCTGCAGCTAGGGGGCATCTAGGAACCCTTAACTACCAAGTTTGAAGTTGGGGGGACCTATGGCTGCAAATGGGCACAGTGAGGCTGCAAATAGGCATTGTTGACCCTCTTTTCCACTTACAGTAGCTGTGCATTTCTCACCCTAGGCTTATACTCGAGTCAATATGTTTTCCCAGTTTTCTGTGGTAAAATTAGGTGCCTCGGCTTATATTCGGGTCAGCTTATACTCGAGTATATACGGTAAGTTAGAAGCTGATTGGTTACCATGCACAGCTGCACCAGATTTTGCACTCTCCAGTTTTAGTAAATCAACCCCATAGGGTAACATTAACCTGGTTGTTATGTCAGAAGGTTTTTTTATCTTAATGCATTCTATGCATTAGGATAAAAAACATTCTGTGTGCAGCAGCCATCCTAGTACTTACCTGAGCCCCATCTCTCTCCAGCGATGTCCACGAGTGCCTCAGCCGTCTGGGACTCTCTTCCTGATTGGCTGAGACACAGCAGTGACGCCATTGGGTCCCGCTGCCGTCAATCAAAGCCAGTTAGCCAATCAGGAGAGAGAGGGAGTGGGGCCGAACTGGGCTCTGTGTCTGAATGGACACATGGAGCTGTGACTCGGCTCTGGTGCCCCCATAGCAAGTTGCTCGCTGTGGGGGTGCTCAACAGGAGGGAGGGGCCAGGAGAGCCGAAGAGAGGTACCGAGAAGAGGACGATCTTGCCTGCCCTGTGAAAAACCACTACACAGAGCATGTAAGTATGACATGATAACGCCAGGCGCCTTTAACAGCAGCATTAAAAACAACCAGTGTGGGAGATGTGGAGAGATGACATCCCTTCCCTAGATAGGGAGAGCTGGGACGATTCTTTGGAGGGTGGTCCTAAACCGGTGATCTCGTTCAGGGACAAACTGATCCTAGTCAAGTTTTTGCATAGGGTGTACTATACCTCTGTGAGGCTCCATAAGATGTACCCAGCACGGTATCTAAAGTGTCCTCTGTGTCGTATCCACCTAGGGTCCTATCTGCATATGTTTTGGGACTGTCCAAGTATTGCGGAATTCTGGTCGGATGTTTTTGAATTAATAAACTTTAGATTGCAACTGTCACTTCCAGCTTCCCTGGAGTTGGCGCTTTTGGGGATACATGAGTATAAGTAGCATTCCATCATACCAAATTGCTAATTTCCTATATATTATTTTATGCTAAAAAAGAAATCCTCCTTAAGTGGACCTCTTTAGCCCCCCTGTGGTGTCCTCCTGGTAAGTAATGGTGGATGCTGCCTTGCCTAGGTAAAAACGTACTTATATAAGTCGTGGCCATCCTTGGAAATATGATAAAGTGTCCTTGGATCTGGGGTTAAGATGCTTTAACTATTCCCATCTCTCACCCTGACCCTTGTCTCCTTTTTACTTGCATCCTTTTCCTTTCTCCCCCCCCCCCCCCCCCTTCTCTCCTTGTTGGTCTCTTCTTGGCTGCCTCAATGGTCACTTTTGTTTTTTGACTGAATAGTCCAACAAGGTGTTCCTCTGTGTCTCATACTCTGGTGCTGAGGCTGATTGTTCTGTATCTTAGTGTATGTGATATACGGTATATTTCGTGACATTGTATGGTTAGGTCCTTTTGTCTTCCCATTCCTTGCCTGTTATGTATGGTACTGTATTTTATTTATGAGACTATTTCTCCTGTAATGTTTTGATTTTCAATAAAGCAATCCTGATTTGTAAAAATATATAAAATAAAAAAACATCCAGTGTGCATGAGGCCTTAGGTCCTCTTGAATATATCTACTTTAGCTACCTTCGTAGTAAACATGCATCTCACCGATCTCTCCCAGTCTCCTGTTTGAAGACACTGTCACAGTAGTTCATGCGCATCTCCGTCGTTATGTAGACTTTAGCCCCAGTGTAGTTTTCTACCACTTTGCGCAGCATGTTGTACACAATCCCCTTCCCGTCCTGCCGCATGTTCCTGAAAGGACCCCATATGACATAGATGGTGTCATTGGTCTCCTTGAAGAAGTAATTGGGGTCTTTGATCAGGAGAGGGACGCTGGTATGAGACACGACCCTGATTGTAGTCCTCTTCCCAACATCTTCTGTATAGCCTTTGGTGGGAGCATTGTTCATTCTCCATATGCAAGAAGAGTGGTCGATTTCGGGTCCAACCTTCTGTCCAATCATCTGCCCCGAATTGGATACGATAGCGCAATGGTTGCAGTCAAGCTCAAGAGGCTGGAGGAATAAAAAGGGATACAGGTATATCAAGCTAGAAAATATGCCATTTAAAATTGACGTAGTCTACTTGCCCTGTCCCTCATTGTTGCTTATGTGTTTCAGACCTCCTGATTTGCATTCATCTAACCCAGTCTCCACAAAGTCCCTCTTCCCTACCATAGAGGGCGCCAACATTGCCAACCCGGAATGAATTTGTAATGGAATACAAAACAAAATGATGGACAGCTCAGGTTCTTTTTTTCACCAAGACACCAACACAGCACTGAAATGCCAACAAACATACTGGAATTTAAAGTGGAACTCAAGGCTAATAGTTATTTACACCAAAAGAATATATCATGGAACAGTCTTACCTACCAAAGGACTTTTTATATATTTTGTATATCCAGGCCCAAGAGTTACACAGCCCCACAGCACATCCAGGTGGAGAATACTACGCCAGGGATGATATACTTTGCATACTCACCTTAGGTCAGCTTGGAACAATAAAAGTATGCAGCTGCAGTCTTGGGTCCCCATAGGATAGATTGATAGCAGGAGGAGCGTGAATACGCCGCAGAGACCACTCTTATCGGAAACCGGACCGCCAGCCAAAGAAGAGGATACTGTAAGTTTGCCACATCATCCCTTTAATCCAGGACACATATTAATTACAAAGGTTCTGAGGCTGATTTAATGCAGATAAGGCACCATGTGAGATTAATTACCACCTTAATCAGCCACAGAACCCATGTAATTAGAGTCCATTCACACAGGGACGACTTGTCAGGCGACCTAGTCGCCTGACAAGTCGCCTCCCGTTCTGTGCTATGGAACCGTTCTAAGGGGAGCAACGCAAGTCGCTCCGACTTAGAAAAAGGTTCCTGTACGACTTCGGGGGCGACTTGGGGCGACTTGCATAGACTTCTATACAGAAGTCGTCTTGCAAGTCGCCCGGGCAGTCGTTTGCAGGTCGCCTCGCTGAGGCGACCTGCAAGTCGTGTTGCCCCTGTGTGAATGGGGTCTGAATGTGTGTCCTGGATTAATGGGATGATGTAGCAACCCTAGGATACCGGGGTTATGGCAGCTAGCTGCTGCCATAACAACCATATTCCTCTTCAAAGGACGTCTATTGGCGTGCGGCGGTCCAGAAGTGGTTATATTTGTAAAAAAATGTTGAAAACCATTTATCATTTTCCTTCCATTTCACAATTATGTGTCACTTTGTGTTGGTCTATCACATAAAATCCCAATAAAATCCATTTATGTTTTTGGTTGTAACATGACAAAATGTGGAAAATGTCAAGGGGTATGAATACTTTTTCAAGGCACTGTATATTCCTTCCCTGTCGCTGAAATTTACAGCATTGTATTAGACAGAAAGTAACAGGTCCTCTTTGAGAACCACTTCATTTTATACAAATATCTCACAACAATCTTTTTTTTCTCAGTAAAGGGGAAAAAAAATAAAGAGAAAAATAAAAGGCATGTGCCAAATAACAATCTGCTTCCCACAGTGAGTATTTTCATTTTCAATCAAAAAAGCCATAGATAGAGAACAAGAAAGTGAAAGACATTAATATTGTTTCAATTTTATTGAATAGATTTATGGATAATCTGGGCATAAAGCAGAAAAGCAATAGAAAAGGCAGACGCACATTGCATATTTTATTTATACATATAAATTGTGGTCTGCTTTGCTGGGTGAGATTACACTTTCATTCTATGAATTGTCTCCTAACAAAGCGTGTCAGCTGTAATCTGCACTGGCTCTCCAGACGCCGCAGCACGTCGCTCTTATCTCTCCTGGATTCCTGTAAAACACTCGGATTTTATATGGATAATAAATGTCACTTTGATGGTAAGAAATAAAAAATAGGCATATTTCAATATTGCCTTGGCTATTGAAATTAGATTTTTTTTTTTTTTTTTTTTAACCGTAATGAGCAATATAATTAAATATGCAAGGAACACAGCTAAATACTTTTAGTAATAAAGTAGTCATTGTTTTAATTGTATTTGGTTACTCACAGCACAAAAATGGCTTCTGAGTTTAAAGGCAGAGCCTTAAAGTGAACCTGTGCTATGCCCATGTTGGCCAATAGAACAGCTTCTCTTTAAACCCTCCTAAACCTCTTAATGACATTTAGTTTGCAAAAAAGAGTACTGTGAATCATAAACAATTGCTGTTTTTTTTTTTTTTTTTCAAAAAAAAAAAAAGGTGAAAAAATTCTTGTTTTCACCTTTTTTGATCCTGCTGTAGTGCTGTAGATCCCCCTGAAGCCTATTTGGAGCCAGTGCATGTTTAGGTGCACTCCAACCATGGCTGCATGGCAATTCTCAGGGCAGCAGCCTGTCCTTGATGATGCCCTGGAGGAAGGGCGAAACGCGTCAAAGCATTTCAGGTTTACTCGCCAGTGACGCAACTTCCCATGTCCGTGGAACGCACGCCGTCAATGTGAACCCGGAAACACACTAATATACTGATGCCTGTTTTTTCATCTGTCCCGTAAGTGGCGTTGGTCAATCCGCAGTTTCTTAGTGCCGGTGTTCTGCCGAGAAAGTTCCGCTCGGCGGATAAGGACCCCTCTCTACTGCGCAGGCACTGCACCTGCGCAGTAGGATCCGGCGGAAATAGCCGAAGATGAATAGGGGAAAATCAGCTGTACACGGCGCCTGTAAGAGGACCCCTCGCGGGCTCGCTTCGCTCGCCACGCTTCGGGCACGGCCTCGCTTCGCTCGGCTCTTTTTTATTCCCCCTCTAGGTCCACTTGGATGGTGGGGAAGGAACCTGGACCCAGGGCGCAGGCGGCGTGTACAGCTGATTGTAGATTTTGTGCTTCGGCTATCTCCGGCGGCTGATAGTAGTTCGTACTGCGCAGGCGCTGCGCCTGCGCAGTACAGGGGGGGAACTTATCCGCCGAGGGAACTTTCTCGGCAAGACACAGGCAGTACTTCACTATGTCATATTTCTTTCCTTTTCTATATATGTGATCCTCCGCGGTCTGTATGGGAATCGTTTGTGGTAGCCTTACCATCCTTTTTACTCCAATCATCTGGAACAGCCTCTCCAAAATCTGGCTTTAATCCATTACTACCCCATTAAGCATTTTTGACCCCCGAACTGCAAAGCTGAGGGTCCATGATCTCCGGTGAGTGGGGTCACAGGAGGGGAGCGTATCTTTGATGTGTGGTACCTGAGGTTTCCTTATCACCTGGCTGTAAACTTTTTTTACCATTATCAACAATGAATAATAATTTTTGTTGTCATTAATAATCGTTTAACCATTTAATGTATCACTATTGCACTTGTGCACTTTACATTGTGATTGTATATGTTTATATCACTCCATTAGCAATGTTAATATTTGTTCAAGGTTTTAGCACCTTTGCTAATAGCAGCTGTGGTTTCCACATTTTATTATTTCGCTCTTTATTCCATTAGCGCTAGCTTTAGTTTGTTTCATATAATTCTCAGGGCAGGTTTCTTGATGGTGACAGCAGTGGATCATGTCTACTTAAAGTGGTTCTAAAGTCAGAAGGTTTTTTTTTATTTTAATGCATTCTATGCATTAAGATAAAAAGCCTTCTGTGTGCAGCAGCCCCCCCTAAAACTTACCTAAGCTCCATCTCTATCCAGCAATGTTGCATGAGAGTCTCGGCTGTCCGGGACTCTCCCTCCTCATTTGCTGAGACAGCAGCAGGGCGCCATTGGCTCCCGTTCCTGTCATCAAAGTCAGTGAGCCAATGAGGAGAGAGGGGGGGCAGGGCAGAGCCACGGCTCTGTGACTGAAAGGACGCACAGAGCAGCGGTTTAGATCGGGGGCCCCCATAGCAAGCTGTTTGCTGTGGGGGCACTCGGCAGGAGGGAGGGGCCAGGAGCGCTGGCGAGGGGACCCAAGAAGAGGAGGATCTTGGCTGCTCTGTCCAAAACATTACACAGAGCAGGTAAGTATATATTTTTGTTATTAAAAAAGAACAAAAAACAAGACTTTAATATCACTTTAGTGAGTGTTGTTGAATTGGCCACTTGTAGACTCCATCAGAAGCCCATGTGACAAAGCCCCAACGCACTACAGCAATTGGGAGACAGGGACAGAATGTTTTCACTCTATAATAGGAAGTGCCTGAACAAGGACCTTCTGGCAGGTAACCAGGTAGTATTTTAATGAAAGCTGCAAAAACAAAAAAAAATAATTTTTAAAATCACATTAACATGTTAAAGCTTTTTTTAAAAAAATCTCAGTGATTGGGTTTAAATATACTTGAATGATTTTGGGTTACTCTAGCTCCCTTATGTGGTTATTCATGTCGCCTTATGTGGTTACTCGTGTTCCCTTAAAATACTACTCAAAAGGTGTAGTCATAAATGTGAAAAAAACAACTGTTGTTTACAAAGCTCAATAGCTCAAGCTCCAAAATACATTCATATTAATGCCATCTTTGCACCCTGTACTAAATATATATTTGCAAAATAATGGTTTAACCACTTCGCTACCCGCGTATAGTCAAATGACGGCCTGAGATGGGATCTCCCATCCTGGGTGGCCGTCATATGACGTCCTGGGCTTCCCGGCCGTCTAGGGGGCGCGCGCGCCCGCGGCATTGCTCGGGACCCTGTGTGTGTGCCCGGCAGCCGCGATTGCCGCCGGGCACCCGCGATTGCACGTTAACCGAACAGGACCGTGGATCTGTCAGGTGAGAGGAGACCAATCTGTGTTCCCAGTACAGAGGAACACTGATCGGTCTCCTCCCCTAGTGAGTCCCCTCCCCCTACAGTTAGAATCACTCCCCTAGGAAACATTTAACCCCTCGTGTCCCCCTAGTGGTTAACCCCTTCCCTGCCTGTCACATTTATACAGTAATCAATGCAATTTTATAGCATTGATCACTGTATAAATGTGAATGGTCCCAAAAATGTGTCAAAAGTGTCTGATGTGTCCGCCATAATGTCGCAGTCACGAAAAAAATTGCAGATCGCCGCTATTACTAGTAAAAAAATAAAATAAATAAAAACTTTTTTAAAATGCCATAAATCTATCCTGTACTTTGTAGACGCTATAACTTTTGCGCAAACCAATCAATATACGCTTATTGCGATTTTTTTTTACCAAAAACATGTAGAAGAATAAGTATCAGCCTAAATTGAGGAAAAAATTTGTTTTTTAAAAAAAAAATTGGGATGTTTATTATAGCAAAAAGTTAAAAATATTGTGTTTTTTTCAAAATTGTCGCTCTTCTTTTGTTTATAGCGCAAAAAATAAAAACCGCAGAGGTGATCAAATACCACCAAAAGAAAGCTCTATTTGTGGGGAAAAAAGGACATCAATTTTGTTTGGGTACAACGTTGCACAACCGCGCAATTGTCGTTTAAAAGGCGACAGTGCTGAAAACTAAAAATTGGTCTGGGAAGGAAGGGGGAGAAAATGCCCGGTATTGAAGCGGTTAACAGAAACAATAAAGAAAACTAAATATAAAACAGTTTAAAAAGCACTAAAGTTTAAAAATAAAATCAACCCCAATTCCAATGTGAGAAAATCCCATTTATTTGCTGTAAATCACAGCTTTCGTTTTCACACAGGTGTATACACTGATATGGGATTGTTATTATTTCCTGTCATTTTGGGTTTTAGCATTGAGGTCAAACATTCTATTGAGCACCTGGGGTAGGGTCAGGATGTGCTGGAAACATTAGACTACTTTTTAAAAGGTGTAATTTAGAATAAATGGTTCCCGGACTACAGCTGAGCTGCGGGAATGCTGTACTGTGATTATTAAAGTGGACCTAAACTAAAAAAAAAAAAAAAAAAAGATTTATGTTATAGAAAACATGGAAAACATCTAGAGATGTTATTGTGCCTAAGCAGCACCTTGAAAAATCTATTTTGTGCCAGAAATTCTTCCTGAAAAATAGCAGTGCTCTTCCTGTTCCTACAGCTTCATAGTTGTGTAAAGTGCATCCGAAAAGTATTCACAGTGCTTCACTTTTTCCACGTTTTGTTACGTTACAGCCTTATTCCAAAATGGATTAAATTCATTATTTTCTTCAGAATTCTACAAACAATACCTCATAATGACAATGTGAAATAAGTTTGTTTGAAATCTTTGCAAATTTATTAAAAATAAAAAACAAAAAAAATCTCATGTACATAAGTATTCACTGCCTTTGTCATGACAATCAAAATTGATCTCAGGTTCATCCTGTTTCCACTGATCATCCTTGAGATGTTTCTACAACTTGACTGGAGTCCACCTGTGGTACATTCAGTTGATTGGACATGATTTGGAAAGGCACACACCGGTCTATAGAAGGTCCCATAGTTAACAGTGCATGTCAGAGCACAAACCAAGCCATGAAGTCCAAGGAATTGTCTGTAGACCTCCGAGACAGGATTGTATTAAGGCGCAGATCTGGGGGAGGGTACAAAGCACAGTGGCCTCCATCATCCGTAAATGGAAGAAGTTTGGAGCAAACCAGGACTCTTCCTATAAGCGGGCTGACCGGCCAAACCGAGCGATCGGGGGAGAAAGGCCTTCGTCAGGGAGGTGACGAAGAACCCAATGGTCACTCTAACAGAGCTTTTCTCTGTGTAGAGAGGAGAACCTTCAGAAGAACAGTCTCTGCAGCACTCCACCATTTAGGCCTGTATAGTAGAGTGGCCAGATGGAAGCCACTCCTCAACATGACAGCCTGCCTGGGGATGACAAGATTCTCCCGTGTAGTTCTGGGCTGATTCCTCACCATTCTCATGATCATTGAAACTCCACGAGGTGAGATCTTGCATGGAGCCCCAGACCGAGTTATTTTGTGTTTCTTCCATTTGCTAATAATCGCACCAACTGTTGTCACCCTCTCACCAAGCTGCTTGTCGATGGTCTTGTAGCCCATTCCAGCCTTGTGTAGGTCTACAATCTTGTCCCTGACATCCTTGGACAGCTCTTTGGTTATGGTCATGGTGGAGAGATTGGAATCTGATTGATTGATTGCTTCTGTGGACAAGCTCCTAATCTCAGCTTGTTATCTGTATAGAAAACACCTGGGAGCCAGAAATGTAGAAGATTGATAGGGCATCAAATATTTATTTCACTCTTTAAAATGCAAATCAATTTATAACTTTTTGAAATGCGTTTTTCAGATTTTTTTGTTGGTATTCTGTTTCTCACTGTTAAATGACCCGTCTATCATTTTTAATTTATTTTGTCAGTGTGCAAATGTACAAAATCAGCAGGGGATCAAATACTCTTTTCCCTCACTGTATACAAGACTACAGGCAGTCCCGAGTTACGAACGGGTTAGGGACTGCTGATTTGTTCTTAAGTCGAATATGTTCGTAAGTTGGAAGCGCACAGACAAGGTTTTCCGATGTTCTGTCCAGTAGCCGCGCATGCGCAGACGTCGTTTTCCGATGTTTTCCGATGTGGATCTCACAGGCTGCAGGTTTTATTGCTCTCTTCTGCTTTCCAGAGGCTCCTGGAGCAGTGGTAGTCAACCTTTCGGACCTCATGGACCACTAAACTCACAATTTTGAATCCTGTGCACCACTAAGATCAATCTTACACGCCTTATACACACAATGCTCCAGGTCTCTGATCCCCTCCCCCTGGACAACACTGCTGCCTTATACACACACAATGCTTCAGCTTGGATGCTTATTGTGCTCCAGACAATCCCTGGGGAGGTGTGCCCAGAAGGTGGCTGGAGAGGCATATAAATAGTCAGAAATTTAGAGCAGATGGATCTCTTCTCCCTGTCTATAGGAATCCACCAGTTTTGGGTGGGGGTGGCTACCCCCATCTGCAACAGCTATCCTGAGTCCAGCTATTTTTCATCAAGGTCCCAGCTGTGGCACAGCTGGGGGGCCTATTACCAATGATTCACTTCTGAAGCTAGTCAAGAGAACCCTCATTTGGGAGCCTAGTTTGGAGAGCTCACTGAAGAGTGTCCAGTGGATACTGGAAGGAGGCATCCAGTGATCCTGTGATATTGTGAGTAGTGATCTTAACTAGGGTTCTAGTGACAGTGAGCTGTATCTCTTGGGGGATGCAGTCAGTAGGATTCCTGTATGGGATAGCATCTAAAGAGAAAGGTCCCAGTTCTGCCCGCTTCACTTGTTCCCTTGAAGAGTAAATTGTCCTCCTGTAAATATTCAGTGAACCTGGAGTATCCCATACTACCCTACACCCCATGCAAGTTGCTCAACAAATAAAAACCCATAAAATTAATCTCCTAGACTAATTATTAGGCCAGAATGAATAGATTGTTGCTGTGTGCCTGGCTACCTCTGCGCTGATTTAGAAGAAGAACTGGTAAATTTACAGCGGCTCCTGTGGTGGTAACATTACACTTTTAAGGAGTGGGTTATAACTGAGGGCTTCCATCTATTAATATGTATAAAAGAAAAACTATGAGTTGTCCATGGCAACAAGCCAGGTCCAATCAGTCATTTTTAAAATTTATTTTTGGAAGTTAAAGGCTTAATCAGACAAGCCAACTTGTTTCCAACTTCTGGTCTTGCATCTTTAATGCTTACAATTTAGATGTAAGCCATCTAAATTGGGTTCATTTAGGTGGGGACACAGACACGCAGGAAACCAGCGTATCTGGGTCCCCCACCATTGCACTACTCTCCATGTTCTCTGGCTCCGTCCCTGCGGCTAAGAAGGATCTGCTCTATCTTTTCCTCCTGGCAGCAAGAACTGTGATTACAAGACACTGATGATCAATGTCCACTTCAGCAATGAAGGAGTAGCGTTGAACTGATTCATTTTCAATGCTTAGGAAAACTGATGATGCAAAGAATAAAATAGGAGTCGCTCAAATTTTGGGTCCAAAATAGGTTTATTGAAGTTACCCAATACAAATCCACCTGCTCCCAGCTTCCACGTTTCACTCCATTCAGAGCTATGATAAAATGACCCTTTTCAGGATAGAAAGGGTCCTTTTATCATAGCTCAATTAAAATCATATATATCAGGTGAGAGATTCACACCAGGAGAACCAAGCTCCAGTCAATTAATCTAATACGATGTGCTACACTGGGAAAATCTATTCGCCAAACCGACAAACTGATAACCTAGTATCTAAATCTTGAACCAACATATGCCAACTTTCTTATGGGTTGGTGGGAGGAGAGCTGCATCTCTGGAGATATGAACCCATTCAAGCCTTTGATTAGGTCATATTATAGGTACATTGAAGATCTGATCGTAATGCGTAATCAGGAAGCAGGTAGATTTATCTTGTATTGGGTAACTTCAATAAACCTATTCTGGACGCTGAAGTTGAGCAGCTCCACTTATATTCGTTGCATCCTTATCCTCAGCTGATCACAGACTGGATCTGGCGCCCCTCTGTCAGCACAGTGGGGGTGAGAAACCTAAAGCAGTGTATTTGAGGACTGTCTGCAGTAGAGGATCTAATGGCACAACACCATGATCAATATTCTGCCTACTTTGCCACCTGGATTTACTGGACTGTCTTCTTGAGATTGAAAAATTTCAAAGCCATTATTACTTGAGCCTCTCAGATAAACTTGGATGCCTCCCTGACCCAGTCACCCCACCCATGCCTATCTTCCTCTCTGGCCTTCATGTCTCTTCTTTCCCCATTCAAAGACCAGGCTCATGTTCAAGATCCTGCTGTCTGCCTATTCTTGGTGTTAAATCATCACACCTTCCTCTCATGAATTCTCTTATTTTTCATCTTTTCTTTTCCCTTCCTTCCATCACCGCACAGGATGGGCAGATGGATTTGCATAAGGACACCATGTTCCCAAAACAACCGCCTTCTCTTGTAACCTGCCTGAGATCAACTTCAATAAATTACTTGTGCATTATCATCGTAAGAATTCACATTGAAATTTTGAAGGTGTGTCTGCTTTTCCACTATCTTATCACTTGAAGTCAATAATGGTGACAGATGTATTGTCTGATGCCACTGGGTCATTGCTCTATTTCTGAAAATGTGTTGGTTGATGGAACAATTTTCTGTAACTACTTTGGAAAATCAATAAATCTTTATTCCTTAAAAAAAAGTACCATGTCTTTGTCTGTGGATGACACAAAGTTACGTAGAAGAATAAAGTCTTTACAAGAAGATGTCTCAGATTTACAAGATGATCAGGATGTACTGCTTGATTGGGCAACTATATGGCAAATGATGTTCAATGGTGACAAATGTAAAGTTATGCAATTGGAGGCTTAAATCATGCATGCATCATACATTAACCACTTGCCGACCAGCCGCCGTCATTATACTGCGGCAGGTCGGCACGATCCCGCGAGCCGTCATAGCTGTACGTCGGCTCCTTTAATCGGGATAGCAGGCGCACAGCGGGGGTGCCGATGCTCGTGGTCGGCGGTCGCGATGACCACCGGCTGCACGTGATCGCGGGCACGAGGCAGAAGAGGGACGTGGGTGTGTGTAAACACACAAATCCCTGTTCTGCGAGGAGAGGCAGATCATGAGTTCCTAATAGCTACGAACCACGATCTGTCATCTCCTATAATTAGTCCCCTCCCCCCATAGTTAGAACACACACTAGGGAACACAGTTAACACATCATGGAGCTGCCGTTTACAGCACAGGACTCTGAAGGAACGTCACCGGCTGCATCTACAGTAAATATCTCCTAAACAGTGCACGTTTAGGAGATATTTACAATACCTATAGGTATTATAGGTTTACCTATAGATACAATTCATGCATCAGAGTTCACTCCCACTTAAAAAGTACTTTCAGCAGCTGATTTAATCACTTACTGAGTATGAAGCTTCTTTATCTTATAATCCTTGCCTATGTTCCAGTTTAAGCTGGTGCCATGAAGGCTTCCCCAGGTTTCCTATTTTAAGGTGACTCCGTTCTCTTGCAGCATCCCATTGAGCCACCCTTGCATGCAGGGCCTAGAACTGGGTATCTCTACACCCAGTGCATCAATAGAAACACACAGCACTGTAGCCTAGGATGGCAAGTCACTCCCCTGGTCTTCCCTCCTCCTCCCCTTCCTTCTCCAAGCTAACAGACTGACACCAGACTGCACTATCCACTGTTACCAGAAGTTGTGGGGAAGAAGCATTGACAGATCAGCAGCATTGAAAGTTATAAAATGCAAGTGCTGGAGTATGAATTATAACTAAAAGCAATTTTTTTTGTTTTGGCTAAGGGACTGCAGGAACAAGCTGGCCATAGCACAGCTGAAGCTTCAAGGCACATACAAATGTATGTGCCTGCTGGTGCCCGTCTTACTCTGCTCAGGCGAACACATATGAGCATGCGCACGTGAACGCGCACACCTATACGCATGCACAATAGCCAGTAATGCTGGCGCCAATTGGCCTATATAAGTGCAGCAGCTGCATTTATATAGGCCTTATGTCTGATCTGCAGCTGTAACCGTGTTCCTGTATCTGATTCTGCTGCCTGACTTTGCTTGAACACTACCTGCCCTGACCTTGGCTTGTCTCTGGACTTGTCTCTGGACTTTGCTCTGCCTGATCTCATGTTGTCAACCTCTGCCTGTACCCTGACAATTACTTGCCTGCCATCTATGCCTGCATCTGACCATCTGTTGCCAATCTGGCTTGTCTTCACTTGCATTCAGTTGTTTATTTGCCCTGCCTGCACCTGCCTAGCATCTGCTGGAGCTTCTTCTACTGCGAGTCACCAGTCTCCCTGCACCTGTTATCAGCCACTGTCTACCAGCCCAGGGTCTACTGTTCCAGCTATCCGGCCAACTCTAGTGACGCACCTGCTACGCATCCCTACGTCCAGCGGAAGACTACACAGGCACTCATATCTCACGTGCTCTCACGACCAATGTCGCAACATCAGTGGTCCCCAAGCCGGGGCTGTAAGAGAGGCCTCACTCTGCATGTCAGGCTCAGATGCAAGGTATGTGACAGGAACAGGAAGCGAAGAGAAATCTCCCCAATAGAACATAGATGGCAAAAAGAAACCTTACAGAAGTTATAACCCTTCCTTACTTGATCCAAACTGAAACAAAAAAAGTTTTGCCTTAAGTTCTACTATGGCAAAACAAACACTAAAGCGGCCAGGGCAGCAAAGTGTAGCAAAGGAGGTGGGACTTTATATGAAGCTCGTGGTGACAAAAAGAACAACATGGTGGAAGGTAAAAATTGTTTAATATTGCATAGAAACATGTTTAACCAACATAGAATTGCATATATATGTAGATGCACCCATAACTAGGTGCCAAAATCTATACTAGCAAAATCTGGTAATAACATGTTTACAATCATGTACAATAATGATAAAATTTAAGGGGTCCACCAATGTTCATGCAATGTATAAACATTAAAGAGGTAACAACTGCACGGTCAATAGTTCTTAAATCCTTAATAGGTAGAGTTGTAGAAGCTTTCATATCATAATAGGTGTATAAATGGTTCACAACATTAATTAGCTTGACGCGTTTCGTGGCTTGAAGCCGCTCTTCAGGAGAAGATAAGTGAATTGTCTGCAATAAAAAATGTGTAGATACTCAGTATCAAAGTTGGGGGAGTATGGGTAAAATTCCACCCAAAAACCCGGGTAGGGCATGTTAACTTACTAGGTATGTACACCAAGCCACATAACATCCAGGTCAGCAGGCCAGCCCAAGGTCAGTAACGGGAGCCGAGAGGTCGCGTCCAATGACCGTGACCGTGCAGTTGTTACCTCTTTAATGTTTATACATTGCATGAACATTGGTGGACCCCTTAAATTTTATCATTATTGTACATGATTGTAAACATGTTATTACCAGTTTTTGCTAGTATAGATTTTGGCGCCTAGTTACGGGTGCATCTTCGTATATGTGCAATTCTATGTTGGTTAAACATGTTTCTATGCAATATTAAACAATTTTTACCTTCCACCATTTTGTTCTTTTTGTTACCATGACCTTCATACAAAGTCCCACCTCCTTTGCTACACTTTGCTGCCTGGCCGCTTTAGTGTTTGTTTTGCCATAGTTGACAGGGATGGAGGCACATGGCTTTAACCAGCCATAACAGTCTCATTTAAAGTCGCAATTCCCCAATTCCCCCCTCTTCATTTAAGTTCTACTATAACAAAAAATTACTGGATAATGTTTATTTTATTGTTTTCAATGTGTTAAGGGCTAGGTTCACCTTTTTTCTAAATTCCAGCTCCTCTATATACCAATATACATGAATGTACATTTGTTGCAGAAAAATAAAAGCTTTCTTTGATTTTTAGAACAAGGCCTTACCTTAGCCCCTGATGTGTTTCATAGAAAAGTCCATGGCTTCCTGGTATGTAGATTTGGGATGTGAAAACCAGTAACACACAGGAAGCAGTTCACCAGCTGACCTCATTAGCGCACACACACCCTGCATCGATCAACTATGTTTGCACGGCATCCCTCCAGGCGTTTGTTTGCCTGACTTGTCAATGCAGGTCAGCAATGACTAAGCACAGGAGTGTGAAATGTGTTTGCTGAAGCCACATGTGTGTGCAGGCTGTGTCCTCATTTTTAATTGATTTAAAATAAAACTAATATTTATATGCTGGTCAGTGTCGCCACTTCCTTTTTTTGTCAATGCAGGTCGCCACAGCTGCTAGGTTTGCATGGTTTCCCCAGAGTCCCAGGCCGCAGATTGGACACCCTTGATGTAGTGCAAAGGCCTGCCTGATTGAATACAGAGTAAATGGATAGATAGGTGGGTCTATAGTTTTGGAAAATCTAAAAGAAACTGTACAGAGATTGTACAATTAGAAAGCTTTTATTTTTCTGCAACAGAGGTACATTAATGGTATATTGGTACATGGGGGAGCTGGAATAAAAAAAATAACAAAAAAAAAACAGGTGAACTTAGCCTTTAAAGCGGAGTTCCAGGCTTTTTTTGTTTATTAAAAGTCAGCAGCTACAAAAAGTTTAGCTGCTGACTTTTAATAAACTGACACTTGCCTGTTCCACGGTCCAGCGATGCGGCTGCATGTAGCCTCGCTCCTCTCCCCCTCCTTTCCTTGGTGACTCCATTGAAACTGTCTGCACCCGTCCGTGACAGCTTGCGGCTTCATGGCTGCGCTCTCCCAGTGGACAGGCAATCTTCTGAGACCGGTCATGTGTTCCAGGAAATTGCCGAGAGGGAGGGGCCACCTAGGGGGAGAGGAGGAGTCGCCTAGGCGGCCCATAGGCGGAAGCAGGAAGTGGGACAGGAATCTTTCCTCATAGCTGAGCCAGGGGCGGATCCAGAGTCTAGTCTCGGGAGGGGCACTGCCAGAAAATGCGTTTTCATTGTGGGCAATTTATTGGGGAAACGGCTGATGTTTGCGCTTCAATCATCCCGGCACCAGTGTCAGGATGATTGAAGCGCATTTTTTCTATAATTACATTGTAATATAAAATGAAATAGTTCAACTCACCATAATGCAGAATCAGTGGGAGACCTGAGTGTGTCTCTTGCCACGTTACCTGCTACACGTTGCGGATTGTCACTTGCCTGCCACCAGATGCAGATTGCCACTTGCCACGTCACCTGCCACACCTTGCGGATTGCCACTTGCCACATCACCTGCCACACCTTGCGGATTGCCACTTGCCACGTCACCTGCCACACCTTGCGGATTGTCGCTTGCCTGCCATGTCACCTGCCACACCTTGCGGATTGCCACTTGCCACTTCACCTGCCACACGTTGCGGATTGCCACTTCACCTGCCACACCTTGCGGATTGCCACTTGCCACGTCACCTGCCACACCTTGCAGATTGCCACGTGCCACCTCACCTGCCACACCTTGCAGATTGCACTTGCCACGTCACCTGCCACACCTTGCGGATTGCCACGTTGCCTGCCAGTGTGCTGTGTGCTGCTGCTGCAGTGCACTTGACTTGTTGTTAGAGACTCCTCGGAGGCGCTGCTCCAGGCTGCCTGTGTCACAGACAGACTCAGCCACACTCACTGAGTTAGGCTGCTGTCTGCTCTCTCTGAGACTCACTCTGCTCAGTCTGCTTTATGTAATGTAGGAGCCTGGAGGCGCCGCTCCAGGCTGTGTCACAGTCACACTCACACCGGCCGCCGGTCGGCTCGGCTGAGAGTGTGACTGACGCTGATGACGTCACTCGTTGCTAACGCCAGGGCCGCCTGGCGTCTAGCAACGAGTGCAGGGGGAAGAGGCTCCACCCACCTCCTTCCTTCAGTGTTATTGACCGCCGCCGCCCGTACCACACGCGAGTCTCTCTCATGAGAGAGAGAGAGAGACTCGGCCCGGCACAGCGGCCGGAGCGGCGCTGCGGCAGGATATATACAATAACATTCAGAGTGTCAGTGAGTGTGTGCTTTGGGGGGGGCAATTGCCCTGTTGCCCCCCCCCTGGATCCGCCCCTGAGCTGAGCTCCTCCATGCCTCTTATCAGTTTGGTTGCCCTTCTCTGCACTTTCTCTAGTTCCCCGATATCCTTTTTTGAGAACTGGAGCCCAAAACTGAACTGCATATTCCAGATGAGGTCTTAGTAATGATTTGTACAGGGGCAAAATTATATCTCTCTCTCTGGAGTCCATACCTCTCCTAATACAAGAAAGGACTTTGCTCGCTTTGGAAACCGCAGCTTGGCATTGCATGTTATTATTGGGCTTATGACCTACCAAAACCCCCAGATCCTTCTCCACCATGGATGCCCCCAGTTGTACCCCCCCTAGTATGTATGATGCATGAACATTCATAGCCCCCAAGTGCATAACTTTACATTTCTCAACATTAAACCTCATCTGTCACATAGACGCCCATATTAGTAAAGAAATGACTGGTATTAACCAGTTGCTACGGGCACGATTTTTCCTTTAGCTTCTATGAGAAATATTACCTCATTAAAAATAAAATAAAAGTTGACGTGCCCTGTTTTTTTATTTTGTTGTTGCATTCCAGAAGAGACAGCTGATGTTCAGATTGGCTGACTCAAATCTCCTCCACGCTGCCCACCTTGAAATTTCACAGCCTGAAGGATCCCAGAAGGAAATTAAATGAATTTAACACAAACAAAAATCACTTTTATAATGTGTCTTTATTCTTAAACTGCTCTTACCTCCTACAAGCAGCATAAGCCCACGCTAATGTCTTTTAAAGAATATGTGGGCTTTAAGTCTATACAGTGACGCCACTACCCAAAGACTACATAACAATATACTTCAGTTCCTATGATACATGCCAAGGCTCTAATTTATTTTATTAGAAAAATAGACACAAATGGTTTAGTGTCAATGTCTTTGGGATGTGCCTGCTTATGGGCAATCTAAGGGCCCGTCCCTCTGCTGTAGGTATCAGTGAAATCATCATGTAGTTACTATGCAAAGGCACTACAACATCCAAACAAAAATTCAGTCACCTTGGCACATGCTTGTCACAAATCTTCCAGAAGCGCATCTGTGAGGTCAGGCACTGATGTTGGATGAGATTTCATCCCAAAAATTGTTCTATCGGGTTGAGGTCAGGATTCTGTGCAGTCCAGTGAAGTTCCTCCACTCCAAACTCACTAATTCATGTCTTTATAGACCTTGCTTTGTGAACAGGTGCGCAGTCATGTTGGAACAGGAAGGGGCCATCCCCAAACTGTTCCCAAAAAGTTGGGAGGGCAGTCAAGTTCCTCCACCCCAAACTCGCTCATCCATGTCTTTAGAGACCTTGCTTTGTGCACTGGTCTAAATCATTTGGTGCAGGGGGGGATTATGGTGCGGGGTTGTTTTTCAGGGGTTGAGCTTGGCCAGTGTTGCCAACCGCCTGTACATTTACGGGCAGCCCGTAAAAACAGACCACTTTTCCAGTGCAGCGCCAACGCCGGAGTCCGGAAATCCCAGAGACAATACGATCCCACGCCGCCTGCCTCGCGCCCACTGATGGTGTCATACCACAAGCTGCCTAAAATGCCAGGAGCTGAGCGTGCAAACAGAGTGGACACGGACAGTGCAATTGAGGAAAAGCACCAGCAGACCGCGAGAGATGGACAGCGCAGGGCGCTGCGAACCCAGCTGGGCCGACCCCCTGGATGGACACGTAAGGCCCCCTGACCACCAGTGCCACTGATCAGCACTGAGCGCCACACCCTGCCCTGGCTGCAGCCCCCTGGATAGTAAGTGGCGTGCAGCTGTGCATGCATAGTTACAAGCCAACTTGTTTTGAACTGAGTCCCACCACTGGACCCTGTCCCCTGGCCTGGCTGCAACATCCATCTATTGCTTGACTGGCTGCCACAGACAGGCACAGGTAGCAGTTTCCAGACAAAAATGGCAGGGGTGAGATTGTACAAAATCATTGTATACAACCTCTGTCTGCTGTCTCTGATATCTCCTGTATCCTGTCCGCATGACCATCTCCTGTATCCTGTCCGCATGACCATCTCCTGTCTGCATGACCATCTCCTGTATCCTGTCCGGAATGACCATCTCCTGTATCCTGTCCGCATGACCATCTCCTGTCTGCATGACCATTTCCTGTCCACATAACCATCTCCTGTATCCTGTCCGCATGACCATCTCCTGTCCGCCTGACCATCTCCTGTATCCTGTCCGCATGACCATCTCCTGTCCGCCTGACCATCTCCTGTATCCTGTCCGCATGACCATCTCCTGTCCGCATTACCATCTCCTGTATCCTGTCTGCATGACCATCTCCTGTCCGCATTACCATCTCCTGTATCCTGTCTGCATGACCATCTCCTGTCCGCATGACCATCTCCTGTATCCTTTTCGCATGACCATCTCCTGTCTGCATGACCATCTCCTGTGTCCTGTCCTCATGACCATCTCCTGTCCGCATGACCATCTCCTGTCCGCATTACCATCTCCTGTATCCTGTCTGCATGACCATCTCCTGTCCGCATGACCATCTCCTGTATCCTTGACCATCTCCTGTCCGCATGACCATCTCCTGTATCCTGTCCGCATGACCGTATCCTGTCCGCATGACCATCTCCTGACCACATGACCATCTCCTGTATCCTGTCCGCATGACCATATCCTGTCCACATGACCATCTCCTGTATCCTGTCTGCATGACCATCTCCTGTATCCTGTCCGCTTGACCGTCTTCTGTCCGCATGACCATCTCCTGTATCCTGTCCGCATTACCATCTCCTGTATCCTGTCTGCATGACCATCTCCTGTCCGCATGACCATCTCCTGTATCCTTGACCATCTCCTGTCCGCATGACCATCTCCTGTATCCTGTCCGCATGACCGTATCCTGTCCGCATGACCATCTCCTGACCACATGACCATCTCCTGTATCCTGTCCGCATGACCATATCCTGTCCACATGACCATCTCCTGTATCCTGTCTGCATGACCATCTCCTGTATCCTGTCCGCTTGATCATCTTCTGTCCGCATGACCATCTCCTGTATCCTGTCCGCATGACCATCTCCTGTATCCTGTCCGCATGACCATCTCCTGTATCCTGTCCGCATGACCATCTCCTGTATCCTGTCCGCATGACCATCTCCTGTATCCTGTCCGCATGACCATATCCTGTCCACATGACCATCTCCTGTATCCTGTCCGCATGACCATCTCCTGTATCCTGTCCGCATGACCATCTCCTGTATCCTGTCCGCATGACCATATCCTGTATCCTGTCCGCATGACCATCTCCTGTATCTTGTCCGCATGACCATCTCCTGTATACTGTCTGCATGACCATCTCCTGTCTGCACAGCGTGACCATCTCCTGTATCCTGTCCGCATGATCATCTCCTGTATCCTGTCCACATGATCATCTCCTGTATCCTGTCTGCATGACCATCTTCTGTATCCTATCCGCATGACCATCTCTTGTATCCTGTCCGCATGACCATCTCCTGTATCCTGTCCGCATGACCATCTCCTGTATCCTGTCTGCATGACCATCTCCTGTATCCTGTCCGCATGACAATCTTCTGTATCCTGTCCGCATGACCATCTCCTGCATCTCCTGTCTGCAAGACCATCTCCTGTATCCTGTCCACATGACCATATCCTATATCCTGTCCGCATGACCATATCCTGTCCACATGACCATCTCCTATACCATGTCTGCAATCTCTGACCATCTCCTGTACCATGTCTGCAATCTCTGACCATCTCTTGTACTATGTCTGCAATCTCTGACCATCTCCTGTACTATATCTGCAATCTCTGACCATCTCCTGTACTATGTCTGGAGTCTCTGACCATCTTCTGTTGTATGTCTGCAGTCTCTGACCATCTCCTGTACCATGTCTGCAATCTCTGACCATCTCCTGTACCATGTCTGCAATCTTTGACCATCTCATTTTTTATCATGTCTGCAGTCTCTGAGGGGGAGCCTGGAGAGGAGTCAAGAGTGGGAGCGCCGCCAGATTGGGGATCACGAGAGAAGTCAGATGTGTGTGGACTGTGTAGCGGAGACTATCGGATAAAACCAGAGCCACCAAGAGGAGGTCAGTTTGAGGAGGGGTCACTGATGTAAGGGGGGGGAGTGAACACAATAATGTAAGGGGGCACTGAAATAAAGGTTAACCCTTATATCAGTAACCCCCCCCCCCCCCTTACCTTAGTGTATTCACTCTGCGGAAGGTAATCTCTGGTCACCAGAGTCCCCCCCCCTCATTAGAGTTCCAAATGTTCCCCTTTACATCAGAGTCTGCAGGATTTCCTCTTATAGTGCAAGGGAGAACTCTGCGGACCCTGATGTAAAGGACAATGCTGCAGACCCTGATGTAAGTGGGAACTCTGATGTAAATGGGAGCGCAGAGCCCCCCCTTACATCAGAGTTCCCCCTTACATCATGAACTCTGTGCTGGCTGTGTTATATTAACCTGACCTTCATGTAAATAGAGAAATTCGGTTTTTGACTTTTGTTTAACTGAAACACATTGCTAATAGCACTAGCTACATGTTTATAGTTTAAATATTTAAAGTTGCACAGTTTAGCACCAAAAACAGATATTTTAGGTACTTTTTTGAAGTGCCAGTAAAAAATTGGTGTTGTTTGTAATTTTTAGGCATCTTGCCAGTAAATTTCACTTGGGGGGTTGGCAAGACTGAGCTTGGCCCCTTAGTTCCAGTGAAGGGAACTCTTAAGGCATCAGCATACCAAGACATTTTGGACAATTTCATCCTCCCAACCTTGGGAACAGTTTGGGGATGGCCCCTTCCTGTTCCAACATGACTGCGCACCAGTGCACAAAGCAAGGTCCATAAAGACATGGATGAGCGAGTTTGAGCATAACGGAGGGGGCATGAAGGAGAGTCAGAGGGGGACAGAAGCAGAACGGAGGGGGACAGAAGCATAACGGAGGGGGCATGGAGGAGGAACGGAGGGGGGACAGAAGCAGAACAGAGGGGGACAGCAGAACGGAGGGGGACACGGAGGAAGAACAGAGGGAGACAGAAGCAGAATGGAGGGGGACAGAAGCAGAACGGAGGAGGCATGGAGGAGGAACGGAGGGGGACAGAAGCAGAACGGAGGGGGACACGGAGGAAGAATGGAGGGGGACAGAAGCAGAACAGAGGGGGACAGCAGAATGGAGGGGGCATGGAGGAAGAACAGAGGGGGACAGCAGAATGGAGGGGGCATGGAGGAAGAACAGAGGGGGACAGCAGAATGGAGGGGGCATGGAGGAAGAACAGAGGGGGACAGCAGAACAGCATGGAGGAGGATGCGGTGACAGTCAGCGGTGATCACGTGTGGGAGAGTTACAAGCACCTATCACCGCTGTATAGATTTCACTAAAGCAGCTGAAAGCCACTGGGGGAGAAGCTTGTAACTCCCCCACTCACCGATCACCGCTGACTGTCCCTGTATCGGGGGAAGCATCGGGAGCATTTGCCCGAGTACAAGTACTTGGGCAAACCCTCGGTATCGGTGCTGATACACTAGTATCGGTATTGGGACAAAACTAATATATACATATATATATATATATATATATATATATACACACACACACACACATCCTTGGCCTCTGCTAACCCCATTTGTGTGCAGTTGCCCAAGGTCCTATTGTACGTACAGCATCCACTTTGGGACTTTTCACCCGCAATCACCTCCAAGTGGAGACAGTATACTTACCTGGCCTCCATTTTCCACAATGGCTCCTCCCAGGTGCTACAGGGTTTTCTCCTTAGCATTCTTTCCTATGGGTAGCCATAACCATGGCTGCCCACAACAGACCTTTGGAATACAACGTACTCTCAGGAGTGAATAGGGTCATGGCACACATGTCCAACATGAAGCGGAACCAGCTGGCACCTTGTCACAAGGGGATAATAAGCATTATCCCAGGTGGGCTGCAATCATGGGAATGGGGGGAATTATTTAAGGATAACTTCACTCAAATGCTAATGACACCCCCTTGAAGTGTAAGTTCCTTCTAGAACTGCTCAGTGAATATTCATTAGTCATGTAACACAGATATCTTGATAATTTCATAGCTCTATGTTTGACTTTTGTTTATTCAGCAATCAACTGTCAACTGTTTACTACTGACACCATGCAACTCATAGTGTCCCCCAGCCCCCCATGATAGCTATGTCTTTGACAGCATCAGAGCAAAGGGAAAGCATTTCCCAGTCAGGTTCTACAATCACATAGATAGCATAAGGGGAAATGAGTGGCACCATGACTCGCATGGTGTTACTGGTAAATGCTGGACAATCGGAGCACAGAGAGAAGTCAAACATGGTGCTATGCATTTATCAAGGTACTTGTGTTATTTAGCTCTTAAATGGTCGTAGAGTAATTCTAGGGTGGATTTCCACTTTATTGATACCTCCCAAAAATGTTTGCTAAATACGCAACTTTTTTGCCAATGCAGATCACTGATAACTGCTATATTGAAAAAACATTGCTTTACATAAGACTTATATAAAATATATATTTAAGGGTCAATTCAACCCAAAATGAACATTTTAGCATTTGATCGATGCTGGAGAGTTTCGCTACCTGACATTTTCTTCTATGTCTTGAGGACCCAATTAATAAGATCTCAGTGGTTGAGTGCCGGGGTCCGCATACATGTTGTCTCCGCATTACTTGAACATAAAATTCTATTCTCATAGTTATTGTCACAGCTGTAGACAGGACACACCCGGGAGATATCACAATAATCCTTACCTATTGGATTGCCTCCTTTCTTTAGAGTCAATGTATTCCAAGTTTCCATTGTTCTGGTATATGATGCTCTCCCTTCCAGGTCTCAGTTATTAGTTCATGTATACACTTCCATGAAGTCGGCCCCTTGTTTGATCGATTCAGATCAATATTATCCTCTCCTTGAGATTTATTCTCTTACAGTCTGATAGCTGTTTCTGATTTTTTAGTATGATGATAATTCTAATTCTATTTCATAAAATAGAACTTTGTCATTCACTGCTTCTAAATGTAATACTTGTTTGATTTGTTTAGGTCAGCATTTTACCATGTTCCTTTATTTCACATCAAAGTTGATCCAAAACCTGGATTTGGAGGACATTCAGGTGACCAAACTACTTTTTATTATAAACAATTACAATAATAATAAAAGTAATTAAAAAAAAAAAGCATCTCATGCTTTTGGGGTTTTTTTTTGCAGCCCTCTTTGCTGCCACTTCCTGTCCACATACTGTTCTGTTTCAAATGCCACTTTATGCCTTGACATACCACCTTAGACCCAGTCTGTCCAGACAATATGCTTGCAGTATTCTCGTCTGGTGACTTAGCACCATCCACAGGCAGCTTAACTCTTCGGACAACTCAATTTTACTTCAGATAATTGCAGTACATTGGATGTTTCCCCAGACTTTTGAAGTGTAAGAAGACAATGACTTTCCTAAGCCCCGTCTCTGTGAAAAACTAACATTGACTAAGGGATAGGGTTGCCACCACATCCCTTTAAACCAAAACACATATTAATTACACAGGTTCTATGGATGATTAAGGTGGTAATTAAAATCACATAGTACCTTATCTGCATTAAAATAGCCTCAGAACTCGTGTAATGCATATGTGTTTGGGTTTAACCACTTAAAGTCCAATCGCCGCAGTTGTACTGCGGCAGGTTGGCTCTTTTACGCGAATCGCCGTCATTGCACGTTGCTTCGTGTAATAGATTTAGCAGGCGTGGCGTGACGAGCGTGGCCGGCGGGCGTGATGTCCACCAGCCACCCGCGATCGCTCCGAGGCAGAACGGGGATCTTCTAGTGTAAACACGGTGGATCCCCGTTCTGATAGGGGAGCTGAGAGTGATCGTCTGTTCCTAGTGATTAGGCACAGCGATCTCTCTCCTGCTCCAGTCAGCCCAGCCCCCATACAGTTAGAAACACCTCCCAGGGAACACATTTAACCCTTAGATCGCCCCCTGTTAACCCCTTCCCTGCCAGTGATATTTATGCAGTGACAGTGCATTTTTATAGCTAGGACTGAACTAAATAGCACTAAACAGAAAGGGTGGATGGGGGAAGATACCAAAATGACATTAGTAAACAAGTTGTATTGGTGGTTTTAGTGATTGGGTTCATTTATTCTTTAAGTTTCCTTCCGTTTTTAACTTTATCATCATGTATGTTTGGAATCCTTTTTTTTGACCACACTAAACTCTTTCAACAAATTTTCTTTTTTATATACAGCCATTTCGTTCTTGATTAAGGCCCCATTCACACTTAGCAATTTGGAATCACAGATAGAATCGCTACAGGGCAATCATTCCAAAACACTCAACACATGTTTGGGTGCCATTCAATGTAAATGGCACCCCAAACGCGGTGTGGTGCTGCGACGATTGGCGCTCGACAGAATAGAACTGCAATCGTGCCAAAACGCGATTTTAAAAATCACTTGAAGCCTGTAACCCAAAAAGGAGGAGTCTCTTTAGAGCGACAAACATGAATAGGGCAGCCCACCGAAGTGAATGGGCTGCCCCATGCATGACACTCAAAATTGTGTGAAAATTGACACACACAAAATCGTAAGTGGGAGCGCGAGTTCTCGCTATGCACAGTGTGAATGGGGCCTAATTCTCCCATATTTTGTCCCTTTTCTCTCTACTTGTTTACATTATTTACAATTCTTTCAGTAAATGTATCTATACTGTTACCTGTTAGTGTACCATCTTTCTTAAATTGTCCGACTTGCTCTGCCCCCCCCCCCCAAAAACCTTGTCATATATCGTACTTATGCTCATTCGCCCCCAAAAGAATGTAGTGTAAAAAAGACAGTAGGCAATTTTTGACAAATCCTTTATGCGGATCCATCGTCAATCACGATGCCCGCAGCCTCTGTCGACCCTAATGCCGCATACACACGAGCGTATTTCTTGTTGGAAAAAGATATGACGGCTTTTCCGACGGGATTCCGCTCAAGTTTGCCTTGCATACACACAGTCACGCAAAAGTTCGCTGAAATTACGACCGTCAAGAACGTGGTGACGTACAACACTACGACGAGCTGAGAAAATGAAGTTCAATGCTTCCGAGCATGCGTCGAATTGTTTCCGAGCATGCATAGAGATTTTGCGCGTCGGAATTGCCACAGACGATCGCTATTTCAGATAGGAACTTTTCCCGACCGAAAAATAGAGAACATGCTCCCAATGTTTTGATGGCTGGAATTCCGTCAGCAAAAGACCGATGGAGCATACACACGGTCGCATTTTCCAACGAAAAACTCTCATCGGTCTTTTGCGGGCCGAAATTCCGGTCGTGTGTACGCGGCATTAGAAGAAAAACAAAAGCTCTGTTCCTGACAAAGACTTTCGCCATCTGACAGTTCTTAAACAACTAAAGGACGGTGCCACCCGGTGATGTCACCAGGTGGCTCTGCCGACCTAGCATGCCCCCTGTCAGTGACATCACATGGGGCCGGCTGCCTGTTGACGTTACTGGGTGGTACCGTCCTATACTTATTTAAAAACTGTCAGATGGCAGGAGCCTTTGGGAGTCTAGCTTTTTTTTCGGGTCAGCGGTGGCGGTGGGCATCGTGACTGACGTTGTACCTACACAGAGGGACTTTTTTTATGTTTATTTAAATAAACGACTTAAAATAAAGGACTCACATATAGGGGCAAGATCTGGGGGCCCCTTTTAAAGTGGGCTTCCAGCTTCCGATAAGACCCCCGCCCGCTGCCCTCCACAACCACCGGCCAGGGTTGTGGGGAAGAGGCCCTTGTCCTTATCAACATGTTGAGGGCATGTGGCCTGGTATGGTCCAGGAGGGAAGGGGGGGGGGGTGCTCGCTCACCCCCCCCTTTCCTGACCCGCCAGGCTGCATGCTCGGATAAGGGTCTGGTATGGATTTGGGGGGGGGAGCAAATTTTTACATTTAGCTGTCAGCGGGCCCCCCTGGCAGCTGATGACTCATTGGTCGTTAAGGACGCGGCAGCCACCTGCTTCTTAAAAACCAGTACACATTCCATAAATACATGAATCGATCACTACTTAATTACCCCGTGCATTTAATTATTTTTTTCCTTCTGTGAATTGAGTTTAACGCCTATCCATGTGGTATTTCCCGAGCGTTTTCAGCATTTTGCGGTAAATACAGCAGAAAGGTATAGTGAATTGACAGTTTCAGGATCGCATGTGATATTTAGAGAAAAAAAAAAAACACCAAATCTAATGATTGGTAAGCTGCAATATATTACATTTATGGCTTTGGGTTTATTACCGCTTTAACCACTTCAGCCCCGGAAGGATTTGCCCCTTAACGACCGTGCCATATTTTGCGATACAGCACTGCGACGCTTTAACTGACAATTGCGTGGTCGTGCGACGCTGTACCCAAACAAAATTGACGTCCTTTTTTCCCACAAATAGAGATTTCTTTTGGTGGTATTTGATCACCTCTGCCGTTTTTATTTTTTTTGCGCTATAAACAAAAAAAGAGCAACAGTTTTGAAAAAAAAAACAATATTTTTAACTTTTTTGCTATAATAAATATCCCCAATTTAAAAAAAAAAATGTATTCATCAGTTTAGGCTGATAAATATATTCTTCTACATATTTTTGGTAAAAAAAAAAAAAAATCGCAATAAGCGTATATTGATTGGTTTGCGCAAAAGTTATAGCGGGGATAGATTTATGGCAGTTTTACTATTATTATTTTTTTTTTTTACTAGTAATGGCGGCGATCTGAGATTTTTAGTGGGACTGCGACATTGCGGCGGACAGATCGGACACTTTTGACACTTTTTTGGGACCACTGACATTTATACAGCAATCAGAGCTAAAAATAGCCACTGATTACTGTATAAATGTCACTGGCAGGGAAGGGGTTAACACTAGGGGGGCGATTAAGGGGTTAAGTGTGTCCTAGGGAGTGTTTCTAACTGTGGGGGGAGGGTGTAGTGACTGGCAGTACAGAGACATTGCTGTTTCTAATCACTATAAACAGCAGATCTCTCTCCTATCCCTGACAATACGGGGATCTGTCAGCTTACATTGACATCGCGGCCACCAGGTATGTGCATCAGGTCCTATATCACAAGACGAGCGTGCGCCTCCGGTGGCGCACGCGTGCCTGCTGAGACTATTTAAAGGGCCGACGTACGGCTACGGTGATTTGCCCAAGAGAGCCAACCTCCCGCAATATAATGACGGCGACTGGTCGGCTAGAGGTTAAACTGCAACAGCTTGTGTAGCAATTTTATATACTGTATAATTTTTTTTCCACAAAAGTGGAGTTACCCTTTAAGCTTGACCTGCAGGTGAATCTCTGATTCCCATATGATTCTGCTCATTTGTTTGTGGAGTGGAGAGCTTTTTGTAAGTCTGCCTGAGAACAATGATGTTTAGGACGCACACACCACCGCCAATGAGCCTTACTTCGTGCTATGCCGATAAATGTGGACCGGTCCCTGTAGGCGTCCTAACGTACGGATCTGCATTGATAATCTGTTTACATCTTTATTTCTTTTCTGCTGTCGTGACTTTGAAGATTACAAGGAAAGGCGCTCGGCAGATCTTGCAAGTCCAGCATACGAGCGATGAGTGATTGTGAACAGGATGGAGCGCTAACAATCCTTGAATCTGTATCTGTTTAATAAAGTCTCAGGAGGGACGGAACATTTACTAAGTGGACGTGTCATTCACAGCTGTTTGGCGTTCATTATTGAAGAGAGTTCCGAGAATGGCCGGCAAACCCGGCAAATGCTCCATCGCAAGACATTTCTCTATGGGACTATCATAGCTGATGAATGGACAGACCAGGAAAATCTATAAGGATAACCACATGCCAAACACACGTGAGCCTGAAAATCCCACAAGATTCATTTATATTGTTTTTTTTTTTTTTGGACCTCTATGTACCAAAAGGAGCTAAAGAATTCATCTCTATTTACGGGGAACCAGTCTACCTCTTTCAAGAGCTCATTAAAGTAACACTAAACTCTGGTTTAAAAATTTGAATTCTATTCAAGCATGTATTCTTGGCTCAGAAAAGTCCCCTCTATTGCTCTCATCCTCTTCCAAATCTTCAAATTCCATTTTCTTCTGCTGTGATCTAGCTTCTAGGTCCGTTCTCCATGGACCCACTGTATGTAGGAACCTGTCCTGTTAAACCGCTGTATGGTCTTGGCCACAATGCTGCAGCTCAGTTTCAGGGTCTTGGCAATCTTCTTATAGCCTAGGCCATCTTTATGTAGAGCAACAATTCTTCTTTTCAGATCCTCAGAGAGTTCTTTGGCATGAGGTGCCATGTTGAACTTCCAGTGACCAGTATGAGAGAGTGAGAGCGATAACACCAAATTTAACACACCTGCTCCTCATTCACACCTGAGAACTTGTAACACTAACGAGTCACATGACACCGGGGAGGGAAAATGGCTAATTGGGCCCAATTTGGACATTTTCACTTAGGGGTGTACTGAATTTTGTTGCCAGCGGTTTAGACATTAATGGCTGTGTGTTGAGTTATTTTGAGGGGACAGCAAATTTACACTGTTATACAAGCTGTACACTCACTACTTTACATTGTAGCAAAGTGTCATTTCTTCAGTGTTGTCACATGAAAAGATATAATAAAATATTTACAAAAATGTGAGGGGTGTACTCACTTTTTTGAAATACTGTATATGTGATCCTGCACAGTGCGGACGTACTGTAGCAGTAAAACTGCTATAGGGTGGTCGGCAAGTGGATATGCACAATAGTGCTGTAATTTTATTTATTGAATGGATATAATTCCTGTTGCAGCCAAGAAGCAAAGCATCATGGAACGTGTACACCCCTGGTTGCTGCCTCTACAACTAATGAGGGTAATGGTTGGGGGTTTTAATGCCCCCCAGCCTTTAGTGTGACTAAACCCTAGAGAACAACCCTGCTGGGTCGTCAGATTTCCAGTGCCAGCCTGCTGATCCATCCTATACAGTGCCTTGAAAAAGTATTCATACCCCTTGAAATTTTCCACATTTTGTCATGTTACAACCAAAAGCGTAAATGTATTTTATTGGGATTTTATGTGATAGACCAAAACACATAAATGTGAAGTGGAGGGAAAATGAGAAATGTTTTTTCAATCTTTTTTACAAATAACCATCTGAAAAGTGCAGCGTATTCAGCCCCCTTTACTCTGATACCCCTAACTAAAATCTAGTGGAACCAATTGCCTTCAAAAGTCACCTAATTAGTAAATCGAGTCCACCTGTGTGTAATTTAATCTCAGTGTAAATACAGCTGTTCTGTGAAGCTCTCAGAGGTTTGTTAGAGAACCTTAGTGAACAGCATCATGAAGGCCAAGGAACACACGAGACAGGTCAAGGGTAAACTTGTGGAGAAGTTTAAAGCAGGGTTAAGTTATAAAAAAATATCCCAAGTTTTGAACATCTCATGGAGCACTGTTCAATCCCTCATCCGAAAATGGAAAGAGTATGGCACAACTGTAAACCTATCAAGACATGGCCGTCCACCTAAACTGACAAGCCGGGCAAGGAGAGCATTCATCAGAGAAGCAGTCAAGAGGTCCATGGTAACTCTGGAGGAGCTGTAGAGATCCACAGCTCAGGTGGGAGAATCTGTCTGCAGGACAACTATTAGTCGTGCTCTCCACAAATCTGGCCTTCATGGAAGAGTGGCAAGAAGAAAGACATTGCTGAAAGAAAGCCATAAGAAGTCCCATTTGTAGTTTGCGAGAAGCCATGTGGGAGGACACAGCAAACATGTGGAAGAAGGTAGTCTGGTCAGTAGAGACCAAAATTGAACTTTTTGGCCTAAAAGCAAAACGTTATGTGTGGCAGAAAACTAACACTGCACATCACCCTGAACACACCATCCCCACCGTGAAACATGGTGGTGGCAGCATCATGTCGTGGGGATGATTTTCTTCAGCAGGGACAGGGAAGCTGGTGAGAGTTGATGGGACGATGGATGGAGCCAAATACAGGGCAATCTTAAGGCCCATACACACGATCGGACTTTGACAACAACGGTCCGACAGACCTGTTTTATCGGACAATCCGACCCTCTGTATGCTCCATCGGAAAATTGTTGTTGCTTTTTTAACAGACAAATGTTCTCTGTGCATGCTCTCAAACTTTGACAACAAATGTCCGATGGAGGATAATCCAATAGTGTGTACACAAGTCCATCGGACTAAAGTCCAAAGTACAAACACGCATGCTCAGAACCAATGCTAAACATCAGCCAACAATAGCAGAAGTTGCCCAAAGGGTGGCGGTAAAGAGCTGAAAAACCACGTAATTTGGTGAAAGTTGGCTGAAAATGTTCTGCTGTGTAGAACAAGTTCATGGCCAACGTCCATTTGGACAAAAATCCACGGAAAAGTCCGATGGAAGTCCGACCGTGTGTATGAGGCTTTAGAAGAAAAACTGTAATGCCGCGTACACACGATCAGACATTCCGACAACAAAATTCTGGATTTATTTCCGACGGATGTTGGCTCAAACTTGTCTTGCATACACATGGTTGCACAAATGTTGTCGGAAATTCCAAACGTCAAGGATGAGGTGACGTACAACAAATACGAGGAGCCGACAAAAATGAAGTTCAATAGCCAGTGCAGCTCTTCTGCTTGATTCAGAGCATGCGTGGAATTTTGTGCGTCGGAATTGTGTACACACGATCGGAATTTCCGACAACGGATTTTGTTGTCGGAAAATTTGAGAACCCGCTCTCAAATTTTTGTTGTCGGAAATTCCAACAACAAACGTCTGATGGAGCCTACATACGGTAGGAATTTCCGACAACATGCTCACATCGAACATTTGTTGTCGGAAATTCCGATCGTGTGTACGCGGCATTAGACTCTTCAAAAAGACTTAAGACTGGGGCGGAGGTTCACCTTCCAGTAGGACAACGACCCTAAACATACAGCCAGAGCTACAATGGAATGGTTTAGATCAAAGCATATTCATGTGTTAGAATGGCCCAAAGTCCAGACCTAAATCCAACTGAGAATCTGTGGCAAGACTTGAAAATTACTGTTCACAGACGCTCTCCATCCAATCTGACAGAGCTTGAGCTATTTTGCAAGGAAGAATGGGCAAAAATGTCCCTCTCTAGATGTGCAAAGCCGGTGGAGACATCCCCAAAAAGACTTGTGGCTCTAATTGCAGTGAAAGGCGGTTCTACAAAGTATTGACTCAGGGGGCTGAATACAAATGTACTCCACACTTTTCACATATTTATTTGTAAAAAAATTGGAAAACCATTTATCATTTTCCTTCCACTTCACAATTATGTGCTACTTTGTGTTGGTCTATCACATAAAATCCCAATAAAATACATTGATGTTTTTGGTTGTAACATAACAAAATGTGGGAAATTTCAAGGGGTATGAATACTTTTTTCAAGGCACTGTACAACAAACTCATACTGCACTAATGATGTCCTCACTGAGCAGCAGCTATTGTTTCTGATAAATGAAGATTTTTTTGAATGACACATTGGGGTACAACAAAGAACCGTTTTAATCAGCAAAGCGAAGGAACGGCATGACCTTTGCATTCTTCTTCTGTGCCGACAATAGAAAAGATAATTAAAATCAGTAAATTAGAAAAAAAAAAATTCTTGAATGCTGGCCAGATGGAAGAATTTTTTTTCCTAGAAAGGTCACTTGTCAGCGAGTTCTACTTTTTGAACCTATACATTTATCACAAACGTGTTTTCATGGAAGCCGAAGGTCACGACGCTAAACGGTGAATGATCAGGGCTGGAAAAGGTCACAAAAGGCCCTGTTAAGGTGAGTGAGTGGTGGACAATTATGGGGATTTTTAGCCGTCCCAAATAGGGCTGACCTCTCCTTGAGACAAAATGAATTGCCCTTGTCACCTTTGGGTCATAGTCTTCTATGATCTTCACTGAATATTAATTTTCACAAGTTATCTTAGCGCATGTGTTTCAAAATCTTCCAGAATTCAATAGAAGTGTTCTATACGTGACTGAGGTATAATTATACAGACAGCTAACTCTCTCTGTGCCATTGATTTGTTTTCTCACCTTGTGAACTCTGATGATATCTCTCCCAAGTAGGAGCGCTATCTGAGCCTGGGGATCAATCGCAGGGATGAGATGTGCTATGCTCTGTCTGTGATGAAATGCCACTTCAGGTGTAGGGATCTCCCCTCTTTCAGTTGGGAACTGATTGCACTCAATTAAGTTAAGCAAAGGCAGAGATGTTTGGCCGTCAATGGATTCGATTTGGTAACCAATGGTCCTTCTCCCGGTTTCTTCGCTCACAACCGTACAAGTCTTGAGTGAGTATGAAGAGCTGGCTCCCTTGATTTTAAAGGTGTCGGAGGGCTGAGCTAGCAAGTGATCTGTTGCTTTGATCGACCAAGATCGCGTACAACTTTACTGCGTTTTGTCTGTGACCTATGGGGTAAACTGTGACAAGACAAATCTTGGAGCAGGATTTGCCAAAGAGACCTTCTCCGCAGACTTGGGTGCACTGGGGTTTCACTACAGGAGGTACTGTGTCTCGCTGCTCCCCGCCGTGCTCTTCAGCCTGGTTTGAGAGGGTAATGCCCCGTACACACGGTCGGACTTTGTTCGGACATTCCGACAACAAAATCCTAGGATTTTTTCAGACGGATGTTGGCTCAAACTTGTCTTGCATACACACGGTCACGCAAAGTTGTCGGAAAATCCGATCATTCTGAACGCGGTGACGTAAAACACGTACGTCGGGGCTATAAACGGGGCAGTGGCCAATAGCTTTCATCTCTTTATTTATTCTGAGCATGCGTGGCATTTTGTGCGTCGGATTTGTGTACACACGATCGGAATTTCCAACAACTAATTTTGTTGTTGGAAAATTTTATATCCTGCTTTCAAACTTTGTGTGTCGGAAAATCCGATGGAAAATGTGTGACGGAGCCCACACACGGTCGGAATTTCCGACAACAAGGTCCTATCACACATTTTCCGTCGGAAAATCCGACCGTGTGTACGGGGCATAAGAGTCCATGGTGCTGGCCCTGGATGTAGAGCCGTATTGTGCTCTGTGCTGTCACACTCTGAACAGTTTATGCCCGCTTTACAGTTCTTTGCAAGGTGCAAAGTTGATGCACAGCACCTGAAGCAAATTCTATTTTCTTTGAGAAAGGTTTTGCGACCTTGGGGATTTTTTTTCTCTGAAACCTCTGCATTTTAGCAACGGGTGGGGCTTCTTGTGATGTGGGTACTCTCTGCTTGGGTTCTCTGTTGGTGATACGCTTGTTTTGTGTACTGCAACAGATATGTCTTTGAAGTTGCGAGTTGAAGTAGGCTTACCTGTCCTAGGGTAAGTAGAGTCAGATGATGAGAAGTCAAAACTGAGATCATTTTTAGTCTTTGCTTGTTGGTGAACAAAGTCCACAAAGAAAGAGAATGGTGGGAAAGGGGCGTTATGCTTTTGCTTGTAGTGGGAGCCTCGTGTAACCCACATTTCTTGAAGGCTGTAAGGCAGTTTGTGCACTATGGGGTTAACACCACGGGCTGAATCTAGAAAAGCAAGGCCTTGCAAATCTCCTTCTGCCTTGGCTAATTGGAGCTCCGTCACCAGGTCACTTAACTCTCTCAGCTTCTGGAAGCGTTTGTTAGGAATCTTAGGGAAGTCCTCTATTCTTTTAAAGAGTGAATTTTCTATGGCTTCTGGGGAACCGTAACACTCCTCAATTCTCTCCCATATCATGCTCAGTCCTCTGCTTCGATAGTTAACATTGATGTCCCTGATTCTTCTTGCATGCTCTGCTGACTCAGTCCCCAGCCATTTGACTAAAAGATCGGCCTCCTCACTTGCAGATAGATCTAAATCTTTTATTGCATTTTTGAAGGAAAACGCCATGCTCTATAGCCTTCAGCTCGGTCATTAAACCTTGTGAGTCCTTTTGCCAACAGCTCACGCCGTGCAAAGAACTTGAGAAAATCCAACATACCTTGGTCTTTGTGTGAGTAGCCTGGAGGTGCTCTGCTGTGCGGAGAACTTGGTGGGTATTTGTGATCATCAGAAATGCTGTTGCTGTGATTCCTACCTTGCGACCCTTCCTTTCTGAAGTTTGTGACTGTATCATAGGGGTTTGATAGCTTGGATGCAGGTTGCACTGAAGGCTGACTGAGTATGGGATTATTTTCTTGTTTGATGTAGGGTTTGTGAACAGCAGGAGTCGACTCTGCTCTTGGAGCTGAATGCAGGTAGTCATCTGGCTTGGTATGTTGCAGCACACAGTCTGAAGCACGCTGCAAATTGTCATGATGATCAAGTTTAATTTCAAGTATCAAATTTTAAAAAAACGCGCTAAAATATATAAATGAATGTACATGTGATACAATCATGCAATCATATTCTAGGAACTCCTCTAGGGAATTCATATACCAGAAAGATTGTAAGTTATTGCAATAATCAAAAAATAGTGATGTCCATACACGTAAATGTGAATCAAACAGTGATGTCCATATGATTTAAAAGGGAATCCTTATACATATGATATTGACCGGAAATAGTCCCAAAGGAAAGCCCATGAATAAACACAACAAGAACTCGGTGGTGAAGATGGAAAAGACACCCCACTCGGTGATCCGCCACCACATAGATTTTTGGCTTACCACAAAGCAAGCAATAGAAAGCCTGTAAGCCGTCAAAACTTGGGAAGTCTAGCTGATGTATGCTTGACTGTATGCAGCGTAGCTATGAAGATACAGCAGGGACCCCAAACACTCGACTCAAATGCATGTGAATAAAAGAAAACTGGCCATAGTGTAAATCTGGCAGGATGATTTATTAAAAAAGGTAGAAAACTTACATGAGCAAGGTATAAAACAGCAAATCGCCGGCCGGCATAGCGAGCACCCGTCCACAATAGGATGGCAATGACGTCAGAGCGTCAACCTCCCTCCCTCCCTTAGGGAGGTTGACGCTCTGACGCTTCCTTTTTTCTTGTTTGGCCACCCTTGGTTGTTCACACCTTTGCATTTTGCTTGATGTCCTATTGAAATCAATGGAAATCCAGAAAGCACATTTTAGCACATGCAGTAAGACGTGCGCCGATGCATGATGACACTTATCAATGCACACTGATGCATGTTATAATGCGTGTTGATATTACATCTAAATTCCAGGTATGCCTGTTTTTTTCATAGTTAAAGCTTGGGTCAATGTAAATATGTCTGTTCTTTACCAGGGGTCTCCAAACTTTCTAAACAAAAGGCCAGTTTTGTCTTTCAGCCTTTAGGGGGGCAGACTATGGCCAGTGGTAGTGGAAATGTTCCTGGTATCAGTACAGACCCCTCCCTCAGGTCAAACCACCCCCTTCTCCATCAGTAAACCCCCCCCCCAGGATAAACCACCCTCTCCATCAGTACAGGCCACCCTCAGGACAAACCACCCCCCTCCTCCATCAGTACAGACCCCCCTCAGGACACACCACCCCTCTCTTCCATCAGTACAGACCCCCCTCAGAACAAACCACACCCCTCCTCCTACAGACGCCCCCTGGACAAACCACCCCCCTCCTCCATCAGTACAGATTCCCCCCTCAGGACAAGCCACCCCCCCCTCCACCAGTACAGACCCCCCTCAGGACCGGTGTCCCCCCAGTCGGCTGGACCAAAGCACAAAGCATCACGAAGGATCAGGAAGCATCAAAGCCCTGCAGTGGGGCAAAACCACTCCAGGCACAGGGCCAGGACTGATCTCTGGAGGGCTCACCTTCAGTCAGAGGCTTGTGGTTGTCAGCTGCCTAGCAAAGAAAGGTGGGATTGCTTTAAAGGCTATTTACCCTGTCATCCCTGCACGGAAGGAACCAGAATCCTCAGTTCAGACAGGTCAAAGGGTAGAGAGCAACAGTAGTGCGGAGACTGAAAGTTTGGGTTGAAATCTGAATCCTTAGAGGAGGAAATCAGGGACTGGGGCCTTTCAGACTCCTCAGATGCTGAATGGGACTGGGAGGGCCCTCGGGAAGCCAAGCTTGTGCTTAAGCCTGAAACCGTGTCCAAAGGCACACCTGAACATGGAGAAGCAGGAGAAAAGGGGACAGCCTCTCAAGCCCTATGGGGAGTGCAGGGTTGAGCTGTTTTCTCCTAGCCCCTGAGCACAGGCTACTGCCCAAAATATGACCCATAAAGAGCTTATTTGGAGATCATTGGGGCCCTGTGTCCCTCCTAGGAAGGGTGAACCCAGAGAGCTGCCCTGATTTGCCCGCCTTCAGCATGTTTTTCAGTGAAAAGTTGCACTTGAATATGAGTATGAGCACCCCTATGTACCCAGTTATGGAGGAAGTGGAGACGCACCACCAACAGTGGTGTAAAGACTATATCTGGGAATTTCCAAATGTGCCCACTGGTGCAGGAACCCGCAATTCCCAGAATGTTGGAACAGGCTTGCTGACATAAAGGAAGAATGGAACGTTCCATTTATAAGGACTGAGTTGTAATTAACCAGGCTGGAAAAAAAAGGAGCAAAGTCTGGTCTGCCAATATATGGTTGTCCAGACAGTAGAATGATTCTGGTCCCAGACCCTCATTTCTACTACTGCATCTTAAAGAGTCTGTAAACCCAACATTTCATATTCCTGATATGTGCTCGTTGTACCATGTACTTGTATGAAAAAGTATCCTGTTCTCTTTGTATTGATTGATTTGTGTGAAATCCCTGATGTTCCTGATAGTCCCTGTGCTTTCCTGTTAAAAACTGACCACACTAAGCAGGAGAAGACACCGTGATCAGTTGTGCTGGGAACTCCGCTTGCTCTCCTCCAATGATTAGACTTCAGCTCACATGCCCCCTGCACAAGCAATCACTGGCAAGTTTAGTGTACTGCTGTTTTTCCTCCCCCAGCTCTCTGTTCTCAGCTGCATAAAGAGCTTAGAGGGTGATGTGATCACTTATAAAACATAGGAAAAGGTAATAATAATGTTTTTATAGCTATACACAAATGTTTTGCCTTTTATTTCTATTTTAAACTGAATGGGTTGTTTTACAAGGTGAGGGTTTGCATATACTTTAAGCATGGTTGTTTACCGATTGGAAGGAAAAACTGCCCCCCTTTGGAACAGAACCATTGCCTCGAGCAGGGGCAATGCTCAATTTAGGGTCCTTTGCTATTTGCTGAACTTTTCAAAGGGGATCCTCTGCCTTTGCTGTAGGGTTGCTATCTGTCTAGGATTCAACTGCACAGTTCGGGTTTTGAATCACGTGTCCGGGTTTCAGACTGCCTGAAACCCGGGCACATTACCACACCGGACTGTGGCTCCTCAAGTAACTGAGTACCACAACCGTCGAGTGTATAGGCAGATGCACACCCTAATCACCAGGGTTGCCAACTACCCAGAGGGTTGGCTGCAGTTGTCTAAGACAAGTGTATGTGACACTCTCTCTCACACTGCCCAGAGCCAGCACAACCCCCCCCCCCCCCCCCCCCCGCAGGAATGGGAGAGTGAGAGGGCTCGATCTGCTCCTCCTCTTCTTGCCACTACCCCTCTGTATCTGCCTGCCCACATTCCAATCCCCAGAGATATGTGGGCAGGAAATTTGAAGCCCATAAGATGGCAGATATATTGTGGATAACAGGTGCCGATGCCTGAGCATCCATACTCGGATGAATGAGCTCACCATCCACTCAAATAGGTGTATGTTATCCCGCACTACCACCTTAAATTACTGTTTGTATACCTTTAAGAAAAAAGGGGGTAGTAGCTGCATGCAAGTATTGTGTTCCCACAATCCCAATAGTAAACAAATACATAAGTATTGCTGTGCCTCCCTCTATATATATATATATATATATATATATATATATATATACATATGCAAAATGCAATCTTCCAATGAAAAATAAATAATATCGGTGACTGAAGTCTCCCCCCCCTCCCTCTTTTCTCTATCCTGCTCCAGCGAGTGAGTACACTAAGGCAAGGGGGACTCAGATATAAGGACTCTGATGTAAGGGGACTCTGAAAATTCAGATTTAGGAGGAATGCTGAGAACTCTGATGTAAGTGGGGGCTTTGCAAAGTTGCCAACATTGTCAAAAAATGTATAGGGAAACTTTTTTGTCTGTAGGCGGAGTCTTATTATAATTAGGGGGCGGGGCATTTGTTTGTAGGCATGGCATAGTGGGGTGGAAAAATGTGGCGTGCTTCAAAAAATGGGCATGGTTTAAATGAAATATCGGGCATGTTAACGAAAAGAAATTAAAAAAAAAAAAAAAACCTGCAAGACAAAGGCATAATGAGCTAGCTCATTATGAAATACTTACCTTAGAACGATGCCCTGCAGTGCCGCCCACACTCCGCTCCCATGGCCGGCATCTTTCTCTGAGTCACTTCCGGGTTCACAGGCTCTGGCGCTGTGATTGGCCGGAGCTGCGATGACGTCACTCCCGCGCCTACGCGCGGGTCCTGCCGGTCATGGCATGGGTCCTGAAGAAACGGCATGAGCGGGCAGTTCCTTCAGTGCGCATGCACCGATGGCGTCGGCAGCAGCGTACAAAGTAAATATCTCCTTAACTGTGCAAGTTTAAGAGATATTTACAGTACCTACAGGTTAGCCTTACTATAGGCTTACCTTTAGGTACAATTAAAGAGTAATGCCCCGTACACACGGATTTTCCGACGGAAAATGTGTGATAGGACCTTGTTGTCGGAAATTCTGACCGTGTGTGTGCTCCATCACACATTTTCCATCGGATTTTCTGACACACAAAGTTTGAGAGCAGGATATAAAATTTTCGGACAACACAAATCCGACGGACAAAGTGCCACGCATGCTCAGAATAAATAAAGAGATGAAAGCTATTGGCTACTGCCCCGTTTATAGTCCCGACGTACGTGTTTTACGTCACCGCGTTCAGAACGATCGGATTTTCCGACAACTTTGTGTGACCGTGTGTATGCAAGACAAGTTTGAGCCAACATCCGTCGGAAAAAATCCATGGATTTTGTTGTCGGAATGTCCGAACAAAGTCCGACCGTGTGTACGGGGCATAAGGCTTTACTTCCTCTTTAAAGACGTTGTATGCAAGTTGTGTTCGAAGTCGCTCGTGGATGTTAGCTTCAAAGTCACACGACTTTGAAGTTGTGGCAGTGTAAACCGGGCCTAAGGGCTCTATAAAACTGGCTGTGATGGCAGCTGTGTGGGTGGTGACAGGTGAGCGGAGAACTCCCCTGTCATGGTACAGGATCATAGTGTCAGATCACTTTATCCAAATATATTTTTAAATAAAATAGCTCTGTCAGTCCTATATATACAACAAATATTATTCTCCTCTTCAGTCTCCCCTACTTTCTTTCCTTGAAAAAATATTTTCTGAGCTTCTTTATCTCATCCTTATCATATATTCAGTAATCTCAGTCACTGATTTCTTAAGCCGCATACACACGATCAGACTTTCCGATGGGAAATGTTCGATGACAGGCTGTTGGCCGTAAATCCAACTGTGTCTACGCTCCATCGGACAATTGTCTGACTTTCCGGCAACAAATGTTGGCTAGCAGGTTTTCAAATTTTCCACAAACAAATGTCTGTTGTTGGATTTTCCGACCGTGTGTACACCAGTCCGGTGGACAAAAGTCCAAAGTACAAACACGCATGCTCGGCAGCAAGGACGAGCCGGAAACGTTTGGTCTTGTAAACTAGCGTTCGTAATGGAGAATTAACATTCGTGACGTGGCAAATTATGAAATCTCGAAATGCAGCGCACAATTCTCTTCTTCTTTATTGGGATAATAATGAAGCTGCTTTGCTGGTGATACTGATGGAGTTATTGCAAACAAATTTTCAAAGGCTTTTTTTTTTCTAGTGATATCAAGAATAATATTGTTATGCTTTTTTTTTTTAGTTACCACAACACCATTATCCCGTAGTTTTTAAGATCAAAGATACAACTATGTTGGTGTCCCTTGTTAATTTTACATTGTATTTTTTAAAATGTAACTGCCGACTCCCAAACTTTTTCATTTTGTCATTTGAAGTAAAACACATAGCCAAGTATTATTCTACACTACTATTTTTTATATTGTGTATTAAAAAAAGAAAACAAATAATATTAGACATGCTATCTGCCAATAGAACTTAATCAAAAAGTGCATTCTATGCATCCAAAAATATAGAAAATATACCAAATCAAATAATTTAACCAAAAAAATCATGTCAAAGCAATAACTCAGAGGCCAATAATAAACAACACGTTATCTCCTCCGATTTCCGTAACATTGCTGGTTGACGAACGGCCGCTCAGAAACTAACTGAAAAAAGCGTGAACTGAAAAGTGTAAAATGAAAAACGCGAAAAGAAAAGCGCGAATCAACACTCACCAAACTTCTACTAACACGAAATTAGCAGAAGGAGCCCAAAGGGTGGCGCTAAAGAGCTGAAAACCATGTAGTACGTCCAGTAGATCACTACGTTCGCAATTGTTGGCCAACAATTGTGTGCCCTGTGTATGCAAGACAAGTTTGGGCCAACGCCCTTCGGACAAAATTCCATGGTTTTGTTGGCCAACAATCCGATCGTGTGTATGAGGCTTTATTGCTTTTATTTTTGTTGCATGTTCCTAACTGTTGTACAGTTCTTTATTTGTCCTTATTTACCATTCTCCATTGATCTATTCCTCTCCAAAAACCCTCTTTAAAACCCTTTGTTTGCCATCCGGTTTGTCTTCCCATCGCTGCTTTTGTAAGTACTCAGATCTTTACTGTTTATCTTACAGAATAATAGCTGTGTATATCTGAATCCTACATTCCTAAAAAAAATCCTTGAACATAATAGCGTTCAACAGCTGCTCTTGCTTTTGTTACTTTGACTCATTCTACAGGTGTCAGTGGTAAAGGGCAGGAAGTGAATTGAAATCCCGATAAATGGGGACACAGAAAAAAACACATATTTAAAAGTGTGAGGAAGGGTTAGAGCTGCTGAGAATGTTTTTCTCACTATCTGTCTTGATGACAGGAAAAAAAATCGGAAGTGATGTCATGTGTTGTAATGTATATGTATTGTATTTTTGGACGACAACTATACTGACTAAACGAAAATTTTCGCGCATGTCCGATCAAATTATATCAGATGAACTGTCGTGATCGGCTGTCGAAAGTAGTGTACACACAATCCGAAAATCGTACGAATCTTCCTTGGACGACAGTTTTTGGCCATAGGTCCCATAGGTCCCCCGAACTTCAAACTCGGTAGTTAAGGGTTCCTAGATGCCCCCCAGCTGCAGCCAAAATTTGGGGTCTCTGGACCCAAAGGGTCCCGAAATAACACTGCTGCAGATGGGCACAGTTGACCAACTTTGGACGACAACTATACTGACTAAACGAAAATCGTACGATCTGGAATCGTACGAGGAAAATTTTCACACATGTCCGATCAAATTATATCGGATGAACTGTCGTGATCGGCCGTCGAAAGTAGTGTACACACGATCCGCAAATCGTACGATTCTTCCTCGGACCACAGTTTTCGTACGATATTCGGATCGTTTGTACGGGCCATTAGGTATGTACAGTGGAACCTTGGTTAACGAGTAACGCGGTTAACGAGCATTTTTAAAGACAAGCAAAATTTTTTCTTTAAATTCTGACTTGGTTTGCGAGTGTTGTCTAACAAAATAAGCACAATTCAAGCTAATGGGGTGTGCAGTACCACATTTGGCCCAAGGGTGCGGGGGCGCCGGTGACACTCGGAACGGTTTGGAGCGGTTCGGAAATACTCTGTTCCTGTGTGTTTCCGAGCCTTTCCGAGGCTTTCCGAGTTCAGCCGAGCTGTCCCCGAGTATTTCCGAGGCTCTCCGGCGCCCCTCCACCTCTGGTCACATGCGGTATTGCATGCAATAGAAGTCAATACGGAACAAATTATCTTTGTTTCCATTGACTTCTCTGGGGAAACTCGCTTTGATATGCAAGTGTTTTGGGTTACAAGCATTCTCCTGAAACGGATTATGCTCGTAATCCAGGGTTCCACTGTATTCATAACTCAAAAATGTTAATTCTGTTGTTCACAGCTGCCTCCAAATCTCCTAATTCCTTTTGTTAGCTGCTGTGATCTGACTTCCTGTTAGAGGGTGGCTACGTTCGTTCTCCATGGTCCTCCCTCTCTTGCTCGTTCCTGAGATGGTCCTCTTCAGCTGGCTGCCTCTTCCAGATTCAGGGCACACACATGACTTTTCTGCCAAGCAATGCTTCCAACAACTAACTACAGGCAAAAATGTAAGTAGGTATCCAAAATATATGGCAAAATTAAAAGTGAAAGCCGAGCCTTGCCTTTTTTTTTCACTTTAATTTTCTTTTAATGAGAAGGGCCCAACACCTCTTTCACAAGATGAAATATCGAGCCAGAAAAGCCTTTACAATGAAATACATTAAATTGTGATGTCTTCATAACTCAACAACTGAACCGATGGAAACTTCAATTTCTACATTACGGTTTCGCACAATGCCTGAAAAATATCTGAGCGTAATTTCGAGACAATACATGATCCATTGAGAGGCGGAGGATAATTATAATCTACTCAATGCAATTTAGTTAACTACCTTAATGTAAAATGAAATGAGATGTGCTTGTGTAATTCCGTCATTCCTGACAGCGCTTCGCTGTGCAAACTGTACGATAGAACGCAATGACAGACCTTCCTCCCTGAACACTTATAAGATGCAGAAGTGTAGGCGCGGAGAAGAATAAAAGAGCTGGAATATACCGCACAAGAAGAAGAAAAGCGCCAAATATAGCCAATTTTTTTACTTAGAGTTGCTTTGTATTTTAGATAAGCTTTTGGGAACTCCAGACCGCTTTTGAAGCTGCTAGGTCTCATTCACATAAGCAGCAGAGGGGCAGTGAAAACAGATAAAAAGAGACTTTACAATCACTTTACCTTACCCTGGCTTCTGTCTATGGCACCTAGGCAAGGGTGATGTCATCTAAAAATGAATGGTGCACCCGCACTATGGTAATGTGCTGAATAGTGCTAATTAAGTGCACTATAGTAATTTTAACAAGTTTTAATTGCTCGGGATTAATGGAGCTCAAAGTGAAATACACACAAGTAAAGATAGATAAAAAAGGGAGCTGCGCTCTCAAAATGATGTATTACCGTATATATTCGAGTATAAGCCGACCCGAATATAAGTTGAGGCACCTAGTTTTACCACTAAAAAACTAGGAAAACGTATTGACCCGAGTATAAGCCTAGGGTGAGAAATGCGCAGCTACTGTAAGTGGAAAAGAGGGTCAACAATGCCCATTTGCAGCCTCACTGTGCCCATTTGCAGCCATAGGTCCCCCGGACTTCAAACTCGGTAGTTAAGGGTTCCTAGATGCCCCTTAGCTGCAGCCAAAATTTGGAGTCTCTGGACCCAAAGGGTCCGGAAATGACATTGCTGCAGATGGACACAGTTGACTGACTTTGGTGCCCTGTATCTCGGGGCCACTTGGTGCTAGGAACCCCAAATTGGTGTGCAAATCCAGTGGAACTAGAACTACAACATATCCAAAGCTGGGGTTCCTAGCACCAAGTGGCCCTGAGATACGGGGCCCCAAAGTCGGTTTGGAAAATGTCAAGCACTTTTCTGCAGCAGAGAATGACATTTTCCGAACCACATTTGGGGCCCCGTTTCTCGGGGTCACTTGGTGCTAGGAACCCCAGCTTTGGATATGTTGTAGTTCTAGTTCCACTGGGATTGCACGCCAAATTTGGGCTTCCTAGCACCCACTTTTCTGCATTCTCTGCTGCAGAAAAGTGCTTGACTCGAGTATAAGCCGAGGGGGGCATTTTCAGTACAAAAAACTGAACCCAGCCAGGGCCTTTAATCCTCCCAGCACCTCCAGTAGCCAATGAACCGGACATTCCTGGATACTGCGGATGTATTCAGTGGTTAGTAGCCAGCCACTAGAATCAACTCGGTCGGGTCCTTTACTTTTTTTCCATTCATTCATTTATATTTGTTTGTTATCATATTTGGATTACCGTATATACTCGAGTATAAGCCGAGTTTTTCAGCACATTTTTTTGTGCTGAAAATGCCCCCCCTCGGCTTATACTCGAGTCAAGCACTTTTCTGCAGCAGAGAATGACATTTTCCGAACCGACTTTGGGGCCCCCGTATGTTGGGGCCACTTGGTGCTAGGAACCCCAAATCTGGCTTGCAACCCCAGTGGAACTAGCACTATAATATGTCCAAAGCTGGGGTTCCTAGCACCAAGTGGCCCCAATTCGATTCAGAAAATGTCATTCTCTGCTGCAGAAAAGTGCTTGACTCGAGTATAAGCCGAGGGGGGCATTTTCAGCACAACAAAAATTTGCCGAAAAACTCAGCTTATACTCGAGTATATACAGTAATCCAAATATGATGACAAACAAATATAAATGAATGAATGGAAAAAAAGTAAAGGACCCGACCGAGTTAATTCTAGTGGCTGGCTACTAACCACTGAATACATCCGCAGTATCCAGGAATGTCCGGTTCATTGGCTACTGGAGGTGCTGGGAGGATTAAAGGCCCTGGCTGGGTATTAGCCACAAGCTCAGACAGTTTGTGCAGCTGGTAAACTTGCACTCTATTGTGGTGGTGGATTCACGTTGTCTCTCAAAAGTCACGGAGGATTTCACTATATTGTGTTGCTACAATCACTTATTTTCCTATTGAGGACTCTAGCCTCTTCCCGCCCAAGGTACATCATATGACGTCCTTGATTTTAAGCGGGTATATCTGAATGATGGGTGCAGCTAAAGGCATCATTCAGATATCATCTTTTTCAGCTGGTGATTCCCTACACCTTAAGAACGATCATAGTGTTCCGCCGCTTAATCGTTCTTACGGGCGGCGAGAGGGGACGTCCCCCCCTCCCGCCGCCATCCGGTGCTTCTACCGACTCACCGCTTCCATCGGTGATTCAGAGACATGATCTGCCACACCCGGATGGTGATCATAGGGATTTCTGGTGGACCAGATGGCCGCCGGAGTCTCTATGATCATTCGGAGGCCGGAAGTCACGCCCGGCCTCTGCATTCAAACAAATGGAGCTGCCTCGGCTGGGAAGCCGAGATCGTTTATTTATTTTTTTTTAATTTCAGGCTTCTTAGCCTAAAGGTGGGATGTGGGGTCTTATTGACCCCATATCTCACTGTAAAGAGGACCGATCATGCCATATTCCTATTACAAGGGATGTTTACATTCCTTGTAATAGGAACAAAAGTGATCAAATTTTTTTTTTTTTTTTTAAAGTGTCAAACTTAAAAAAGAAAAGTAAAATTAACAAAAACAAAAAAAAAAATTTAAAGCCCCCCTGTCCCCGTGTGTTCGCATGCAGAAGCGAACGCATACGTAAGTCCCACCCACATATGAAAACGGTGTTCAAACCACACATGTGAGGTATCGCCGTGAACGTTAGAGCGAGAGAAATAATTCTAGCCCTAGACCTCTTCTGTAACTAAAAACATGTAACCAGTAAAAAATTTTAAAGCGTCGCCTATGGGGATTTTTAAGTACCGAAGTTTGGCGTCATTCCACGAGCGTGTGCAATTTTGAAGCGTGACATGTTAGCTATCTATTTACTTGGTGTAACCTCATCTTTCACGTTATGCAAAAAAATTGGGCTAACTTAAATTTTTTGGTTTTTTTTAAAGCATGAAACTGTTTTTTTTCCCCAAAAAAACGCGTTTGAAATATTGCTGCGCAAATACCGTGCGAGATAAAAAGTTGCAATGACCACCATTGTATTCTCTAGGGTCTTTGCTAAAAAAAACATATATAAAGTTTAGGGGTTCTATGTAATTTTCTAGTATAAAAAATGATGAATTTTACATGTAGGAGAGAAATGTCAGAATTGGTTTGGATGGGAAGTGGCTAGGACTGTTGATATATTTTTTGGCATATTCATCATAACATATTTTTTTATATATATGTATATATAAATTTTTCTTTTTTGATCATTTATCGAGTTTATCTTTGGACTCATTTACCAGATTGATTTACTCAGTAGCACATCAATTGTTCACAAATTTTGTCCGATACTGGAGGACTTTATATATATGTCACAGGATTTATTGTTTTTGGACTTATCCTTATTATTTACTTTTTTTCCATTCATTCATTTATATTTGTTTGTTATCATATTTGGATTAATACATCATTTTGAGAGCACAGCTCCCTTTTCTATCTATCTTTACTTGTGTGTATTTCACTTTGAGTTGTAGCTAGGGTTATTGGATTTATATACAGCGCAGTTTTTTTCTTACATATAATTATATACACTTTTTTTTCTACAATTTTTTTTCCTAATTGCAGTGTTTTGGCATGGGGGGTGGGAGGCAAAGTAAAGAAGGGGACCTTGCTTGTACTGCAAGGTCTGCTTTAAAATTGTTCTATGGATTATGCATGCGTACAGAACCATATATTTATATGAATATGTATATAAATATTATATCTGAATATGACTCCAGAACCATACATTTAAAGAGGAATTGAATATTTACTTGCACATGTAGCCAGATGGAGGTAAACGTCAAACAAGCTCAATAGCTCTGGCGAGGTGGCTCCCACACAGGATGGCTTTCCTTGATGGGTGCCCAACAGTAGCTCAACCCATAGAAATATATATATCCAAAACTGGATGAAATAGTACAAGATCATTTTAATTGTTGGTAAAAAAGACATAATTAAACAATCAACGCGTTTCAGGAGCCACACCAAGGAGGAGGCTTCACTACTGCTCTGCAACTGCTGTTGAGCTCTTACTCCATGTTTTCTCAGAGTCCATCCATGTTTTGTTCTGTGATGAGCCCCGACCAAGGGGGAGTGTTCTCCCCAAAACACATTGAATATTTTTATATGACATTTTAACCAACAAAAAAACATTAAATGTGTCCCAATAGCCAGCAGCACGCACTTAAAGTGATTGTAAGGGTTTGTTTTAAAAAATAAATAAATAAATAAATAAATAAAATAAAAAATAAAAAAATAACATATCATACCTACCTCCACTGTGCCGCTCGTTTTGCACAGAGTGGCCCTAAACATACTCTTCTGGGGTCCCTCGGCAGCTCTCGTGGCTCCTCCCCACATCAGATATCCCCCTGGGAGAAACGCTCTCCCGGGGGGTTACCTTTCAGGCGCGCTCCCGAGTCCAGCATTCGGCGTCCATAGAGGCTGAATGCAGGACTCGGCCCCGCCCCCCCGCATCACTGGATTTGATTGACAGTGGAGGGAGCCAATGGCTGCGCTGCTATCAATCTATCCAATCAAGAGCCGAGAACCCCAGGCAGAGAGACAGCGCGTCCCTGTGGGTCAAGTTCAAGGGCTCAGGTAAGTAAAACGGGGGGGCTGGGGGGCCGGTCACTGGCAAGTGTTTTTTCACCTTAATGCATAGGATGCTTTAAGGTGAAAAAACACAAAGGTTTACAACCCCTTTCTTGTTTCTCAATTCCAGGAGTGATGTGAACCACCGGCACTTTCAGATACGGGTATGCATAGGAGTCCAATATCAGTGCTTATCATTTTCCATTCCTTGCCTTTCAGAAGTGATGTGAAGTACTGGCACTTACAGGCATGGACCCCATATCCAGCAGAATGTACTTACCATTTCTTGCACCTCGCCTCCAGCAGAGATGTGAAGTACCGGCACTTCCAGATATGGGTAACCATGTTGTCCCCATAACCAGCAGCATATACTTACCGCTTTGTGTTCCTTTGTTCCTCGCCTTCAGGGGCAAGCTTCACAGCAGGAAGTAAAGGTGGTGGTGGTGGTGGTGGTGGGGGGGGGGGTATTCTTACTTTGCCCTACACAGGGTAATTTCAATTTTCAGTGTTAGATTAATTTATACAGATATGTACTAGAGCTGCACAATTAATCGTCAAGAATCGTTATCGCGATTTTTTTCCCCGTTGCGATCTTGACTAAAGTGTTTCACGATTCTTGCTATGCTTGCCTGCTTCTCTCTGTTCTTCTGAAGCCACAGCCAACAAAGGAAAGGAAGGAAAAACTGGGCAGACTGCCAAGAATTCGTTATCATTCTTTATCAATTGAACTAAAGTATAAACATTGTAACAAATTGTCAATGGAATTGACTTTGGGTGTAAGTGAGGAAAGTTTAACCACTTAAACACTAAACCTTTTTCAGACATTTGTTAGTTTCAAGTTAAAATAATTTTTTTGCTAGAAAATTACTTAGAACCCCTACACATTATATATATTTTTTTTAGTAGAGACCCTAGAGAATAAAATGGTGGTTGTTGCAATATTTTATGTCACACTGTATTTGCGCAGCAGTCTTTCAAATGCAATTTTTTTGGAAAAAATTACTTTTATGAATTAAAAAAAAAAAAACTAACCAGCAAAGTTAGCCGAATTTTTTGTTGCATAATGTGAAAGATTTAACGTCGCGAAAATTGTGAGATAATCGTGATCTTTTTATTCTAAGCAAAAAAATCGTGATTCTCATTTTGCCCAGAATCGTGCAGCTCTGATATGTACATCAGATCTAAAAATAGAATAATTGTGGAGAAAATAGAGACAAACATTTAGATCCAAAAGAGGACAACACTAGCAGAACCCTCATTTTTGAAGAATGCGGTTACTTCTATGCCGCGTACACACGGTCGGACTTTTCGGCTACAAAAGTCCGACAGCCTGTCCGACAGACTTTCGACGGACATTTGTCGGACTTTTGTCGGACTTTTGGCGGACTTTTGGCGGACTTGCAGCAGACTTTCTAACGAACGGACTTGCCTACATACGATCACACAAAAGTCAGACGGATTCGTACGTGATGACGTACACCGGACTAAAATAAGGAAGTTGATAGCCAGTAACCAATAGCTGCCCTAGCGTGGGTTTTTGCCCGTCGGACTAGCACACAGACGAGCCGATTTCTGGGTCCGGCGTAGTTACGACGTAAAGATTTGAAGCATGTTTCAAATCTAAAGTCCGTCAAATTTGAGGCTGGAAAAGTCCGCTGAAAGTCCGGGGAAGCCCACACACGATCAGATTGTCAGGCAGCTTTAGTCAGTCGGCGTCCGTCGGACTTTTGTAGACGAAAAGTCCGACCGTGTGTACGCGGCATTAGACAAACGGGGCACACTTCCCGGAATAGAAAATCGAACTATAGTTTTGCACAGATTTTGCTTCGATTTTGCTCCACCATAGCAACAACAAAAAAAAATTCTTCACTATCTTCAACTTTTTTTGCTAAACAACAAACATCTGAATGAATTGTAAATGGACAGCGAGATAGACACTATAGGATGGAAAGGACATTGCTGAAACAAGCTAAAACTCGCCATGTCTATAGCGTGGGCCGATCATTCATCTAAATCTGTTTGTCTAAACAAATCATTCATCTTAATCTGGTGAGATTTCACCACTGACCTCACTTTGCATAATACACCGAAAGTGCATTAGATGCCAGCAGGCTGCATCTCCTCTACTGTTTTCTAGCATTTATTTCCACGATTAAGACATTTAATAGCTTTCCGAATTGATGTCTAATCTATACTCTGTCAAAAATGAAGGAAGACACAGTCAATACTGCTTTCTCTGATTGTAGGCAGGTAACAATAAAATAAGCAGCTATTGATTTCAATCTGAAGATTCACAGCAGAACATGTTTATCCCAGCAATACATAAGTGAATAATGTGGTATTATTGGGTAGGGAGACTTTTACTGGGGTAATGAGCGCAAACTGCATTACTGAACTGCTATGGTGGCCTTCTAAATGAAATCGGAAAACACTTTGTCCGAGGCTCCGGGTGCAAGTCATCTTCTCTGGAGGCCAGCCACTTAGTAATAAGCTGTGCCTGTACACCAAAGACAACTAAACCTATAAGGGCTTGGGTCAAGAGGAAAATGCAGCATGCTGTTCGTTGCATTCTGCTTGCATCAGACTTCAGATTAAGATGCTCCTAGGATCCTTCAGAGTTCATTGACTGATGCAGTTGACCTTCTTTAGCATTTATATTGACTTGTATGGTGAAAGAAGACATGACATGAACAAAAACATTTTGGTAGAGGTCCATATGGGTCTACCATATGAGCGTTGAAGCCCTCTTGATTGCTGTAGGGACATCCTAAGCATCAGTTCTCAGCAGGGACATTTTCTGTATGAAGTTTGTAGTTTTTTTGTATGTATGCATGAGGTCCTTTAAGCGTTTAAGTTTCTTTGTACACTTGAGTTAACTGGTTTCCTCAAAAATTTGGCATTAAACGCCAAGATTTTTCAAGGGCCAATGTAAAACTTTCTAAAGTTATAGTGATTCTATAAGGTTGAAGGTTTTTAAGGTTCATGCATTCTATGCATTAAAGTCTTGTTTTTTTTTCCTATAAAAATAACAAACATGTTATACTTACCTGCCCTGCAGTGGAGTGGATTTGCGCAGAGCAGCCCAGATCCTCCTCTTCTCGGGTCCCTCTTCTGTGATCCTGGCCCCTCCCTCCTGTTCAGTGCCCCCTCAGCAAGCAGCTTGCTATGGGGGCACCCAAGCTGAGTCATAGCTCCCTGTGTCCATTCAGACACTGAGCCTTGACCGGGCCCCGCCCCCTCTCTCACCTGATTGGCTAGCTGACTTATAATGACAGCGGCGGCAGCCAATGGTGCCACTGCTGTGTCTTAGCCAATCAGACGGCTGAGACACTTGTGGACATTTCTGGACAGAGAGAGACCTCATGTAAGTGTTAGGGGGGGCAGCTGCACACAGAAGGCTTTGTATCTTAATGCATAGAATACACTAAGATAAAAAAACCTTCTGACTTTAGAATCCCTTTAAGGTAAAAAAAGCTTCAGTCTGCAGTCCCCCCACAGCCCCCCTAATACGTACCCCAGCCCAATCACAATCCAGCAGTGTGCACAAAGGCCGCTGCTCTCCTGGCTCTCTGCCTCCTCATTGGCTCAGAGATCACAGCCAGTGAAGAGGGAGTGTGGGCAGGGCTGAGTCCTGCTCTGTGCGTCTTATGGACACACAGAGTGGCGCTTGGGAGCGAGCACACACGAGTGCTCCCATAGCAAGTGGCTTGCTATGAGGGAAGGAGGGAGGAGCCGGGAGCGCCGGAAGGGGGCCCGAAAAGAGGAGGATCGATGGTTTTGCACAGATCAGTTAAGAATAATATGTTTGTTTTTGTTTTGTTTTTCGTTTTTTTACCTTTAATAGCACTTTAAGAACAATAAAGTGTGCCTACAGTCAAAAAATAGAATGCCCTTCATCAGGGCTTTAAACTTTCAGGTGATAGCAATACTCCAGATTCATCCAGTCCTCATGAAATCTGACATTCTTCCAACAAATTACTTTTAAGTAGATCCCATAGTGATGGACAGATCAAAATTTTAAAGTTGTCATCAGGGCAGGAGGTGAGGGAAAAGAATTAAATGGGGCACCTGTTTGGTTTGGTTTAAAAAAAGATGTTACAGTAAAACCTTGGTTTGAGAGCATTTTGCAAGACAAGCAAAATGTTTTCATAAATTGTGACTTGATATACAAGCGATGTCTTGATTTAAGAGTAGCGTCTTGTCACAACTGAGTATAAAAGAGAAGAGAGGCGCCTCTAAGGCCCCTTTCACACTGGGGCGGTGGGGGCGTCGGCGGTATAACAGCGCTATTTTTAGCGCTGCTGTACCGTCGTTCTTGCAGCTGTATTCGGCCGCTAGCGGTGCGGTTTTAACCCCCGCTGGCGGCCGAAAAAGGATTAAAATCACTCGTACAGCGCGGCTATAGCCGCGGTATTGCCGCGGTATAGCCGCGCTGTCCCATTGATTTCAATGGGCAGGAGCGGATTAGGAGCGGTGAATACACCGCTCCTTCACCGCTCCAAAGAAGCGGTTTGCAGGACTTTTTTCACCGTCCTGCCAGCGCACCGCTTCAGTGTGAAAGCCCTCGGGCTTTCACACTGAACAAACAGCGGAGGCTGTTTAGGGGCGGTTTGCAGGCGGTATTTTTAGCGCAATACCGCCTGCAAACCGCCTCAGTGTGAAAGGGGCCTAAGTGTAGCAAGATGGTTACATTTAAAAAAGGTACAACATTTAGCAACTCACATGGTTGATGATTAAAAGAGGCACATCTAAGTATGCAGGCATCCGGGGTAAAGCTGTCCACATAGACCGTCCTCCGCACTGCCACCGCCATCGACGTCATCCCTTCTACGCTGCGCTACACGAGCGCTTCAAACATCGCTTTCAGATTGCTCTACTGCAGGGTAGTCTTCCTGGTCACGATTGCAGACTGACAGCGGTGAGAGCTGGCGGTGCGGAGGACGGTCTATGTGGACAGCTTTACCCCGGATCCCTGCATACTTAGATGGGCCTCTTTTAATCATCAACCATGTGAGTTGCTAAATGCATTAAATGTAACCATATTGCTACATTTAGAGGCGCCTCTCTTCTCTTTTATACTCTGGAGCTCCTGCTGGATTTTGCTTATAATCTCCTTGTGGAGGCTTCCATTTGTGGATGGACATTTTATGGTAACACAACCAATCACATTGCTATAATCTTTTTTAATGGACTATAAACTGAAGGACGTATGAATAAATGGTTGTGGAACGAATCATCTGAGTTTCCATTATTTCTTATGAGGAAATTCGCTATGATATACAAGTGCTTTGGATTACAAGCATGTTTCCGGAAAAAATTATGCTCGCAATCCAAGGTTTTACTGTATCTCACTTTGGGCTATAAGGTGGTAGAAATACAGGGAAATAAGACATCAGTTGAAGCAACTCTGTCCATGGACCATTAATTTCAACAAAAATCTTCTAATACGATTATAAATGCTTTTAGCGTATTTTATGCATTTTATTTACCTGTAAATGCCTCCCTTGTGTAGACATGCAAAAGCCCTGAGACTGCTGCTGATGTGATGTCAGCAGCCCCAGAACACTCAAGTGGCCCCCCCCAGTATTTACCTTCACTCATCCCCCTGTGGCTACATAAAAGGTTAGTATGTAGGGAAGTGAAGGGAGGGGCAGAGGAGCTGGAACAGCACAGCCAGTAATTAGACGCTTGATGTGAAGGGGCTGTTCTAGGGAATTTACTCTTCCTGGAGCAGTCACATTAACAGCAATTTCAAAGGCACATTGCAAGAGAATAAACATATTTGATGGAAATGGTAAACCCTCCATGCAAGAACTTAAAATACTTGATTTTTTTGTGCTTTTACCTGCATTTTTTAAATTGGTGATCGGGTCTTTTAAAGTCCTAAAACCAATTATAAACCTGACACCTAACTGGAACCTTATCCCTAATCTTAACTGAAAACTCAATTTAGTTTATGAAAGAAATATGCGTGATATGATTGCTACATAATCCATTTTGTAATTTCATTTTATTCAAAAAACACCTTTCTAGTTAAAGTGGTTCTAATCTCCAGATGTGAAAAATTAAGAAAGGACATCCCAAAGCAAAGCTGCTTTTCCATCCCCTAGACCTGAGCAAGCATCTAACTCTTGCAGGGCAGGGGCAGCCCCACTGCAAGAGAAGTTTTTTAGTTATTTATAACCATACCATTTATTTATTTCTTTTTTATTTTTATTTATTTATAACCATAACTCTGGCACCAATTTACAATGAATTCAATTACTGACACCAAAATAATCTCTAATGAAACCTGTGTAGCACTAGGAAATTATCAAGGTTTGTGAGGGGCCACAAGGCTAGATTCAGCAGGATAGCTTAGTAGGCATCAGGTGATGTAACCACCCATCCCATACAGTGGGTATAGAAAAGAATCATCCCCTTTAAAAGAATCACATTTTGTTGTGCTTCTAGACATTAAATAAAGCATTTGAATTTTTTTTGTATCCATCTCCTCACTTGTGCCTGTCCACAACTTTATTCTGGAGATCTTTTGACAGTGCCTTGCCACCCATAGTTGAGTGTTTGCTTCAGTTGTGCTATCAGGGACTAAAATGCTCCAGGAAAGCTCTTTTTATGCTGAACAAATCAAAATGACCACAGCTGATCACAGTTGAAAGTCAAATGGCTTTGTGTGCCGATGAGGAGGTGATTAGCTACAGCTGATTGAGTTTACAAGTGATTTTTTAGGAGGGGGCTGATCCTTTTTCCAATCAGCGATTCTGTTTTTGGATTTTTAAAAATTTTTTCTGACATGTTGGTGTTATATATTTCACTTGGATGTTATAAGTTGCACTGAGTAAATGTGATTATTTTAACCACTTACTGACCGCCCACTGTCGTTATACATCGCTACTTTGAAGAGGGATATCATTGTTGTGGCAGCAGCTAGCTGCCATAACCCGGTATCCTCTTTTTCAGTGGGCGGTCCGCTTTCAGATAAAAGTGGTCTCTGCGGCGGATTCGCCGCAAGATCACTTTTATCGGCGGAGGGAGAGGGACCCCCTCCTGCCGCACTCCAGTGCCCCCTGCCGCTTACCGGATCCACCGACAGCAGCGGAGGCGATCGTGTCTTGTCTCCTGTGTGGTATGAAGATGAGTGAGGGGAAGATGGCCCCCACCCGTCTTCATACCATTGCAGGGCAGAAGCGATCACTTCCGCCCATAGCTCTTAAAGAGACATTTTTTAATTTTATTTTTTTTCAAACAACATTTTTTTTTTTTGCATATTAGTGTAAATATGAGATCTGAGGTCTTTTTGACCCCAGATCTCATATTTAAGAGGTCCTGTCATGCTTTTTTTCTATTACAAGGGATGTTTACATGAGGTTGTGATTTGGTTGGGACATGTTGTCATGCACAACCTGGTAGGCCCTAGTTGTGGATGATAAGCCTGATCCTGCACAAATGGGCCTACTGTAAATTGCAGACATGAGAGGCTGGGCTACCTCCTTTACAGCTGGGCGACTTAATGCCACCTTGGGACCAGATGACCACGTGGCCCAACCAAATCCCATACTCACAGACTATGAAGTTGTGAATTGGTTTGACCATGTGGTTATATACTACCTGATAGGCCCTAGCAGCAGTTGATAAGGTTCTGCGTCAGGGGGCCTACTGTAAATGGTGGGCACGAGAGGTTGGGCTAACTCCTTTACAGCTGGGGGACTCCTCGCCATCTTGAGGCCTTAGGACCTACCAGGCTGTACATGACCACATGGCTCAACCAAATCCCAACATCACAGACCATAATGTTGTGATTTGATTGGACCATGTGGCCATATACAACCTGATAGTTTCTAGCATGGGGAAATAAGGTTCCACACCAGGGGGCTTACTGTAAATCATGGGCACGAGAGGTTGGGCTACCTCCTTTACAGCTAAGGGAGTCCCCGCCATCACGGGATCTCAGGGTCTTCAAGGTTGTACATGACCACATGCCCAACCACATGACAAACTCACAGTCCAAATGTGGCTGAACCAGTTCACCTATATAATTATAGAGACTCAAAGGGCACTAAAACAAAAAAAAAAATTTTGAGATTTAGATATTTAAGCTCAGTTACAATGTTTTCTGGACAGAATTAGCATTTTACCGACTAACTGCCTGTAACTAATCTTCAAGCTGATTTTTTTCTTCTGTATATTAAAGAATTGAAAAGACCATAGATTTTCTTATATCATGAACTTTTCCCCACATATGAAAGGAAGAATTATTATCTGCAATAACTTTTTGTGCTGCTGCCCAGCATGCAGCTGCCACCCCAAGTATTCATCATGGCACAGCAGGCGTAACAGAGCGGCATAGTCAATATTGTAGTATATTAGTGTGAACAATGCCTCTTCACTGAGATAGAACCCTTTGAAGCATCAACCAATCCATACACTTATTGTAAAGAATCTAATGTACACTTTCTCTTTCTTTTGTCACTGACCTATTCACTGAAAACCTATTTCTGTGGGAGATTGGTGTCATCAATCTTACAGGAATTCTGGGAAACCTAGAGAATAGTTAGGACAAGAGAACGACTGGCTGAAATGAGACAGAACTGAGAAGCTGTGCGATGAAAGACTTTTTTCTTCGACTCTAACAGAGCTGAGAGCAGACAAGTGTATGACTTATGGCTGGCAAGGATTGTGGAGTGATTTCCACCTAACTTGTACTTCCCAGGTATCTGCTGCTCATGTACAACCATTACAACCTTCGCCATAAATCAATATCACCTGGAGTCTTGCAGTTCACAATCAGGAGTTTACCTCTACAATATAGTAGTAGTTACTGTATATCGTAGTGGTTGTTATATCTGAGGGACGTTGTTATATCTGAAGGACCATTCAAAATTCTGCCGCACTCATGCACATTATATTAGGTGTGTGGAAGCAGAGAATCAATGTAGTAGTTGCCATACTATAGTGAGCACCACTATCTTCCAGTTGAATGGCACCCATGCCTAGTGAATGACCCGGTGTTCACTATTCAGCATGAGACCCAGACAGTAGTGACCACTGTAGTAGCAGAGACTCCTACAAAGATTCTCTGCCTCCACTGTGGTCCCACAAATATGGAATATGCATACTTACAGAAATTTAAGAATCTATTATAACCTCTGTCACATTCCTGTCTGGGTGTGGCAGCAAGTGAAACAGATATTTCTTCTAAAAGGCCAAAACTGCAACAGCAGATGCTGTGAAAGGTGCTTGTTTACATTAAAACACATGGTGGTGGCATCCATTTGTGTGTGTAAAGGGTTAACTGCAGTGTTAAATTGCCCCAGTGATGTCCACTCTCTGGCTGGCTCTTAAATTGCAAAATAAAAAAGCCATATCTGGAATTCAGCTTTAACGCCTGACATGAACGCAGCAAAGAAATTTGAATGGGTCTTTGGATATAACAACCACCATACAATCCACATTTTTGAGATGGCAATGAGGAACATCTATTAGCAAAAGTGTGTAGGCATAGGACACACCCCTACCACACCCCCTTAAAGGTGGTTAAACCCACAACTGTTTTTTTTTTTTTACCACTACTTTTCCTTTATATTAGCTTTTGAAATAAAAGAAAATAAAAAGTGCATTTAATATACAACTACACTATATTACCAAAAGTATTGGGATGCCTGCCTTTACACCTACACGAACTTTATTGGCATCCCTGTCTTAGTCCGTAGAGTTCAAAATTGAGATGGTCCACCCTTTGCAGCTATAACAGCTTCAACTCTTCTGGGAAGGCTGTCCACAAGGTTTAGGAGTGTGTCTATGGGAATGTTTAACCATTCTTCCAGAAGCGCATTTGTGAGGGACGAGAAGTCCTGGCTTGCAATCTCTGCTCTAATTCATCCCAAAGGTGTTCTGTTGGTTTGAGGTCAGGACTCTGTGGAGGCCAGTCAAGTTCCTCCACCCCAAACTCGCTCATCCATGTCTTTATTGACCTTGCTTTGTACACTGGTCCAAATCATTTGGTGGAGGGGGGATTATGGTGTGGGGTTGTTTATCAGGGCTTGGGCTTGGCCCTTTAGTTCCAGTGAAGGGAACTCTTAAGGCGTCAGCATACCAAGACATTTTGGACAATTCCATGCTCCCAACTTTGTAGGAACAGTTTGGGAATGACCCCTTCCTGTTACAAAATGACTGCGCACCAGTGCACAAAGCAAGGTCCATAAAGACATGGATGAGCGCGTTTGGGGTGGAGGAACTTGACTGGCCTCCACAGAGTCCTGACCTCAACCCAACAGAACATCTTTGGGATGAATTAGAGCGGAAATTGCAAGCCAGGCCTTCTTGTCCACATCAGTGCCTGACCTCACAAATGCGCTTTTGGAAGTATGGTCAAACATTCCCATAGACGCATGTGCACTAAAGAAAGGGCACGATCGTGCCATCTCTATAGGGCCCATGCCGTGACCGTTGGCTCCCGCGCGCATGCGTGTGAGTGACGTCACGCGACTCCAGCCAGTCACAGAGCCAGAGTCCACGGCCCCAGAAGGAAGAGGGGTGAAGATGGACGTGGCCACCAGCGGGGACATCATGGGCTTCGTTTGCAGGTAAGTGGCACATAATGGGCTAGTATGCGATGCATACAACACAGTTTTACTGAAGATGGTCATAGTGTAGCAATCTTGACATGTTTCACCTATTACTGGCTTTCTCTGGAGATATAAAGCACCACACCTATTTGGAATTATACAAAATAAACAAATCAAACATTTATTTTGTATAATTCCAAATAGGTGTGGTGCTTTATATCGCCTGAGGAAGCCTGTATAATAGGCAAAACATGTCAAGATTGCTACACCTTGACAATCTTCAGTAAAACTTTGTTGTGGACACTTTAATTCAAAGTTGGTTTTATGAATAATGCTTTTATGACTTTGTATCAACTTGAAAGTAGTTTAATATTTGATTTGGATTAAGTAAAAAGTAAGTATTATTTTTATCTTATGTTTAATACATTTATTGGCACACTAAATATTCCAGCTCCTTTGGAGCATTTATTCTTGTTTCTTAGTATCTGTATAGGATGCTGTGCCTAGAGCTCTCCTCTGATCAGTTGTTTCTTGTGGGGATGTGCATGCACTTTTACTGGGTGAATTGCTGTGCAATTTTCTCATGAATACCCCCTAAGTTTTTGGGTTTATGTTTTTTAGCCTGGAGACTGCAAAACGTCCCACAAATCAGCAGAAATTATGGAGCCAACAGAATAGACATATGCAAATCCTAATGTTATAATTTTGTTGGTAAGGCTTCTACAATTTTTAGGGCAGATACAAAATTTTAAGGCACCCCCCCCTTCTGTATAAGTCTGGGCAACTCAAAAAAAATGAAATGCTTCTTTTAATAATGTGAGAATGTCTAACACTTCCTGACAGCGGAAAAGATGTGGAGAGCCGAGATGCCTGACACATACTGAAGATTGTGATGGTGTAGCAATCTTGACATGTTTCGCCTAATACAGGCTTCTTCAGGAGAAATAAAGTACCACACCTATTTGGAATTATACAAAAATAACTAATAAAAGTATCTGTACAGGATGCGGTGCCTGCAGCTCCCCTCTGATCAGATGTTTCTTGTGTACAAGCACTTTCACTCTGTGAATTTAATTATTTCTTATGAATACTCCATAAGTTTTTGGGTCTGTTCTTAGCCTGGAGACTGCCAAACTTCCCAAAAATCAGCAGAACTTATGGAGCCAACAGAATAGACATACGCAGACATACACACGGGCAGACTTTTCGGCATCAAAGGTCTGACGGTGTTTCCGATGGACTTTCTACGGACTTTCGAATGGACTTGCCTACACACGATCACACCAAAGTAGGACGGATTCGTACGTGATGACGTACAACCCGACTAAAATAAGGAAGTTGATAGCCTAGACATACGCAGACATACACACGGGCAGACTTTTCGGCATCAAAGGTCTGACGGTCTTTCCGACGGACTTTCGACGGACTTTCGAATGGACTTGCCTACACACGATCACACCAAAGTAGGACGGATTCATACGTGATGACGTACAACCCGACTAAAATAGGGAAGTTGATAGCCAATAGCTGCCCCAGTGTCGGTTTTCGTCCGTCGGACTAGCATACAGACAAGCGGATTTTTCGTCCCAACTCTAGTCCATCAGAAAGATTTGAAACATGTTCCAAATCTAAAGTCTTTCTGAATTTCGACCGAAAAAGTCCGCTGCAGGTCCGATGAAGCCCACACATGGTCGGATTGTCCGACGGATTCTTCCCGTCAGACCAGTCCGGATGAAATGTCCGCCCATGTGTACACATCATAACATTTCCTGACAGCGGAAAAGATGTGGAGAGCCGAGATGCCTGACACATACTGAAGATTGTCATGGTGTAGCAATCTTGAGATGTTTCGCCTAATACAGGCTTCTTCAGGTGAAATAAAGTACCACACCTATTTGGAATTATACAAAATAAACAAATAAAAGTATCTGTACAGGATGCGGTGCCTGCAGCTCCCCTCTGATCAGATGTTTCTTGTGTACAAGCACTTTCACTCTGTGAATTTGATTATTTCTTATGAATACCCCCTAAGTTTTTGGGTTTATGGTTTTAGCCTGGAGAGGGCCAAACTTCCCAAAAATCAGCAGAACTTATGGAGCCAACAGAACAGACATACGCAAATATTAATGTTCCATTTTTTTGGTAAGTCTACTACAATTTCTAGGGCAGATCCGAAATTTGAAGGCACCCCCCTCTTGGGTATAAGTCTCGGCAACTCTCCCTCCCCAACTAGTGCTGTAAACTGACAAAAAAAAAACTGAAATGCTTCTTTTAATAATGTGAGAATGTCTAACACTTCCTGACAGCGGAAAAGATGTGGAGAGCCGAGACGCCTGACAAATTGATGAACGAGTGGAGTGAAATGAATTCAGTTTTCCCACAAATCTGACCCTGTCATTCAAATCAGAGCTTGGAGCTTCGGGACCGAACCTGATAATATGCTTTCTAATCAACAGACTTATAAAATATGTATTTCTCCATTACCAACTAACGTGCTCATGAAAAATAAATAGCCCTTTGCTGGAAACATAATGTAGCAAAAAAAAAAAAAGTACAGATCAGACGATCCGGTAGGTTAGCTTCGCTTTGTCTTGAAGGATCCAGAATATTCAGTTGTAGATTATATATTAATGTACTTACTAAATTGTCTTTAGTAGATATATAAAGCCATTTTTTTTCATTCTGGATATAATAGAAAGAGTTAGAATCCCTGTAGGTTTTTACTGCTGCCTATGATCCTGCTGAAGAGCTTCACACTGTTTGTCCCCACAACTACTATCACCAAGACAGAGAGCGATATGAAATTAGCCAACTTTGATGGTGTTATAGTCACTGAATGTTATAGCCACCAAAATAGGAAATTCTTTCCCAATCAAAGGCAGCAAACAGCAACATACACCCAACAGGGGTTTTAACACTACACAATTCTACACAGAACAACAACAAAAAAAAGTTCTGGCTATATTGTAGATAAACTTTAAAATAGGCATTCATAACCCCTGGGAGGCCTTGCTTCTTGGATCTTATCAAACGTGCAAGAAAACAAGCGGATTTTGTTTTCCTGGTGGCTGGGCAAACGCTCGCTAGAGCATGGAAGCAACCAACCATTATTCATTTCTTATAGGTGATACAGAGATTGATGGGAGCATGGTGCGTGAGAAGTTGACTGCTATACTTAAAGAGTAACTCCACTTTTATAAAAGAAAAAAAAACACATTCCCCTCTGGGTGATCTATGTACATTGCAGGGATTTTAGCAAACTTTGTTGCAGATTATTATTCCTACTTTTTTTTATTCTGAAGAAATAGCTGTTTGTTTGTCTGTGTCCATGTGCAGAGTAAATCTGTATGGGAGTGATTTTATCATTTTCAATCAGCTGCTGCACTTGCAGGGCTCTAACGAGGAAAGTGGCAATGTCTGCAGGGAAATTTTTGTTGCAGGGGATGCCCAAAATTTGAGTTGTATCTCAGTGCAGACTTCTGGGAAAATCAGTGAGCCAATCGCACACAGCAGGAAATAACATTTCTGGGGGTGTTCTGTATACCATCTGTGTACAGAACACCTCCAGGTTGCCATATTGCATTTTACAGAAAACGACAGCACTGCAGATTGAGAAGGAAAGGTAATTTTTAATGCCATCTGAATAAAACAAATGAGTATGGATAAGTTTGTTGTTTCATTATAATTTATTTTGGATTCACTGGAATTAATTACTATTGTGATTTGGAGATTCAGATGCATAGGGCGGCGCAATGGCTGTGGTTAGCTCTTCCACCTAGCAGCACTAGGGTCGATGGTTCGAATCTCAACCATAGCACTACCTGCATGGAGTTTACATGCTCTCCCTGTGTTTACGTGGGTTTCCTCCCACACTCCAAAGACATGCTGGTAGGTTACTTGGCTCCTGTCTAACTTGTCCCTAGTATGCATGAATGTGAGTTAGGGAGCTTACATTGTAAGCTCCTTGAGGAAAGGGATTGATGTGAATGTATACTATATGTAAAGTGCTGTGTAAATTAACAGTGCTATATAAATACCTTAAATAAATAATACCCTGTCTTCAAAATACAATACCAATGGAACTTTTCAAGGAAGCCTTGGGTATCAAACAACATGGTAAGCAGCCCGCTTACTTACCTGTGGGTCGGTGGCCCCAGCTCCCTACTCCCAGCAGTAGCTTGCATCTTGCTTGATAGGCAATGACAGGTGATGTCTCTCCTCTCCTCTCGGTAGAGGCCTACATCGTAGTTGCTTGACAAAAAGATGCATCACTGCCCTTCCTCAGCTCATCTAGCATCCCAGATTGCAGGGCAACAGGAGGCGACTTCACAGCTTCACCCAGCAGTTACTTGCTGGTTCCATATCTGGAACCTTCCCCTCCCCACAGCCTTGGGAATGGTCCTTGGCACAGGAGGTGCCTTATTTAAAGTGCATTAACCTGTGCTTGTGATAGTCTTTCCTGCTGACCAAGTGCACCTGTCTGTTGTTCCTGTTGCTGACCTCCACTATGTTCTCAGATACCTCTGCTGCTTGCCCTGATCTTTGCTATGTTACCAGATACCTCTGCTGTTGACTGTCTGTCCTGACCTTTGCTACATTCTCAGATTTCTTCACTGTCTGTTGCCTGCCCTAACCTTTGCCACATTACCGGATACCTCTACTGTGTGCTCCCTGCCCTGACCTTCGCTACAATATCAGATTTCTCCACTGCCTGCTGCCTGCCATGACCTTTGTTACATTCTCAGATTTCTCCACTGTCTGCTGTCTCCTATGACCTTTGCCACGTTACCGGATACCTCTACTGTGTGCTCCCTGCCATGACCTTTGCTACCGTCTCAGATTTCTCCACTGTCTGCTGACTCCTATGACCTTTGCCACTTTACTGGATACCTCTACTGTGTGCTCCCTGCGCTAACCTTTGCTACATTCTGAGATTTCTCCACTGTCTGCTGCCTGCCATGACCTTTGCTACCGTCTCAGATTTCTCCACTGTCTGCTAACTCCTATGACCTTTGCCACTTTACTGGATACCTCTACTGTGTGCTCCCTGCGCTAACCTTTGCTACATTCTGAGATTTCTCCACTGTCTGCTGCCTGCCATGACCTTTGATACATTCTCAGATTTCTCCTCTATCTGCTGCTTTCCATGACCTTTGCTACATTCTCAGATTTCTCCACTGTCTGCTACCACATTTGACCTTTGCAACGTTACCGAATACTGCTACTGTGTGCTCCCTGCCCTGACCTTTTCTACAATATCAGATTTCTCCACTGTCTGCTGCCCGCCATAACCTTTGCTACATTCTCAGATTTCTCTACTGTCTGCTTCCTGCCATGACCTTTGCTACATTCTCAGTTTTCTCCACTGTCTGCTGCCTCCTATGACCTTTGCTACATTCTCAGTTTTCTCCACTGTCTGCTGCCTCCTATGACCTTTGCCACTTTACCAGATAACTCTACTGTGTGCTCCCTACCATAACCTTTGCTACATTCTCAGATTTCTCCACTGTCTGCTGCCTCCTATGACCTTTGCCATGTTACTGGATACCTCTACTGTGTGCTCCCTGCCCTGACCTTTTCTACAATATCAGATTTCTCTACTGTCTGCTGCCTGCCATGACCTTTGCTACATTCTCAGATTTCTCCACTGTCTGCTGCCTGCTATGACCTTTGCCACGTTACCGGATACCTCTACTGTGTGCTCTCTGTTCTGATCTTTGCAACAATTTCAGATTTCTCCACTTTCTGCTGTTTGTCATGACCTTTGTTACGTTCTCAGATTTCTTCACTGTCTGCTACCTGCCATGACCTTTGCTTTTGCATGGATTATGCTTGCTGCTACCTGCCAGCCCCGACACACTGAGAGTACCTTCTATCTTGATTCTCTCTGATTTAATAGAAGGCATTTTACATTTTAACCCAAAAAAATAGGGTATTATAATGTGTTTGTGTGTACTAAAAAGGGATTTTATTAATTTTTTTCTAAAAAATTTGCATTTGATAAACAGCTGTGCAAATATCACGTGATAAAAAAAAAAAATTGCAACCATCTTTTTGTATTCTCCAGGGTCTCTACTTTCAGAAAATATATAAAATGTGGGGCCTTCTTATAAGTTTCTAGCAAAAAAAATTTTAACATGTGTGTGAAAAATATCAAAACTGTCCCGTAGGTAAGCGAGTAATGCTTCACTAAGCATCTATCATATATCCGTGCTCCTGCCCAAAAGGAATTTAATTTCATTTTTAATTTTTTTTACATTGGTCCATTTTCCCCAAGGTAGTGTCCACCCCCCTTTATATGTATTTTTTGACACATATTTGCCTATTAGCCCAGAAAATTGCCTTTTTGTAATTTTGATTGATTCTGCTCCCAGTAGGGTTTGGTTTCTAAACTTCTGTGAAGTTCGCCTAACAGTTTGGCCTCATCCCTAATAAGCAAGCTAGAGGTGAGGTGGTAAGGCTTGATGCCAGAGAACTTTACGCACAGTATAGTGTTTTACCCCTTCCACTGTAAGGATGGTGGTGGGGGGGTTAAATCATAAGACCAGCTGAACAGAATTATGCCCCGTACACACGATCGGACATTGATCGGACATTAATCGGATATTCCGACAACAAAATCCATGGATTTTTTTCCGACGGATGTTGGCTCAAGCTTGTCTTGTATACACGCGGTCATAAAAATCTTGACGGAAATTCCGAACGTCAAGAACGCGGTGACGTACAACACGTACGACGAGCCGAGAAAAATGAAGTTCAATAGCCAGTGCGGCTCTTCTGCTTGATTCCGAGCATCCATGGCACTTTGTGCGTCGGAATTGTGTACACACGATCAGAATTTACGCAAAAGGATTTTGTTGTCGGAAAATTTGAGAACCAGATCTCAAATTTTGTGTGATGGAAATTCCGATGGAAACTGTCCGATGAAGCCTACACGCAGTCGGAAATTTCCGACAACAAGCTTCGATCGTACATTTTACGTCGGAAAGTCCGACCGTGTGTACAGGGCATTACAATTATTTAGTTCAGTCTATATAACTGTGTGGTTGGTGTTCCAACCAAAGTTCATTGGAATTCCAACCAAAGTGAGGTGAAATAAAAAGAAGCTCAGAATACTCTGTACCAGGAGGAAGATTAAATTCTTGTCTGTGATTTTTTTTTTGCTTTTCCTGAACACTAAACCTCAAGGAGGATTCTGCATTCCCCCTTCGTATAGAGGAGTCAGCAGAAGTCAAACACAACAAAATAGCAACCTAGTCTTATAGCCTGGGAATGGAACAAAGCACAGAAAATAGGCTTTTACGGCACTTCAAAAAGGTTTTAATACAAGCGCTGGCCTAAAAAAACAATGAATCCTGTTACAGGGCCTTGAAAAAGTATTCATACCCCTTGACATTTTCCACATTTTGTCATATTACAACCAAAAACGTAAATGTATTTTATTGGGATTTTATGTGATAGAACACCACAAAGTGGCACATAATTGTGAAGTGAATGAAAAATGATAAATGGTTTTCCAATTTTTTTTACAAATAATAATCTGGAAAGTGTGCGGTTCTTTTGTATTCAGCCCCCTTTACTCTGATACCCCTAACTAAAATCTAGTGGAGCCAATTGCCTCCAGAAGTCACCTAATTAGTTAATAGAGTCCACCTGTGTGTAATTTAATCTCAGTATAAATACAGCTGTTCTGTGAAGCCCTCGGAGGTTTGTTAGAGAACCTTAGTGAACAAACAGCATCATGAAGGCCAAGGAATACACCAGACAGGTCAAGGATAAAGTTGTGGAGTAGTTTAAAGCAAGGTTAGGTTATTAAAAAAATATCCCAAGCTTTGAACATCTCACGGAGCACTGATCAATCCATTATCCAAAAATGGAAATAGTATGGCACAACTGCAAACCTACCAAGACATGGCCGTCCACCTAAACTGACAGGCCGGGCAAGGAGAGCATTAATCAGAGAAGCAGCCAAGAGGTCCATGGTAACTCTGGAGGAGCTGCAGAGACCAACAGCTCAGGTGGGAGAATCTGTCCACAGGACAAATATTAGTCGTGCTCTCCACAAATCTGCCCTTTATGGAAGAGTGACAAGAAGAAAGACATTGTTGAAAGAAAGCCATAGGAAGTCCCATTTGCAGTTTGTGAGAAGCCATGTGGGGGACACAGCAAACATGTGGAAGAAGGTGCTCTGGTCAGACGAGGCCAAAATTGAACTTTTTGGCCTAAAAGCAAAACACTTATGCCCCGTACACACGGTTGGATTTTCCGACGGAAAATGTGTGATAGGACCTTGTTGTCGGAAATTCCGACCGTGTGTAGGCTCCATCACACATTTTCCATCGGATTTTCCGACACACAAAGTTTAAGAGCAGGATATGAAATTTTCCGACAACAAAATCCGTTGTCGGAAATTCCGATCGTGTGTACACAAATCCGACGGACAAAGTGCCACGCATGCTCAGAATAAATAAAGAGATGAAAGCTATTGGCCACTGCCCGGTTTATAGTCCCGACGTACGTGTTTTACGTCACCGCGTTCAGAACGATCGGATTTTCCGACAACTTTGTGTGACCGTGTGTATGCAAGACAAGTTTGAGCCAACATCCGTCTGAAAAAATCCTAGGATTTTGTTGTCGGAATGTCTGAACAAAGTCCGACCGTGTGTACAGGGCATAAGACTGGGATGCCATCAAAGTTCATGTACGTGTAAAGGCAGACGTCCCAATACTTTTGACAATATAGTGTAGATGGCGCTGTCCTTCTTGATAGAAAAGCAGATAGAGGTATTGTTGGGGGGAGCACTGTGTTCCCTGTTAGATGTACTAAAAGCCCGACACTTACAAATTATTATTTATGCATGCACTTTACATGAAAAGTTTATCTGATGCAAGATCCAGTTTAAAAAAAAACTATTTGGAGAAATATGCAGTTTCTGAGCTCTTCTTCTGAAAATGTTGCTAGTTGGTTGGCTGACCCATTGGCACCAGGTCATCTTTAAGCCATTACGGTTTATGGGTCTGCCTCTACTGTAAGTCAGGGGTTATCTAAAGGCGAATTCAAATTTAAATAAGCTTTATTGGCAGGACCAAATACGATTTGGCATTGCAAAGCAATTAAGGTGTTTTTATGGGTTGGATGGTGGGGGGGTTGGGTGGCAGAAATAACTCCTAACTTTGTGTGACCGTGTGTATGCAAGACAAGTTTGAGCCAACATCCGTCGGAAAAAATCCATGGATTTTATTGTTGGAATGTCCGATCATGTGTACAGGGCATATCACATAAAATCCAAATAAAATACATTCATGTTTTTGGATGTAACATGACAAAATGTGGAAAATTTCCTAAGGTATGAATACTTTTTCAAGGCGATGTATATACTTATTATTCTACTTTAGGCTTCGTTCACACTAGTTGCGGGAATGCATGCAAAATCACGCACTTTCCTGCAATGCGCAAAAACGTACTGCTCTTCTACAGTTGCACAGCAGAGCCATTATTTCACAATTCTTATTGGCACCCCACCACGCATTGCACGCACCTTTGTGCACGCCAAAACAAATGGTACTATGTGTTTTGATGTGTCTGTGTCACAATTTTTAAAATGGTGCAGGAAGGAACTTTTTTTGAGTGTTTCTCAAATTAATAGGCTGCCCTAAATGCAACGTGCAGCACTCAGTCACATCTCTGTGGTGCAAACAAAGTCTTAAAAAGGCTTAAGCTGGCCAGAGATTGATCGAAATTTGGCTGGATCAGCAGGGACCGGCTGAAGTTCGCTCAATCTATGGCCATTCCCACACAAGAGAAGTCAATCTTTGATGTAAGATGTATGGCCAGCCTTATGCCCTGTACACACGATAGGATTTTCAGACAACAAAATCCATGTTTTTTTTTTCCAACGGATGTTAGCTCAAACTTGTCTTGCATACACACGGTCACACAAATCTTGTCGGAAACCCCGAACGTCAAGAACGCGGTGACGTACAACACATACGACGAGCCGAGAAAAATTAAGTTCAATAGCCAGTGCAGCTCTTCAGCTTGATTCCGAGCAATGCGTGGAACTTTGTGCGTCGGAATTGTGTACACACGATCGGAATTTACGACACTGGATTTTGTTGTCGGAAAATTTGAGAACCAGCTCTCAAATTTTGTGTGACGGAAATTCCGATGGAAAATGTCCGATGGAGCCTACACACGGAAGGAATTTCTGACAACAAGCTCCCATAGAACATTTTCCGTCGGAAAATCCTATCGTGTGTACGGGGCATTAGTCTGCCTTTGTGCTGCCTCCTGTAATTCCCTACACAAGGGCTCACCTACATCATATTTGTTGGACTGCCTTGGGCAGTCTTACCCAATGCAAACCCAACACATAGACAAGGCACTTTGTCTTGAGTCTTTTGAGTTCAGTTCACACAACTATGCTGAAAAAAGAACATGCTGCATATTAATGCAATGGGTTGTAAGGGCTGGTTTGCACCAGACAATATAATATGGTAAGAGTAGTGCTTGTCCGCATACCAATCTCCAATATCGACAGTATTAATGTGCAAAGTACTCAAAAAATATATGTAACAATTGCTTGTGCAATTACAATAAATAAACTATATGCAAGAATATCAATAAAGTGCTAGTGCTGCAATTAGTGCAAATCAAACAATCATGCAAACATCTACTACTAAAGTACTTATATGACAATCCATTTAGGGTTTCCAAACTGGAAAGTATAAAAAAAATGTAAAAACACAAAATAAATGTTCAAAAATCAAACTTGTGATGTGAAATCTATGCCACTCTGGTGTCCGTTTATGAAGCAGTGAAATCTATTCACTGCTTCATTCTCTGGCATTCACAGTGAAGATCTTTTTCCTCTGTGTGCCAGTTTATGAAGAGGTGTAGATCGCTTCACCTTTGGAGGAGTGAAGAGATCTACAAATGCTTCCAACAGTGGAGAACGGCCCCTGATACTGGAATCTCGTGAGACTTTACGAGATTACAGCACCAGAAATACAGAGATGTCAGTTTATTAAGCAGTGATAAATTATCACCGCTCAATACACAGACAGACGGCGCGGATTAATGTTAATAAAATAATGAGTCCCCCTACATTATATACATATGTATACACACACACACATTATATATACATGTATATACACGCACATTATATATATACATATACACATTATATGTATATATATGTATACACATAAATATGACAGGGGGACATGCTTACAGTGTTGGGGGGTCTGAACGAGGCATAAGGAAGTTAAAAATCCCCCTCCTTCCCCCTCAGATCCCCCCAGATTTCCTCTTCACTCCCCGATTCACCACCTCTGAGCTGGTGAACCTGGGAGTGTGAATTCTGACTCAGATCACCAGTGAAGCGGTGAGATCACCGCTTCATAAACTGGCCATTACTGTGTCATTCAATGAGGATTCTCCGTGTGTAGAGATAATCAGCGGGAGAACAAGTTCAAACATGTTCTCCCCCGATTATCACTGTTTCATAAACTGTTTATGGACTGTGATCAGCGGTGATCCTCGGGATCACCGCTGATCACTGCTTCATAAACGGACACCTCTGTGCCTAAATTCACCAGTGCTCCAACAATGTGCGAATCCTTCACCACTCTCACTAAAATGGACTCGCCGGATTGACATGCTGGTAAAATTATAAACAAGCAAACAAGCCAAAATATCTCCCAACGATCACCGACTGCAACTCCCTCTTCTCACAGGTTTATGGTCAGGCTCCCTTCTCACAGAACACCGTATTTAAATGCAGAAAAAGCAAAGAAACAGAAGGAGGCTCCCGTAGCGTAAAACTGTATCACAGGCTTTCATTAATAACACGTTCAGCTATGCTGGCTGTTTACCACCTGCTGCTCCTTGAAGACGTCACACGACGAAACGCATGTAGGGCGGGGTGAGGACGCTGATGACATTGCGTATGCCAGTTCAGACTCGCGGTCTGTGTCAGGTCCGGAGAAGAACATGCTCAGCTATGTTGGCCGTTCACCTCCGGACCTGACACAGACCGCGAGTTTGAACCGGCATTCTCCTTTCACTGTTCAGTCACAGGCTGGGGGGGGGGGTTCAATATAAACTGGGCCAAGATGATAAATGATGCTGCCCATCAGGCTGAGGACATCTAGTGGTAGAATTTTTTTTTTTAAGGGGAAATCTCTATTTTGAAGTTGAATACTGAAACAATATTTGAAGCGTTTGTTACCCCTACATTTAATATTCCTGATATGTGCCTGCTGTACCATGTACTTGTATGAGAAAGTATCCTGTTCTCTTTGTATTATTTCCTTTGTGTGAAATTCCTGGTGTTCCAGTCAGCCTCTCTGCTTGCCTATTAAAACCTGACCACACTAAGCAGGAGAGCACACCATGGTCAGTTTTCTAGTTATGCTAGGAACTCTCCTCCAATGATCTGACTTGTCCTGACATGCCTTCCCTGCACAGCCATTCACTGGGAAGCTCAGTGTGCTGCTGCTTCACCCCACATTTGAATACCCCCCCCCCCCCCCAGATCTTATGCAGTTGAGAACAGAGGGGATGTGATCACTTATAAAAAAAGGAAAAGGGTATTTATAATTTTCTTTTATCTCTATAAAAAAATGTTTGCCTTTTATTTCTATTTTAAACTGAATGGGTTGTTTTACAAGGTGATTGTTTACAATCAGATTAAAGTGATTATAAACCCTTACCTTGTAAAACAACCCAGATTAAAATAGAAATGAAAGGCAAAACATTTGTGTATACATATAAAGAGACATTATACATACCCTTTCCCCCCATTTTTTTTTTAATAAGTGATCACATTCCCTCTGTTCTCATAAGAGCTGGGGGTGGAGAAACAGCAGAACACTTATCTTCCCAGTGAATGGCTGTGCAGGGGGTGGGGTGTCAGGACAAGTCTGTTCACTGGAGTAGAGCAGACTGAGTTCCCAGCACAGCTACAGAACTGACCGTAGTGTGTTCTCCTGCTTAGTGTGGTCAGGTTTAATAGGAGAGCAGAGGGGCTGGCAGGATCACCAGGGATTTCACACAAAGGAAGCAATACAAGAAGAATAGGAGACTTTCTCATACAAGTTACATGGTACAGCAGGCACATATCAAGAATATGAAATGTTGGGTTTACATATTCTTTAATGGGTTATTCATTTTTATCTTGTTATTTTTTAGCTAAAGTTCAGCTTTTATTCTCTAACTGAAACTTTCTTGTGTAGGTTCAAATCTAATTGGCCTTTTTGGGACATTCCTGGGGCCCAAGTATTACTTGTGTCTACAGCCCCAATCTCATTGCTCTCCAGCTTACAGATTGAAAACTGGTTGGAAGTGCAATACGGCTACAACTCCCAGTACATGACAGGTACACTTTAATGGTGCACATCTAGAATCAGAACGACTGCAGAAATCAAACAGGGATTTAAAGAGGGATTTAACATCAATAAGCGAGACGCAGGAGTATTAAACATTTGTATGCAAATGAATACAGGATGAAATCAAATCCAAACCAAGACGGCACTATGTTGGATCTAACATCGTGATTACCGCGGACCAGTGTTCCTGCAAGCGTAAGCATTTGTTAGGTCTACGGGAAGATGAGATACTGAAATATTAAAGACTGGTGGTGATATTGTTATGAAACTCTTTATTTTGCTCGGAGTTAATGTAATAAGACATCATGAAAATTTCAGGACAAAAATTGTAAATTGCTAGACAGGTTAGACCCTCCTGTGCGTGGAAATATTTCATTTATGGGGTGGGGAGGGGGGGGAAGACTTTGGTTTTATTACAAACTGGCAAATCATGAAAATGCAACACAAGCGGTTTTGTCATTTAAAGCTGAACTCCAGGCAGAAACGCAGCTCTGTATTCATTAATGCGTCGTATAATGTATTGTACATGCAACTAGTGTAAGTAAAGTGGAACCTTGGATTACGAGCATAATCCGTAACAGGAGAATGCTTGTAATCCAAAGCACTCGCATATCAAAGCGAGTTTCCCCATAGAAGTCAATGGAACAGAAGATAATTAGTTCCGCATTGACTTCTATTGCATGCAATACCGCATGTGGCCAGAGGTGGGGGGCGCCGGAGAGCCTCGGAAATACTCGGAGACCGCTCGGCTGAACTCGGAAAGCCTCGGAATGGCTCGGAAACACTCAAGAACTGAGTATTTCCGAGTGATTCCAAGTATTTCCAAACGGCTCCGAACCGTTCTGAGTGTCCCCGGCGCCCCCCGCACCTCTGGCCAAATGCGATACTGCACACCCCATTAGCTTGAATTCTGCTCCTTTTGCAAGACAACACGCGTAAACTGAGTCAGAATTAAAAAAAAAAAAAAGTTGCTCCTCTTTCAAAACGCTCATTAACCGCATTAAGGAAGAAAAAAGCCGCTCACAGGACACTTACTCCTCTCTGGTAGTGAACGACCTCACTCAGCCTCACAGGTGCTGGCTCTGCACAAATCTTGGAAGACAAGGAAGAAAAATCTGGACGGCTGCACTTCCGTGTAGAAAAAAGCACATTTATTGAAGTAAAAGATGCATGCAAACAGGTCACATCATAAGCAGATAAAGTGGGATAGCTGCTAACGCATTTCACATCAACTGTTGCTTATTCATAGCTTCACCGCATTACTCGTAAACCAAGGTTCCACTGTACCTGAATTTGACTTGGTATCAGCCTTTTAGGGCTTATTCACACAATTGTATCCAAAATACACCCGAATAAATATGCAGGCTGACAGAAAGATCCTCCATTCGTACAGTACATAGAGCAGTGGACAACGTTTACATGCGTACAGCACATAGGATAAGGGACAGCTCCTATATACACTATATTGTGAAGAGTATTGGGACGCCTGACTTTACACGCACATGAACTTTAATGGCACCCCAGTCTTAGTCCGCAGGGTTCAATATTGAGTTGGCCCACCCTTTGTAGCTATAACAGCTTCAACTCTTCTGGGAAGGCTGTCCACAAGGTTTAGGAGTGTGTCTATGGGAATGTTTGACCATTCTTCCACATTTGTGAGGTCAGGCACTGATGTTGGAAGAAAAGGCCTGGCTCGCAGTCTCCACTCTAATTCATCCCAAAGGTGTTCTATTGGGTTGAAGTCAGGATTCTGTGCAGGCCAGTCAAGTTCCTCCACCCCAAACTCACTTGTCCATGTCTTTATGGACCTTGCTTTGTGCACTGGTGTGCAGGTATGTTGAAACAGGAAGAGGCCATCCCCAAACTGTTCCCACAAAGTTGGGCGCATGAAATTGTACAAAATGTCTTGGTATGCTGACGCCTTAAGAGTTCCCTTCACTGGAACTAAGGAGCCAAGCCTAACCCCTAAAAAACAACCCCACACCATAATCCCCCATCCACCAAATGATTTGGATCAGTGCACAAAGCAAGGTCCATAAAGGCTTGGATGAGCGAGTTTGGGGTGGAGGAACTTGTCTGGCCTGCACAGGCCTCCACTCCTAAACCTTATGGGCAGCCTTCCCAGAAGAGTTGAAGCTGTTATAGCTGCAAAGGGTGGGCCAACTCAATATTGAACCCTACGGGCTAAGACTGAGATGCAGTTAAAGTTCAAGTGTATGTAAAAGCAGGTGTTCCAATACTTTTAGACAATATAGTGCATGTACAGCACCCAGGGTAAGCGACAGCTTCTACATGCATACAGCACCCAGGGTAAGGGAACCTGCTAACCACTGCCACATGTCAATATCAGCAATATTCACATATTCAATATTGAGTTGGCCCACCCTTTACAGCTATAACAGCTTCAACTCTTCTGGGAAGGCCGTCCACAAGGTTTAGGAGTGTGTCTATGGGAATGTTTGACCATTCTTCCAGAAGTGCATTTGTGAGGTCAGGCACTGAGGTTGGACAAGAAGCCCTGGCTTGCAGTCTCCGCTCTGATTCCTTCCAAAGGTGTTTTATCGGGTTGAGGTCAAGACTCTGTGCAGGCCAGTCATATTTCTTCACCCCAAACTCACTCATCCATGTCTTTATGGATCCTTCATTCATACAGCACCCAGAGTAAGGGACAGCGCCTACATGTGTACAGCACCCAGAGTAAGGGATGTCTTGATTGCCCCAAATAAATCTTTAGGGAGCACCAGCAAGAGGAAGGAGGTCCTCGTTCCACCATATAGGTTCTTGGTTATCACTAGAGGGATTACCAGCAGGAGGAAAGGAGTTCTGATTTCCTATATAGACCCTTAGTTATCACTAGTGGGGTCAAAGAACAAGGACGGAAGTCTTGATTTCCCATATAAATCTTTAGTTATCACGAGAGGGGTCATCAGCAGGAGGAAGGAGGTCCTGATTCCACCATATAGACCATTAGTTATCACTAGGGGCATCAACAGCAGGAGGAAGGAGGTCTTGATTCCTCTATATAGATCTCACTAGAATTCATCATCCCGACACTTACTGTACATGAATCTGGTAATGCTCCAACATTTGTTGCTTTACTAAAAAGTGGATGCCTACAGAGTACTTATGACACTCTTTATGAATTCCCCTTAATATAACAAGGACCACTTTGGTGACAACACAGAAGGCTTAGAAAAGTCGGGCATCAACAGTAATGTTTTAGATGTCTCATCCTCAGGATATGTACATCCACAATATAAGAAGACTCTGTGAACCTTATGCCCCGTACACACGGTCAGATTTTCAGACGGAAAATATTCGATGGGAGCTTGTTGTCGGAAATTCCGACCATGTGTAGGCTCCATCGGACATTTTCCATCGGAATTTCCGGCATCAAAAATTTGAGATCTGGATCTCAAATTTTCCGACAAATCTGTTGTCGGAAATTCCGATCGTGTGTACACAATTCCGACGCACAAAATTCCACGCATGCTCGGAATCAAGCAGAAGAGCCGCACTGGCTATTGAACTTCATTTTTCTCGGCTCGCCGTACGTGTTGTACATCACCGCATTCTTGACGCTCGGAATTTCCGACAAGATTTGTGTGACCGTGTGTATGCAAGACAAGTTTGAGCCAACATCCGTCTGAAAAAATCCATGGATTTTGTTGTCGGAATGTCCGATCGTGTGTACAGGGCATAAGGCTGACCATACATCTTACATCAAAGATTGACTTCTCCTGTGTGGGAATGGCCATAGATTGAGCTAGAGTCATTGACTTCCCATGGGGCCCTCTGCATCCACTATACTGGGATTGGGTCCCACAGCAGTCACATGGTCTGCTTCTTGTAGATGTGCGAGAACTTGTAAAACATTTGCAAACAGCTGGGTTCCCTCATCCCTAAAGCCCACCGCTGGCCCTCTGTATTTGATAATTACTACTTCCATCTCTCGCTCTCCAAAACCACTTAGTTTAGGAACACGTAGACAAAACAATTGTTCGTTTCCTTGGAAGGAGATTGCTAATCTGTCAAACTATCTGCACCAAATATGAGTCCATTCTGTTTCTCAAAAGACTCGTAATGAAAGTAAGAAGTCGTGCTGCTCGGTCTCCCTTCCAGAGCTGCTTATGAATTCATAGCACAGCGTGACGGTTATTAAAATCCCGTATGTGAGAGGAGCGAGCCACACAAAGAGATATGAATTGGCATTCTGCGGAGATAATGCAATCCAATGGGCAAAGCATGCAGCACGGGCTCATCCCGGAAGGGGAGACATCTGAAACAGAAGATACATTGGTATTCTGGTGGAGTATGTCCAACCAGCGCAAGTCACCATCCCCGTCTCCATCTCTCACTGTAATTATTGTAAGAATAAGGTTTTGCCTGCTGAGTAATTATTACTCCGAGGAGACTTTACAGAGAAAAGAGCATGATGAGGCTCTTCTTATATTGACTTATGAATAAGTCCTGAGTGGACTCCCCCCATCCACTTCATATTATCTTTTAACCTGGACTCACCTCTGGCTCCCTTTATTTTATCCAATACCTATAATAATGTTCTAGGAGTTATTTCTGCCACCCAACCCCCCCACCATCCAACCCATAAAAACACCTTAATTGCTTTGCATTGCCAAATCGTATTTGGCCCTGCCAATAAAGCTTATTTAAATTTGAATTTGCCTTTAGATAACCCCTGACTTACAGTAGAGGCAGACTCATAAACCGTAATGGCTTAAAGATGACCTGGTGCCAATGGGTCAGCCAACCAACTAGCAACATTATCAGAAGAAGAGCTCAGAAACTGCATATTTCTCCAAATAGGTTTTTTAAAAACTGGATCTTGCATCAGATAAACTTTTCATGTAAAGTGCATGCATACATAATAATTTGTAAGTGTCGGGCATTTAGTACATCTCACAGGGAACACAGTGCTCCTCCCAACAATACCTCTATCTGCTTTTCTATCAAGAAGGACAGCGCCATCTACACTATAATGTCAAAAGTATTGGGACGCCTGCCTTTACACGTACATGAACTTTAATGGCATCCCAGTCTTAGGGTTCGATATTGAGTTGGCCCAACCTTTGCAGCTATAACAGCTTAAACTCTTCTGGGAAGGCTGTCCACAAGGTTTAGGAGTGTGTCTATGGGAATGTTTGATCATTCTTCCAGAAGTGCATTTGTGAGGTCAGGCGGCTCGTATTCTCTGCTCTAATTAATCCCAAAGGTGTTTGATCGGGTTGAGGTCAGGACTCTGTGCAGGCCAGTCAAGTTCCTCCACCCCAAACTCGATCATCCATGTCTTTATGGACCTTGCTTTGTGCACTGGTGGGTAGTCATGCTTGAACAGGAAGAGGCCATCCCCAAACTGTTCCCATAAAATTGGGAGCATGAAATTGTCCAAAATGTCTTGGTATGCTGACGCCTTAAAGAGGTGGTCCAGCTAGGGGATAAAAAATTAAAAGTCAGTAGCTACAAATACTGTAGCTGCTGACTTTTAATATATCGACACTTACCTTTCCAGGGAGCCCATGATGTCGGCACCCCAGCCGATCTTCGGATCAAATCCCGGGTGCTACCTCCATCATTCCTGGTAAGGGATTCCTGGTAAAGGCTTCACTGCTGGCTCCCTACTGCGCATGTGTGATGCGCGCTGTGCTTTCTAATTGGCCCGGCGACTGGGGAAGGAGGAGGGGGGCCGAACTTCCGGAAGATCAGGCCGCGGCCCTGTCTCCGTAAGTGGGGAAGGGGGCCTGTCAAAAACAGGTCCCCATTCCCCCCTCCGCCCTGAAAGATGCCAAATATAGCACCGTAGGTGGGGAGGAAGTGTATAAAGGGAAGACCCAGTTTTTGGTGGAACTCCGCTTTAAGAGTTCCCTTCACTGGAACTAAGGGGTCAAGCCCAACCCTTGAAAAACAACCCCACACCATAACCCCCCCCCCTCCAACAAATAATTTGGACCAGTGCACAAAGCAAGGTCCATAAAGACATGGATGAGCGAGTTTGGGGTGGAGAAACTTGACTGACCTGCATAGAGTCCTGACCTCAACCCAATAGAAAACCTTTGGGATGAATTAGAGCAGAGACTACAAGCCAGGCCTTCTCGTTCAACATCAGTGCCTGACCTTACAAATGCACTTGTGAAAGAATGGTCAAACATTCCCATAGACACACTCCTAAACCTTGTGGACAGCCTTCCCAGAAGAGTTGAAGCTGTTATAGCTGCAAAGGGTGGGCCAACTCAATATTGAACCCTACAGACTAAGACTGGAATGCCATTAAAGTTCATGTGCGTGTAAAGGCAGGCGTCCCAATACTTTTGACAATATAGTGTATGTTCAGGTTTCATCCAAGGACAGCATCCACTTACTGAATTTAGACTGGCCTGCGGGCTGAGCAAAAGTAATTGCTCAATTTCCCCATCCATCCTAAACAGCACAGATGAAGTATCTACAGTGCTGGCTATTGTATTCTGATTGAATGCAGACTTGGTCGCAATTTTTCTACCGGTCTACAAAATAATTGAGAACAATAGCAGTTTGTGGAGCTGAGTGGTACGAAAGGAATTTTGTATGATTTAGCAGCAATCGGCTGTATTGGCAGCTTTAGATGTTGATTCAAAGATGACGCAATCTGCATTCTACAAGTCCAGAAAGGTTGAAACGTTTTCGGCTTGACAATAAAATTTGATCTTCAAGCAACACAACAAACACAACATTAACCTCATTATATCTTCCACAAGGCTTCATCTAATTTAGATCCTCATAAAATCACCAGCAGGGCACAAATGCTGCTAAAGATAGGCACAATAGACAATATAAAACCAAAAATCTAAAAAAGATGAAAACAATAAACAACAGAAAAGCTGCTTAAGATGAGGTTCAGGCATTCATTTCATAGCAGAGTTACTTTGGTCTAATGTAAGAATGTACAGCATTTGCAATACCTGACCAATACTGCGGTCACGGCGGACCCGAGGTGTGCAGGCGTCAGACTGCTTCTCTCACCTACTCCCCGATGCCTCCCCGCTCTATCAATGTGCCACTTCCTCGTACGGTTCGACAGCGTCACTTGTCATTGGTGGAGTACATCATACAGCCACGCCCCGACATGTTTCGTCATACACCTACTTAATCACGGGATTCATGCACACCTCGGGTCCGCTGTGACTGCAACTCTATAGTGTTTGATCCAAATGCTTGCTGTGCTGTGCTGTGAAGATCTGTTTGCTGTGGAAACGTTTTTTTCTCTGCTACTTTGATATTTAAAAAGTGTGAGTTTAATACTAAAGATTTTGAGTGTTTTTAATAAACTGGTTATAAGTTTTTGCACTATTGAAGTATTATTTTTATTTCACATGTGGAACGATCCTTGCACGCGATTTTGTTTTTTTTGGATTGCCGTTGTGACCCTTCTGGTGCGGTCAAAAAGCTTTTGAGCCTTACACGAGAGTGTGGGCACTAGAAGTCGGTGAATGGATTTCTGTAGGGAGTGGGATCACCGAACACTCGGGTGTGGTGGAAGTTTAAGAAGAAATCACCATTTAAGGACTTTTCTACATTAGCAATTTATTTGATATGGTTTATGTTTGATATATGTCTTTATCACTTGTCACTTGGTGGTCACATATTGAGTTTGAACATTCATATATATGAAAAAAAAATAAAAATTTCACAGTATCTCCTTAAAGGAAAGTTGAGTTTTATATATATATTTTTATTTCTGCATTTTAGCGCCACTGTGTTTTTTCATTTTGTCATATTTGTTTTGCATTTTCTAAAAACACTATATACAGTAGTTTGACCTATAAAGTGGCAGCTTTAGAATAGATTTCACTTGCTATAGTCCTAGGCGCAGTGGTGGTAAGCTAGTTGAAAAGGAGGCAGTATTACTTGTATTACCAAACGGTTAAGATATGACATCTGCATACTTACATTGGTCTGAGATGAAAAAAATGTAGCTATGCAATTAAAATTATCTCTGAACTTTAACCACTTACAACCTGGAAGATTTTCCCCCTTAATGACCAGGCCATTTTTTGTGATGCGGCACTGCGTCGCTTTAATTGACAATTGTGCAGTTGTGCGACGTTGTACCCAAACAAAATTTATGTCCTTTTTTTCCCACAAATAGAGCTTTCTTTTGGTGGTATTTGATCATCTCTGCAGTTTTTATTTTTTGTGCTATAAAAAAAAGAGCGACAATTTTGAAAAAAAAATAATAATATTTTTTACTTTTTGCTGTAATAAATATCCAAAAAAAATGTAAAAAAAGAAATTTCTTCATCAGTTTAGGCCGATATATGTTCGTTTACATATTTTTGGTTAAAAAAAAAAAAAAAAAAATCGCAATAAGTGTATATTGATTGGTTTGCACAAAAGTTATAGCATCTAAAAAATAGGGGATAGACTTATGGCATTTTTATCTTTTTTTTTTTTTAACTAGTAATGGTGGCGATCTGTGATTTTTAGCGGGACTGCGACATTGCGGCGGACAGATCGGACACTTTTGACACTTTTTTGGGACCATTGACATTTATCCAGCGATCATTTCTATAAAAATGCACTGATTACTGTGTAAATGTCGCTGGCAGGGAAGGGGTTAACACTAGGGGGCGATCAAGGGGTTAAAGTGATTGTAAAGGCTCGTTTTTTTATTTTTTTTTTTAAAAACAAACATGTCATACTTACCTCCACTGTGCAGCTCATTTTGCACAGAGTGGCCCCGATCATCGTCTTCTGGGGTCCCCTGGCGGCTCTCATGGCTCTTCCCCACATCAGATAACCCCCTAGGACAGTGATGGCAAACCTTGGCACCCCAGATGTTTTGGAATTACATTTCCCATGATGTTCATGCACTCTGCAGTGTAGTTGAGCATCATGGGAAATGTAGTTCCAAAACATCCGACGGAAAATGTGTGATAGGACCTTGTTGTCGGAAATTCCGACCGTGTGTGGGCTCCATCACACATTTTCCATCGGATTTTCCGACACACAAAGTTTGAGAGCAGGATATAAAATTTTCCGACAACAAAATCCGTTGTCGGAAATTCCGATCGTGTGTACACAAGTCAGACGCACAAAGTGCCACGCATGCTCAGAATAAATAAAGAGATGAAAGCTATTGGCCACTGCCCCGTTTATAGTCCCGATGTACGTGTTTTACGTCACCGCGTTCGGAATGATCAGATTTTCCGACAGCTTTGTGTGACCGCGTGTATGCAAGACAAGTTTGAGCCAACATCCGTCGGAAAAATCCTAGGATTTTGTTGTCGGAATGTCAGAACAAAGTCCGACCGTGTGTACGCCCTATTAGAAATTTGTTCATTTGAGAAAGATTTTCCACCCTTTTCCTTCAAATTTTCCCATCACTGCAGCAGAAAAACCAATGTTGACCCCATTAAATTATCATTTTTTTAAAACTCTTCTGTGTTCTTTTACTTTTATTCAGATTTTTTTAGCAATTCTACAACATGTTTGCATATATACAGTACAAGGAACAGAAAAGAAAAGATAACACAAAACAGGAAAAAGGAGGAACACAATGCAGGGAGGGTATAATACTGTATATGATTCTCGATATGTATGATCCATGAATGTAACCTTTGGAACAGCTTACATAGGGGAACTCAGAGTATCTGATTTATAAAGACAGCTTATGGGTTATTGCAGCATTTCTCAACCATTTTGCACACTCGGCGCGCCCTTTAAAAACATGTGAGAGAACAAGAGAGACCAAAAAATATGGGACTTTATGGGCACTGTATCAATAAGCAGACATATGTAAAAATTAAATATAGTAATTTATTAACCACTTTTCTACAGGGCATCTATACCCCCTTCCTGCCCAGGCCATTTTTTAGCACTGTCGCACTTTGAATGACAATTGAGCAGTCATGCTACACTGTACCCAGATGAAATTTTTATCATTTTCTTCACACAAATAGAGCTTTCTTTTGGTGGTATTTAATCACTGCAGGGTGTGAAAAAAGAAACATTTTTTACTTAGTTTGTCAGTAATTTTTCTACTTCACTGATGTGCGATGATGAGGCAGCACTGATGGGCACTGATAGGCTGAACTGGTGGGCATTGATGAGGTGGCACTTATTGGCACTGATTAGGTGGCACTGATGAGGAGGCACTAATATGCCGCACTTATGGGCACTGATAGGTGGCACTTATTGACTCTGATAGGCTGCACTGGTGGGCACTGATAGGCGGCACTGATAGGGACTGATGGGCACTGATGGGTGGCACTGATGGGCGACACTGATGGGCATTGGTGGACAGCAGTGATGGGCATTGATGGGCAGCACTGATAGGCAGGATTGATAGCCAGCACGGACTGGCATTACTAATGGGCACTGATTGGTGGCACTTATGGGCAGTGGTGGGCACTGATTGCTGGCAGTGATGGGCACTGATTGCTGGCACTGGTGGGCACTCATCACTGGCACTGATTTGTGGCACTGGTGTCGCTATTGTAATCAAGGCACTGATAATCAGTGCCCTGATTGTGAGTGTGAGGCGAGGAGCACCGATTACCGGCATCTCCGTATTTACATGTGACTGGCTGTGATTGGACACAGCCGATCACATGGTCAAAGAGCCGTGGATGCGGCTCTTTACAGAGATCGGGGTCGCGCCATGTCCTAGCAACACAGCAAGGCCACAATTGCCACGCTGCGCGCCCCCGCACAGTAGCGTCCGTTCGGGGACTCCATCGCATGAGAGCATCGCAGAGCGAGAGCCGCACCACCCCGCCGTCCATTGACGGTGGGTGGGTGGCAACTAGTTAAAGAATAATGTTAAGAACATCATAAAACACCAACAATAATAACCCCAATTTTAGATGAGCATACCCACCCCCTAAACATAGGTAAGGAGCCTCCAAAATGTAAACAGTGGTTAATCTGTAACATAATGACAAACATCATCAAACACTAGTAATGAGCATATGGAGCTATATCTGTAGAGGGGTGAATAGCTTCACGCTAGATGGAATGAACTTTGCTCAACATGTTTCGCATTGACAAATAACACTTCTTCAGGAGCGCGAGGGGTTAATTATGGTTTACAACCAGAAAACATGCGTGTATCAGGTAGAGCCAGGGACAGAGACACTGGTAAACATGACCCCCCCCCCCCGTAGGCAGATATGGAGATACATGGAAGAGGTTGTAGGGGGCTGAAAAAGTATGATGGCAGCCTAACTATGGATCTACTGTATATAGTGTTGCATTCACAGGTTGGGTTCTCCAGAGTAAGTGCATCACTATATCAAGCCTTTATCCAGCATGCGGTGTCAACTCTTGTTTGTGATGCATCAAGACAGATACTCAGCCAGAGCCCTCCCAATGGACATCCCTGTCCTCGGCATGTGTGGCTCTGCCTGCTCCTCCTCTGTTCACTGCCAAACAGACCACTGAGAATCATCAGCGGGTCTAATCTAAGCCCTTTAAAAACATGCTAAGTCCTGAGGCACCCCAGTCTAAAATGTAAAAAGCGTAATGTTACTTATCAATGGGAAACCTGAGCCCAGGACAGTCCCTTGATGAAAATAGTTTCCCATGAGAGGCCCCCTTCATGTCTGAGATCCTCTATTTATGTCAAAGCCCCCCCCCCCCCATCACAGGATAGGCTACTTATCATGTAATAGGCTCCCCTTCACATCAAAACCCCTCTATTACTAGAGACCCCCTTTATACATGAAAGACCTCCATTACATCAGTGTACCCCCACGACAGAGTCAACTCATCAGAGTCCTACATCACTAAGCCCCCAACTACAGAGTCCCCCAATCACACAGCCCTCCCATCACAGAGCCCTCTAATCACAAAGTCACCTCTTCCAATCAGAGCCCTACATAGGAATGTTTTCCCCTTCTGTAGCAAATTGGATCATGCTTTGCTGGGGTTTTTCGCCTTCCTCTGGATCAACTGTGGGTACAGGATTGTGTATATGGGATTTTGTGTTTTTTTTGTTTTTTTTTTATTGAACTAGATGGACTTGTGTCTTTTTTCCACATGACTATGTGACTATTTATTATTTCACTGGGCACAAATAAATAGGTGTACAGGCAGCTGTCTCTTGTCAATGATGGCTGTGTATAAACAAAGCCATGTGATCACCATGTTATAGCAGAGAGGTGATCACATGATTGGGAACCACCCTGATTGGTTCCTGATCATTAGTAGAGGCCAGGAAAAGTCAGTGACAGTGCCTGGCCTAACAGTTAGTAGCATGTAGCGTTGTACACTCCTAGCTGTAGAAAGCAATATACTATAGATTAATGATTGTTTGGCACAAAGCATTATGCTGAGGAACATTACCACACAGATTACAGGCAGGAGGGGGTTAAGGGTGTATATATAGAAGACATCCATGTGCAGCTTTTCTATGGCACAGTGACCTAATAATCACACATATGTGCCAACGAGCTGGTGGGTCACAGCCAGATGACAGATTGCTTTTTTCTAGGAGATTGGTGTTGGTGCCCATCACGGTATATGAGCCTGGCAGAAATATTATACCAGTCTTCTCTGCCAGAACTGCAGGATGGCAATAACATAACGGCAAATGACATACAACCTTCTCATTATCATTAGCAGACATTACAGAATGTGAACACCCAGCAAACGTAAAAGGAAGTTTGTACATGAGCAGAACGTCACAATAAAATCATCTTGGAACGTATAGAAGGGAAATAAGGCAGAGACAACTTTCTGTCCTACACCTGGCCAGAGATTTATCCATTCGGTTTGTCCAGTGATAGTGATAGCAGCACAGTTAGTGAAGGGACAGTTCATCAAAGTGTATCTGCTAGGTTTTTATGAGTCAATTACAAGTAATAATCAGCACACCATTCATGTTCCCAAAAAATGTATTGAGATCAAAATGCAAAAGATGTCACCTAAAAAAAGATAAGAAGGGGCATAGCATCTACAAATGTTTGAGGGACCAGAAGGGATCCCTTTTTCAAGGTAAGATCACGGTAACAGACCCGGCTTTCACCTCGACAAAAGGTCGCTTGCAGCCCCAAAATATTGGTGGATGCCATGTGTCTTCTCATCTATTTATGTGACCACTTTTTAATTTTGAATTCAATATATTTTGAGGTACATGGGATACATGCTATCCTTAAAGTATCCAGGGAGGGTTAGTGTTGGGATTACTGGAAGGGTTAGTGTTGGGGTTACAGGGAGGGTTAGTGTTGGGATTACTGGGAGGGTTAGTGTTGCGGTTACAGGGAGGGTTAGTGTTGGGATTACTGGGAGGGTTAGTGTTGCGGTTACAGGGAGGGTTAGTGTTGCGGTTACAGGGAGGGTTAGTGTTGCGGTTACAGGGAGGGTTAGTGTTGGGGTTACAGGGAGGGTTAGTGTTGGGGTTACGGGGAAAGTTAGTATTGGTGTTATGGGGATAGTTAGGGGTTAGTGTTGGGGTTACAGGGAGGGTTAGTGTTTGGGTTACAGGGAGGGTTAGTGTTAGGGTGACCAGAAGGGTTAGCGTTATGTCACGTACACACGACCGGTTTTGCCGTTGCAATAAACTCCGAAGGTTTCTCCGACGGAACGCCGACGGAATTCCAATCAAGCGGTCTTACCTACACACGGTCAAACCAAAGTCCGACCGTCCAGAACGAGGTGACGTACAGCACGTATGACGGGACTAGAAAAAGGAAGTTCAATAGCCAGTAGCCAATAGCTTCGGTCTCGTACTTGCTTCAGAGCATGCGTCGTTTTTGGTCCGTCGGAACAGCGTACAGACGAGCG